>NW_023276496.1:605000-1115057 GCF_013357705.1 Chelonus insularis | reverse complement strand
AACAACAACGAGATTCCATATTTATGAATTCTCTTCAGTGACTCGGTATTTTTTTATCTACAATCTCAATTAAAGCAGATATGCGTTAAAATAGTCAGGAATTTTTACCCAACATTCTTATAAAAAATCTCAATCAGTTAATTAAAAATATGTTCAATTACTATTCATAATTTTTTAAATAATATTTTTCATTGTTATCAAAAAATTCAACCATTAAAAAAAATTACTTCACATTGTTTTTTTTAGAAATAATAATTGTTCAGTAAAGATCATCTCGAGTTTACAATTTAAATAGTTCATACCAACGGGTATTTACCTCAAATTTTTTTAAAAACAAAAACAAAAATAGTTTAATATAATTCGTAAGGATCTAATTTCCTTTATTACTCCATCAAGTTTCCTATTTTCTTTATGACTTGTTCTTCATTCTCTTTATTATTATAGTTGTCATCGTTATTTATTTAACTGTCGCTACTGTAAGTAATAAACAAATATTTGAATGTACAGAAATATTTACAGTGTTATTTATAATTCACTTTATTTTACAAACTTCGTTAATATTAACATATTGTGCAATAGTACTTAGAGTTTTAATATCTGCATTTACTCTCAAGACAAACCCAAGGGAATTTGCTGGTGAAAAGATTATAAAGATCAACGCTGACTTTAGCGCTCTTTCTTAAAAACTTTTGAGGAAAGTTTTAGATATATAAAATACATTTATTATCATCTTCATCATCGTAAAAAGACTTAACTCAATTAAGTCATTCAAATGCTTAGTTTTAAATAAAACAGATTTTATTAAAAATACCTTTAATGCAGATTTAACACAAAATTCTCTCTTCAATTTTACTCAAAGTATTCCTATTGTATATTATTGCATTGTTTGTTGAATATTCTGTATAAAATATTACATCGAAGAGTGAAATAAAATCACATTTGTGTGCTTGTTATTATCAGGAATTTAAAATGATTACACTACTTTAATATTGTTATAAATTTTCACATTTTCATTAGCTAAATAAACTTTGTTTTGTTCCTTTGTAATGTGCGAGGATATATCTCGTGAATTCATTGATTACTAGTGTGTAGTTATTGTCGAGGTAGGAATTTAAATTGTCGTTTGATGACAATACGTAAGCTTTGTTTACATAGTGGGTTTAGGGTTGGACCAAGTGAATGGCTTAGACTGTGTGTGACCTTTTAGAAATTTCGTGTTAAGCTTTATTGGGTGACCTTTAGTCAATATTAATGGTAGGTTTTTTGATCGTTCAAGTTGATTAAATAATATTATTAATTTTAATTAAAAACTTATTTCGAATTCTTGTTTATTTGTTATAAGTAACCTGTGATGTAGGAGCATAAAAGAAAAAAAAACAAACTTCAAAAGGTCAAAAATCGAAACAAAATCAATGACTGGACCATTGACTTCATACCCTAAAGCAAATATTTTGTAGCTCTGATAGCTTTGTTCTTTATTGTCAAAACAATGACTTCTGAACTTATTATATTTTTCATAAATATTATAAGGTAAAAATTTATTGTAACTATTTATGAAGCATCCTTTTTCTTCTATTTTTTATTCTATAAAAATTAGATAGAATTCTGGTGTCTTGAATTTTTAAAAAGAAACTTTATTTTGTTTCTGGTGAAGATAAAGTAGCTTATATTCGTTTATGTCTCGTGAAAATTGGTTACATCTCATGCTTACTAAAGTTATCCTTTGATAGAAAATTGAAATTGTTTGATATCTTTTTCACGTTTAATTTTAATAGAAAATTTTAATTCCATGACCTCTTCTACTCTTTTATCAAATAAAATTATCAATTGTTTATTCGTATTATTTTGTTTATAAAAACTCATTTTTTAAATCCAACATTGTAGCAGTCAGTGATTTCACTATTGAAAGTAAGTGCATGCTTAAGTTTTTTCAGATAAAAATTTTTGCAATAAATTTTGTTAACAATGATTTTATTTAAAGCTCACATATCAAAAGTGTTAGCTAAAAAAAAATGACTGGTGTAAAGTCTTTTATTGAGTGTGAAGTAAATGATATCAAGTCCTGTCTATAGTTGTCACATTTTTTATTTGACATCAAACAAAACTAACTAAATTGTAAACGAGTAAATAAAAATGGTAGGTTGGAGGAACATCTTGTCATGTCCGAATTGAACGTTACAAAAATGGATAAAATTTGTTTAAGCTCATATGTTATGAAATTATTCTAAAACAATCATGACAAACAAAATCCTTTAATATTTTAATTGGAAATTATGTATTACATGAATAGATGGAATTAATTAATTGATTTTCTGAGCTAATTAATATTTATATGCTTGCATCCTGCTTTAGACTGTATTATTAATTAAATTACAATATTTATGAAAATAGAAGAAATTGAAAATTCAATTCCATTTACAATATATTAAGTTTGAGTTCAATTAAATAAGTTAACCAAACATTTACAATAAATTCGAAAAAAAAACAGATAACAACAACATGAAAGAATTGAAATTGTGTAAAAATATTACCTAAAATCCATTTGAAGGATAAAAATCTATTGAATTGGCAATGCAAAGCAATATTTCCTTTTGGAAATGTCTTTGGACTGCGCATAAGAATAGCTCTTCTTCTTTTACGACAGCTGGTTACACGAACTTTTATTAGAACACTCTATAAAAATAAGAGTAAAAAAAAATAATAAATACATGGCAGGCATGTAAATTTTTTCCAATAACTTGAGTTTAATATTATGAATAGGTTAATAATATTTTTTAAAATCTAAAAAGTTCCAACAATTAATATGAATGTAATTTATTTTTTTTTAATTTGATAAGCTCAAGGATTGTTGGATACTTTATTGGAAATAATAGAAAACATCGTAAATAATTTATATACAAATACATATACGTACTTTTATTTTAATGAATATTTTATTTTATGATATTCATTCAGATCTTGCATTTAAATTAATTCATTTATTTAAAATTAAATTCGTAAAAAAATCATGCATTGTAGATCTCAAGTATACAAACGTCGTTTACCTATTGTGTAAAGTCATGAATAATTTCTTTCGTCATTTAATTTTATTAAATTGAAATTATTTGACTCTTTACTGACCGTGCATCGATTTCTCTTGCTTTAGTATCCTTTGATGATGAAAATAACAATTTCTTAAAATTAAATTAAATTACAATTGTAATTTAATTAATTTTTCACTTAAGTGAAAAAAATATTCTAAATTAAATACCTCATTAAAGAAGCTACATTTTTTAAATAACAATGGATGTTACATTTGATAGTCTATGAAAAAAGGTATAAAAAAAAAAGATTATTGTTAACAACAGAAATAAATTACCTCTTGAATTCTTTCAAAATAATCATGTGTCCGTAATGTAAGTCTAGAGCTGGTGCTGTTGGAAAATGGTGTGTTACTTGAAATATGTAACAAGATGAGACTTACTGGCATGATGTTGGCTGTGGAAGTGCATTTTCCACTTTTGCTCAAGGGAAAATGGAAAAAAGGTTATAAGCTAGAGCTTCAATTGATGCTTTCAAATAATAAATATAAAATACGACTTTGTAAATAATTTAAAAATATAAAAATAACAAAGCATATACTTGTTTCGAAAATGAACTATAATATCAAAAAATCTCTTATTATTATTTATATAATATTTTCAAATATCATCATTGGATTATTTTTATAAAATATTTTACCAGTCTCAGACATTGATATTGAAGATAAAAATTTTTCAACATCTTCTCCATAATCATCCCTCAAAAACTCATGCACTATTATTTGAAGTTGATAAAAAAATCTTTACATTAAAATAATGATCCTTATTTTTTTTATTCACATAAGCTTTAGTCTTGAAAAATAATTTAAATATTTTAGCGAAAATGACAACGACAAAATACTTTGATAAAAAAAGTTTAGCAATAATAATTCATAACAAAAGTGTCTGGAACACAAATAAGTCAAGACAAAAAAGCTTACCTAAGATAAAAGCAGTTGAATAATGTTTCTGCAAAAGCAATTTTATTAAAGAACATTTTACTTATAAAGTATCATTGTAAAGTTATTTAACCATCATGATATTTATCACAAATATAGTAACACATACTAGTATTTACATCTTATAAATTAAACCGTTCGTTTTCATTACACAGTTTATAGTCTGATAGTTATTTTGAAGGAAATTAAGGTCGTCAATGTGTACTATACAGTGATCTGGCGAAATTAGGATTTCTCTTGTAGCACTTGCCCTTCGGTGGATACTAAATGTTGGTAATATGAGAACTGAACTGGAACGTAGTGTTATGGGTATCCCAAGGGAATGTGCACGTACGTAACCATAAAAGCTGTCACATTATCCGACGGAAAACGTGAGATATCTAGTTTCCCAGTATCAACATAGAAACTTGCTGACGGCTAAAGTTTTAATATAGAAAAATATGCGTTCAAACTATCCTAATTTCATTACATTCATCAAAACTGGTAATTCAAGAGATGTAAATCATATGAGTGATGAAACAATAAAACACCACTACCAAATGATAGCTACAAATGTAACTAAATTTTAGCCAAAAAAAAATTTCACCAATTTATCTTAGGTGAGGTTTCTTGTTACAATAGATCTGTGTAGATGTTGTTTTTATAAAAGACATATAGAGTTTGGATGAAGATCTTGGACGAACGCCAGATAATTTAATAGTAAATTCTGCTAAAGGATATTGTTCAAAGAAGAAGTAGAGTCGTACTTCAACATTCCCCTTATAGTAGTTTTTCCTCCTTTTCTTGATTCCACAAAGGCATTTGGAACACGCAATACATCCGTTATACTCTAAGTATTTGCGTGTTAACAATACATAAATAAAATTGCGTGTAAACCTTGGAAATCTTATATGGTTCTAAATGTAGAAATGTGTACGCGTTAAAATGAGACGTGGTTCATATCATCAAATAAACTGGAAAATCTTTCGATAGTAATTTTATGGTTAACAAATCTTACTTCAATTTATATTTGTGATTAATGCTAGGTCGTGTTCAATTTGATATAAGAATAATTTTGAATTTATTTATAGTTTCTTCTTGATATATTTATTTTTCATCGTCATAGATATAGATTGGTAGATGGTGAATTTTTGAAATGGTTTATTCCATTCGTGTTGACTGGAAATAAAGATTTTTAATGTGTTTGAAATGAATTTTTATGTATAATAAATTCAAAATATTTAATTTTCTTCATTATGTGAATAAGTTTGGGGTAAAGATCGTTTCTAATGATTTGTGTTTTTATGTGAACTTTAAATTATCAACTTCAGCAAAGTTATTACAGTTGATAAGATATTTCATTTAATTCTATTCTCGGTTTAATCTTAATTAATTAAAATTTCAACAATGGAATTTTTTTTTAAACCAATTTATAATAATTTTTTATGTTTTATGTTACGTTCGTCAGAAATATTGAAAAAAATGTTTTTTTATTGTTTGCATGTTATTTTTTTTTTTGATTATTGTCAAATTAAATTCGCGATATTTTTTTTACTTTTTTTTATTTATTAAAAAAGTCCTATTAAAGTTATAGGTTATATTACACGTGTTAGTTTGTACATTTGAGAATAAACAAAAGCATTCATTTGTATTGTTTTTATTGTTATTCATCTGAACTGAATTTGATATCCGTATATTTCGTGATGGAAATTTCCATTATAGCTGCATTGACTTTAATTTCTCGATAGTTGCACAAAACCATTTTCAATTTTAAATCAAGAATTTTGAATTCGTTGATTTATGATGTTATAAATTTCTTATGATTTTTCCAAAGCTAGAAATTTCTCTTGTTATTAAATCTCGAAGCTTTTCAATATAGAGACTCATTCTGAATAACTTGAAGAAATGTGTAAGTACATGTGTGAGAAGAATTGCTGTCAGCAATATTTTAAGCAAGGCTTTATCGATTTCAAGTTCAAATTTCCTTCAGTATATCTCAGAGTAGTATAAAGTTGATTAGATTTTTCGGGTTAATCGATTAAATCTTTCTTGGGATAATCGAAAAAAACAAAATTTATTCGTAGAAAGTAAAAGGTTTTATGTTTAGTTTTATTTTGGTTAAAGTGATTCGAACAATTCAATTTACAATTCTATCGATAGTACATTACATTAAGATGCACCTAAAAAAATTTCATTTTTATTTCCTTTTTTTTTTAATTTTATTGCTGCTCCAACATGCTTTTCAATTGTTGTAATTAGATTATGTCAATTGTTTAAAACGTGAAATTACGATGTCATCGATTCGATTAATATTGTTGTCAATTTTTATTAGTTTAAAGTGTGTAAAAAGGAATAACAATGTTAATCAATCGATGATATTACAACTCAATGCTTTAGAGAATACATGCAGATCAGTGGAGATATATAATGTTTTGTAACAAAATAAAATATAGAATTGGATAAACCATTTGAAAATGTTAATACACAGTTACTATTATTAATATTTCAGCTATTATTTCTGTAATAATTTCAATATTTATATTATTCCATAAATCTCTCAATATTTATGAACATAACTTTTTAACCAATATCCAATACTCCCTACCAACTTCTAGTTTCTGTACAAAAGTAAACATACTTCTATTATCGCTCTTTAACGACACAAATATTTTTATGAGTCTATCAGATTAAAAAGTGACATTACCAGTGAAAAAACAACGTGTTCCAACTTTTTTTTCATCAAAGTAATTTTCATTACTGCCACAATATATTTTATTCACATTTTCGGTTCAAGTCAGAAATTAATTTTTCCTCTGAGCAAACGATTAAAGTCATCATTCATTATGTGTCAGCAAGTATGTTGGAGACATTAGAGTTTAGTCGTTAAATTTAAGGGAGAGAAATGCTCATATGAATACCCAATCGATGATATATCAGGGAAAAAAGTGAGTCTCAATATGTGATGTCAGTAAGAATTATCAGTTAAATTTGCAGAGATTGCATTCTGAAACATTATATACTTTGATTGCTGTTTCACTATTAACCAGAACTAGAATGAAGAGGAATACATTTGTTATCTAGTTTTTGATATTGATTCTCCACCAATCGATTGTAGAAATAAAAGAGTTGTAAAAGGAAAAATATTTTATATAAAGTACCTAAGAATATTGGAATTCTTCGACCTCATGTGGTGATAAATAAGAGGCTTTTAGCAAATATAGGATTTATGATCATTATGGCTTCAGATTGTTATCACACAGTGTCGGAGGTCTTGTAAGTCAATTTCCAATCATCATTAGAGATTTTTAATTTAATCCAAATAAATTAACCAATCAATTAAATGATTTATTATCTGTAAAATGCAATCAAGTTCTAAGTAGAAAAATAAAAATCAATCTATTGGAAAACCTAAATGATAAGAGCAGAATTGATTTGAGTTCCTTAACACTGAAGTATAATCTGAGAAAAAATACAAAAATAGAAGATTGGTTGAAGGAAGTATGGAAGAAGAACAGAGAGAAGAGAAAAAGAGTAAAAGAAAACAAGAAAAGTAGGGTGCTTTATAAAGAATAATTCTTCCCTCAACTGTTATTGACGAAAGTAAAATATCGCAGTTGCAGAATTATTATTAGTCGAATAAAAAATAATTTTAAAAAAAGCTTTTAAAGTTTCTAGTGGAATAAAAAGTGTTTTTTGTTAATTAACAATGCAAAAAAAAATAAACATAGATATATATTAAAAGAAAAACAAAATTGTGAAACAATAGGTGTGAAAAAAAATCTCCAGTGCAGTCAGTACTCATTGCTCTACATACATATTTTTAGAATTCAACACGACACACGTGGAGCTTTTATTCAACGACCACGACGATTCATCTTCAACATTGAGTCTGACGCTGACTTTTCAATTTTCCAATGTTCTCTTTGATTGTGTCATGTGCATCTTATATACTCAGTACAAAATATACTGAAATTTTTCTTTCAATAGAATTTCGACTTCTAAATAATTGAAACATTTATTGCAAGTTTGCAATTTTTGTTGTTAACACATCATTGAACCTTAGACATTTTTATATTATTCCATACCATTGCTTCAACTACAATAGAATATTTTTTTTAAATTTCACCAACTTCAATGACTTTGTTAACTTTTTTTTAAGTAATTGCCACCAAGTTTTTATGGCATTTTTATCAAGGATGATTTGATGCAAAAACTTTATATTCCTAAAGGCAAAAGCTTTTGAATTTTTTAAATAATTTCTCAAATTTTTAATCAACATTTCATATTTTTTTTGCTTCACTTTACAAACTCAATAAACAAAAAGAAGCCATACAACAAAATAAAACCATAAAAATGATTCCTTTCATGAAGTTTTCTCTTTTGACTTTAAAACATACCAAGTTAAAAAATTTATTATCCACCTAAACGAGCTCTACATCTCCACAACATAGCCATCATAAAAAATATATATCTACAACTCAGGCATAAAAGAAGGAAACAATGTCATTAATTTTTTAAGAACTCCTTACATTCATTTTTTCTCCGCTCCTATCTCATAACCATCTAGTCCTAGATTCATTCAACCAAAGTAACAATTTGTAAATCATCATAATCATTATTATAATCACTAAAGCATGAAAATATATCTGGAATAGTGTCGACTAAATGAATGTGATTATGACATTTATGAAGTTTAAAGTTGGGTTTAATAATCTCAGAGAAATTTCAATTTATATGTAAATATTCATGATCATTAATGAGTGAAAGAATTGCTGATCTACCATCAGGGACAATTAACATGATAAAGTTAACGAGATGATAACAAAGTTCATTGTAGTTACCACTAAAGTTTAAAGAAACTTATCAACAAATAAAGTTGGCAGACTTTGTATATTTCAAGTTAACTTGTCCATAAGAATCTTAAGATTCGAAGAGATTATATCTCCTATGAAACTTATTCTATCACCGTTGTTAAACTTCAGCATTGAGTTGTGGTTTAATTCTCTTAATCTTTGGAGCAACGCATTAATATCTCCAGCACACCAACTTTATCCATTTAAACTTTAACCTTTTTTTTTTTTTTTTTAATGGTTTCAAAAATAGTCCATCATCTCAACTGCATACTTGTAAATAAACAAATTGTAATGATGTAATAGAACATTCTGTTTGATTTTAATTTAAGTGCTCTTAACTTTGACCCGATATTGATATGCTCCGCCCTATTTCAGGCATCTCGTCATCCTCGAGGGGTTTTAGTCTTTGAAAGTCGGCCATCTGCTGTGTATACAGTAGAGAAGATAGATCGTTTGTTTCACAGCTTTCTCTCCCTTCACTTCTATCTTTTTTTTTGACTTTTTTTCTCTCAACCCCTCCGCTTTTATTCCCTTTTTGCCTTCCTATACTCTGTTTTTATTTTGCGTCTTTAACAAAAAAAAAAAAAAAAACCGTGCGGCTAACTTGCCTCAATTATTATGTTAGTATAGAAGCTATTATATAATTATCGAAAATAGATTAATCAACTTTCGACTTACGATTATGTGGAGAGATGGCTGAGAAAAAGTGAACAAGATAGAGGAGGTTAATGTGTAAATGGATTTTTTATGATATAAAAAAAGCATGAAAATTCCGTGAAAAGTGCAGTAAAATATAATGAATATTTTCTTTGTAAACAATTCATCACATTGAAAAATTTTTTTTTTTAGAAAAAAAATGTAAACCTTTTTGATGTTCATACATGATATGAATCTTTAGAGAAATTTTTTTCTTTCCGATAATAATAAATTCAAAATTATGTTTCTACACTGTTTGATATTATAAAGAGGGTGGACGACATTTATTAGGGGAACTCTGACCATAATGTTCCTTTGATAACCTTTCTATAAAAAAAAAAGTGTCAAAATAGTGAAAAATTAAAAAAAAAAATATGTTTTTCTGTTGTTAAATAAAACATTTTTTAATCAAAATTACAAATGAAATCTAAGATAAATTGAATGATAAATGGCCTTCTTTCATTAAAAAATATTTTTAATATTCTAATGACAATAAAATAAATCGTCAAAAATTAATCCAACGATTTTTATCTCTGTAAAATATAATTTCTTATCAAATTAATTTAAATAAACTACCATTTATAATATGTATTTAATTAATTAACATTATTTATATCGTTACAAAGTAAACTCTGTAAATCAAATCTATCTTTACTGAAATACGCATCTAATAAATAAGTATAATTTATATAATACTTTCTTATATTAAAAAATGTAAATAAATATTGACATCCAAGCAATAGGGGAATAATAATCTATGCAAAGTGAAATAAGGCAGTCATTTAAACTCCAACATTTTTTTTATACAATAAATAATTAAATTTCAAAAAGTAATTCTGTATCAATTATTTAATAATTGTTGATAATTACTTTTTTAATTGTAACATTTTTTTATGTACAGACTAGATTCAATCGTTAAATATTTTAACAAAATTCATTTATTTTGAGAACGATTTTTAATTGAAAAATATTTCATCTGAAGAATGTTTTCAATGAAAAAACTGCATTCCAATGTAAAAAATACCTAGAATAATGGGTGAGGTATATTTAATTAAAAAGTCAATTGCAATGAGCTTTAAAGAACATGTCCTTTAATATATATTACAATTAACTTTTTAATTAAGGGTACTTTATTATAACGTGACCTATCTGGTGCAAATCAGACAAAAGACTGACTAAATAAAAGAGTAAAGATTACAAATATCGTGAAAAATCTGCAGATTCTATTGTCAAAAGTCTTTATATTTATTTTATAAAATACATCAGATGTCATGAAGCATATGCAACATTGGAATGAAATTAAAAAAGAAGCATCTGATGAAAAAAAAATCATTTTATTAAAGAAAAAAATAATCTATGAAATCTATAAATAATTGAGATTGTTCATTGATGAGCTTCAAATTAAATAAAATATTAATTCATTCATTCTGCTTACTTCAATACAAAGCTGAGCAGCTTTCTGTTTTTGGAAACAAAGCCTGTTACTATGGTTTCCACTAGAATAAGTGGAAGAGAAACTCTGAATTGAACCTATATTGAAACTCTGCATACCTTTCTCTCTTTGCTCCGAAAAAGACCAAATTTGCTTAGTCTACTCCAAAATATTCTAAATAGATATGCTTTTGAAACAATCATTTTCGATCTCTACAAAACAGTTGTGTTTTTATTGTTATTTATAAAAAAATTTATTAAAATCAAAAATATACAGATGATATTAGCAAAAAAAAATGATATTATAATAACGTAATTATTCTGGTCTAATGAACGTTTGTATAATATACCCAAGCTCAACTTCATTTCTTTTTTTTCCCCCACAAAAATAACATTTTCATTTCATAAAAATTCTTCCGGCAAAAAAACGTACTTTATTGGCACCATTAATTGAAGATGTTTTCCTCTAAGATTGTTCAACATTTGGTTATATTTACGTAATAAATGTTGAGGGCGTTTTATTGGAATATTTAAAGATGAGATAATAATGAATTCACTAATAAAAGAAGCCTCCGTAATATAATCGATAGACACTTGAATACATGAAGAGAAGTATGTACCGGAAATCCAGCCACTCTCTCTTACCTAATAACTGAAGGCGATTGTACTCGATGGAATAATTCAATTCTGCTAGATACGCGCGTGGTTCACTCAACTGTGTAACATTAACTGGAGAACTCCATCCCTCACTTTCTCCAACCCTGTCTCTTGGCGTTTACTGTACCCATTTCTCTCTCTATATCTTTGACTCGGAATGCTTTGCAAGTTGAAACTCAACAATTTGCGGTTATTCTCTTTGGCTGGGTTAAACCATATATATGTGCTCTAGACAAATGTATATGTATATTGCATATATAGATATATATATATATATATTAACAATTCTAAATCAACCTCGATTATATCGTATTAGTTTATATACAAGCTCATTAACTAATATAGTTACATGTCCATTCTGTTGACTGTCCTGTCTAGGATTTACTCCTGATATATTGCCCAATATATATCTCTACTTATTCGTTGCAAACGTACATACAAATGACATAGAAATTATTTCACTAGAGGATTCAATTCGTGAATGGAATTCTAGATGAATAAGTATTTCACATCAAAGGGATATGTTGCTTTAAGAGTAGAATATACGAAAAAAATTCTTGGGATTATTTTGAAATGAGAAACTTACTTGGCTGCATGAAGAGTGAAATTTTTAAAGCTGCGTCATGATGTATTTGGTAATATGTCATTCAAAATTATATCTATGTTAGATTCAATTTTTTTTTTTATTATATGCCTGAGAATTTTTATTTAAAACCGCAAGTTTAAGTTGAAGAATTCAAAAGATTTTTTATTTTTTATTGATTTATTTTTTAATAAAAATAAAATTGAAAAATCCTATTAAAATTTTTTTTTTTCAATTTTATAGCAGGACTCTTCTCCAGTGTAAAGCCTTTTGTATGGCATAAAAAATTCCCCTGCACTCGAATCCTTGGTGTATTGTGGTAAATTCTTTTCACATATCGAGGAATTGAGCAATCACTCCATTCATTCTATATCTGAATATCTTATTCATAATATCTTACGATATAATAAGAACCAGTCTAATATTCTACTCATGAAATATTACGTGAGCACTTTTTTTTATTAATTCTTTTGAAAGTGAAATGCGGGAAAAATTGTATTAAATACCATCATCTTAAAAGCAAATATTATTAAACTAATGATAAATAATGAATTACTAATATAAGCGAATAATTTAATAATATTTTAATAGAAATTAATTAATAATTATTATGAGTTGTTAACAAATTAATAATTACTAATACACAAATACGCAAAGTAAACAAAATCAAAATTAATATACGATAAATATTAACTTTCAACAATAAATAAATATGTAAATATGAATGCACGAGTTTCTTTATAAAGTAAATGGGTATGTTAACTTGTGTTAATTTCAATATGAAAACTTCTTCTTTTCAAAACACATACATAACTCTATATACATATAAATTTTTTAAAACAGCAATGTTAAATATTGACTTACAAATTAGTTTTCATGTATTAAAAAATGGATTAATTATTTAAAGAAATTTTCTCCACGATGATGAATATTTACAATTATATTACAAATACTAAAGAGACAATATTTCAACAATAAAATAATTATTCATCTAGAAATTTCAGTTTTTCAATGAGATATTAAAATAAATGACATGAAATATTATCTATACAATTATCAAATTAATTATATAAATTAAAAATTAATATTTGTTCCTCCTTTTAATCTGATAGTTGCTAACGAAGATTAGACTTTTCTTACTCACTCTAATCCCTGTGTAAAGACAATGAAGAAGCTAAAATGAATATCAGATTTCAATTGAAACTTTAATTAAAATTTTTTAGATTAAAAATTAAACAATTAAACATTTAAATTAAAAAGTAATGCCAATTAGATATAATATTTAATAGTAACTTATCACTCTTCAACCAAAATTATTAATAAATTTCCATAGGTAAAAGTTAAATTTATTAAAAACTTTTATGTAAAGTATGCTTATAATATTACTATTATTATTATCAGTATTGCAATCGTCAATATTCGATACAATTAAAAAAAAATTCCTATTGAAGTCAGAGGAAAAGTAATCTAAAGTATCGTGAAATTGAAAATTCAGTCATGATTGAAATACTCATGTCTCTTGATAAATAATTCTGGATTTTCTAGATATTCGTCCAACGTGAGATGCGTGATGATTTGATTTAAGGGTTGAAAAATTATTAAGGAAAATGTAACGCACATTTATTGGTAATAAGTTGATAAACTGTCTCTGAGAAAAATTTGATGAAAAAACTATTACATGTTGTACGTATGTAAAAATAACTTTGTAATTTTTTTGTTCAATTTTTTTTGTTGGTTTCATAATTTTTTTTCTTTTTAGCGCTTATGGGCATCCAGTCCATTCCAACAGACTTGTATGATTTGTAAAAATTTTCGATATGGTAACGGAACTCGTTTTAATTATATCTCGATTTCCATTTCTTTCTTTTCTATATTATAAAATAAGTTTAATTTCCATTTTTTCATGCAGACAACGTAAAATGGTTAAAAAAAAAACTTCAGTACATGACGTTTGTGATAAAAAAAATAGAGCTTTCATGTTTTGTTGCAAATGATATGTCCCAATAGTCTATCAGCAGAGTTTGAGAAAAATAACAAGTTAAAATAAACAAAGTCTATCATGATAAGTTGAAACTACAAGTACGTTACTTTGTTTATTTATAAACTTTTACATTTAAAATATCCAGGCATAAATATAAATATATTTCAAAATAAAATCTTTCTATTTGTTTTTTATTCTGAATTAATAACAACATCACAAAACATATCGAATAAAAATCAAAGTATATACATTCTCTGATATTTTTTGTTGTGAGTATGTAGACCTTCGCTATCTGTTTCCTATTTTGTTACAGTTAATATTAATCATCTTTGGTAGTCATAAATATAACCAGGCTTGAATTAACGATCAGTTTTTTGAGGATATACATTTTATGAAATTTATATTCTAACTTTGATTTTTTTCGACATGGTGATAACGAATATTTCAATGTTGATGGGCATAAATGGTGAAAATAAAATATAAATTTGCCAACCAATATTGCAACATTGAACCATTCGTCCGTCACAACATTTATAATTAAATTTATTTTACAAAAACCATCAGGCCATTTTAGATAAATTTATTAACAGCTTTCAAAGTTTTGTTGACTGAAAGCTAGTGATTTTTCGAAATGTTTTAAAAATTCTGAATAAATTGTTATTTCATGGACGTTAAACTTTTCTGTAAGAATTAATAGAAATCATTAAAGTTTTTTTCTTCTTTTTATATTAAAAATATTACAGTTGTATAAAAGCTTAAATTGCTTGAACTTATTCTCTACGTCTCAAGAGTTTAATTCTGACGGAAAAAATAGAAAATAAAAAAATTACAACGATCATTTCCGCTCTTTGGAAAGGAGTATATGAAAACAATTTTAAAACTTCTTCTAAGTTGCATTTACTTTGTTACTATCACAACTTGACTTTCTGAATGATGGATAACAATTTTTTTATAAGAGACAGAACTTGAGCTAAGATGAAGTCTTTGAAAATATATAACTTATGTTTAAAATCTGTAAACTCTTTGCGCGTTATTTCAAAGTACACTGCTTGCCTTCAGGGTGTTAAGTGACATTACGTAATATGCACATGCCATGACGCAGTCAACAAAGAACAGTTTTACAGTTGTTTAATCTTTTTTCAAAAAATACTTTTTCATTTGTTATCTAGTAAATTTTATTTCTATTTAAGATTTAATAGAATATTCACTGATAATATTCAATATTTCATTTGTTATATAAAAAATTGCTAAATAATTGTATAAATTGGATGAGCTATTAATGATAACAATCAGTTAACTAGTTTTAAAAAATCAAGATCATGATTGTTGAGGATGTAGGTTGGAGGTAACCTTGTTTTAAAGCTGACGGTCATAATTTTTATGGCCATAAAACTTTTATGTCATAATTCACCTTGAACACCTATATTTCATTTTATGTTCCACTTTTGATAACTAAAAAAAAATCAATTACCAGAATGTTCATTGTAGAAACACAAGCTGAATAAAAAAAAATTGGCAAAAAACTCATTTCAAGTTGGGTATTATAAAATCTTAAATTTAAATGAAAAAACTCACCTTCATTATAAATAAAACTAAAAAATAAAATTATTCATACATTTGTATCAGCACATTATTTATTATAGCATCATATATGATTTCAGTGCAATGCAGCAGTTGGTGTGAAGGCATTCTTTGACATGATGCATGGAGGACCACATAAAGTGATGTTGTTTGGTGATGCATGTACCCAAGTAACAGATCCAATAGCCAAAGCATCCAAACACTGGCGTCTTACTCAAGTAAGTGTTGATGCAATAACAACTGTATGCCATTCATAAATAAGTATCATTATCATCCAATAAATTAATATGTCGAAGTATCATAGGTAATGTGTTGATGTATTGCGAATGGTGCTTCTATGCACTCATTGCATTGAAGCTACTGACACCGCATTTACATATAGATAGAATGTAAATACTATGTTATGTAGTATGCCAGCTACGCAGAACGTTCAATTCACTTTGCTTCATCTCATATAATGTAACTTGGTCGAGAGCTGTAGGTTATCGATTATTTTCTGGTAATTATCAGAAATATTTACTCCATACTCACAATAAATATACTTGTGATTATTAATAAAACATGGCTCATCAAGCACAAATTGAAATAACCCACAGGAATATAATATATTAATAAATACAAATAAATCATTGTACCATCCAGAGCTCAAATATTCAATGAGGTAGTTTGAGTTGTTAACGAACAATCTATTAATCAAGAAATTTTTAATGAAGTTTCCAAAATAATTTTAACATTACTGAAATTATTAAAAAGAATATAATCAAGTTATATCTAGCAAAAAGAAGAATGATGAGAAAAATTTAATTTCATATATATTTTAATTACTAAAAATTAAACATTATATAGAATTATTTTTTCATTATTCTTGTGACGCAAATAATTTTTAATAAGATAAAAAAGATATTTCTAGAAAATATCTTTAAATCTTTTTTTCAACTTTAAAACTTCAATTCTCCTAACCAAACTTTGCAATTGAAAACTTAGAAAGTAGATCTTAACTCCAACAACGATTTTAATCATTATTAAATCCTTTCTGATTAATTTATTCCATAACAAACTGTCCAATCATTTTCCTCCTATCATTAAAAATAAAGAATTAACCATTGCAAATATTTTCTCTAAACTATAAGATAATTTTTATTCAACTGGAAACTATTCATGTCCCAGAGGTAACACCTAATATGAATTACGCTAGTTAATCAATAGAAATTATAACACAGATATTCTGCTGGAGGATATTATAACTGGGATGTTTAGATGTAATATTAAATAGTCTCTTAATGATTCTCAATTCAAATAGCCTGGTTCAACTCTATTACCTATGAGGTGTAATGATCAATCAAATGAACAATTTTCAACGTTTCCTTTGATAAGAAAACATTTACATTTACTAAATGTGAAAATGTAGCATTCAACTTTCGTATTTGAATCAAATTAAAATAGTCAGTGAATTTTTTTTTGTGACCCAAATTCTAAATAGTATAAACCTGAACGGTTTGCGAAATTTAATTGCAAAGTTTTCTTAGTTATCATAACAAGCACTATTTCTATACTGGATAAATATTTTGCATTCATCGCAAATAAGAGAATACATTTAAAAACATTGCTTATTAGCTTATGTTGTTAATTAAATTTTAATCATGATAATGTATATTTCCTACAACTTTAGATTCTATTTATTGATTTTAGTGTAGTTTTTTTAATAACTTTTACAAAATATCTATGCTTTCATTCTTGCTAAATAAAATTGACTGATTTAGAATCAATTTTTTTTGTTATTTATCCAAATACATTTTTTTTTCAATTTCATTTTCAAGCTTGTTTATAGAAAATGATGAAATATCAAAGAGAACATGCCATCATTACGGTAAATTTACATTTATAGTTAGCTATTTTTTTTTCAAAAGAGCAATATAGGTCATCTACAGATAATTTGTTAAATGAATAATTTTCAATACAGTCTGAAGAGCTATTTATGAAGCTTTAATAAATTCAATTTTACTTCTGAATATTTTGTTTTTTATTTTATGATATATATTTATCTCTATAAATACTTTGGATGGTTCAATTGCATGTTTCTGGTGTCTGATCGAAATTGAGTTATACTACTGATCCCACATTTGCAGATAAATTTTGAAAAATTGTTGAAAAACCAACAAGATAAATTATTTGAAAATAAGTTTTAATTAAGTAAAGTGTTTTTAAACATTTATATGAATAAAAGTTATAACTTAATAAAAAAAAAATTGTTTTCAAATGAAAAAAAAAAGGCATAATGAAATGACAATTTGAAAAGTAATAAATTTGATTTATATTTGAAACCATTAAGAGTTATTACTAAAGTTGTTATCACTTGAAAGTTTTTTTTTTACTAAAAAATGGAATAATATTTTTAAAAAAAGTGATGTAACCTTTAAAAACGAATTTTATTTTTAGATTAATTATCTCAATAGAAAATCAATGTTCAAATTTTTCTCTTCACTTCTGATTAGTTTTAATATTATTAAAAAATAATGTAAATTATTATTTAAGGAAGAGAATAATTACTAACAAGATAAAAATGCAGACAAACATATTTGTCAGATCAATAAACATATAAGACAGCTAAAAGCAAACATCAACCTCCGGACATTATTCTTTATCACTACTTGTGTTATCGACAAGCTTCATATTTACTCTAAACTGATCTTTATAGCTTTATTTTTATTCAATATAAGTTGAAAGTAACAGTTCTAAATGCCTATCATATCATAGACTGTCACGAACAGACTTTCAGTGAATATGTTAATTCTTTTATCATCATATACATTTTTCTGAATTTTTATAACTATCATCATGGTTATTGATTATTGATTATTACTATTATTATCATTGAACATAGAATGAAAAAGTAAAGCGGATAGTAAGGCAATTTATAAGCTACTATTTTACTAAAAATTATGATAGTAGAAAAGTTATAAAAATGCACTCGTAAATATATATTATACAATTTTTAAATTTTATTCCAGTTAAGTTATGCTGATACCCATCCAATGTTCACAAGCGACAATTTCCCCAACTTCTTCCGAATCGTACCGTCGGAAAATGCTTTCAATGCACCGAGGGTGGCTCTATTGAACTCCTTCAACTGGACTCGTGTTGGAACAATTTACCAGAATGAGCCTAGATATGCTCTTGTGAGTATTTTTATTTTTCTTCACTACTTTATCTTACGTTTTTATTAATTCAAGATCGTTCATATGTTAATATTAAACATGTAGAATAATATGAATGACTTCACTACAATTAATTGATAAAATATGCCATTTATTAATGTTAGTAAAAATGAAATACAATTGTAATTGAAAAAAATCAAAAGCAAATGTAATTAAAGTAGATGAAAGTTTGAAATTTTTTTAGCTGCATCAAGACAAGTAATTAAAAGAAAAAATTCATTAAACCAACATCTTTTACTTTATTTTTAATTATGTTATTTATTTTGGGATAATGGAATACCATCATTTAAATTAATTACCAACAGAGGTATTGATTAAATAAAAATATTGTTATTTAAATAATACCTTATGGCAAAATTTTTAATTAAAATATAGTGAGCTTTATATAATATTCTTCAATATTATTAATTGAAGAATTGTGTATTTATATGATAAAAATACGTAAATCATATATTACAGTGTTTCAGTATATTTATCAATCTTTCCATTAAATTCAGCAATCAATTTCCATATAAATTTAATGGAGAAATTCACTGGAGAGTTATGAAAACTTATAAGCACAAATACGCATTGCAAAGTTAAATTATTATCGTCTTTAAAGCCTTAGATATTACCCTATTGTAATAAATATATATGTAAACTACCCAAGATTGAAGTAGAACATATATGAATGAGCTCTATAGGGAACCTAGGTATAGGTGTATTTTGAGGATAAACACCTTATACATGTATGTACAATGTATAGTAGTTTAACTTAGGGCTTTTACTATTGCTAGAGAGAATCTAGTGATTAATCTGCTTATAGTATACATGTGTAGAGTAAATCTGCAGTGGAACAAGAAACTAAATAAATTTCTTTTGCTCATTTATGCCAGCTCTAACTCGCAAAGTAATTTTTTTCGAATTAAGCTGTAAATTAAGTCCTTAAAAATGCAGGATTTTTGTATTAACTAAATCAGATAAATGCTTTCAATTTTACTCGTTTGTATTCTAGGGTGAAATGCTGAAATAAATCTTGCAGTGCAGAATGATTACGGCTACTTTTAACAATCTAAATATTTAAAACGAAAAATAAACAACGAGTGTTTCAATTTTTGTGGAAAAAATAAAATTATCATTTTAGCTTAATTTTCATGCATATTCATAAAATACAAATATTTGAAATTTTTAAATAATTTTAAAATGTATTTTTTAGAAAAAAATTCACATAATTGGCCTTGAAATGAATTTTTGTCAAACAAGAAATCTATTGAAATAAATTAATTGATAAAGCCTAAGGTTAATTTATCAATAAGACAAATTGAATGAATTCAATCAAAGCTTTCGAATAGTTCGACATCGTTTTGTATTGTTAGTATATGCATTAATCGCTACACTTCGACTTTCCCTTCGTACTCGTGTCTATATACATAAGTCAATTTACTTATACCCATTGCGCTGCCTTTCATAAATTAATACTACGTACTGTTTCTAGGTCACAGAATTTAATTAAACTGAATACTATTTTAAACGCTTCATAAATACTCTGTCGTATATAACCAATGTCTAATATTTAATTTTGAACCTCAAATAGAGATTCTTGAATAAAATGAAATTGTTCAACATCGAAAAAATCATAATACTTACAATGTTTTAAACCCTTTTATAATTATCTCTATGTTCATTTTTTCTATCATCTACAATCTATTAAAAATCGGTTGTATGTTATAAATGTATAAGTTGTAAATTATAAATGAGATGTTATATATTAAGAATGATATGCTATTAATATTGTTAGACTGACATTGTCAAGATTGGCCGAAGTAGAAATATTTGTAGAAAAATTTCTAGTTATTTCTTTCAAGTTTTTTTGCCATCAAACGTTATATAATATTTTATCATAAAATTTTTAATAAAATCGTCACATATGTTCAAACTAATCCTTTGAAAACAAAAAAGTAAACTTGCATATTTAAAAAATTCTTTAAAAACATAAAAAACATTATAAAACTTTCAAAAAATGAAAATACAAAAAATAAATATTTATTGAGTTAAAAAAAACTGTTAATGGAAAATTTTATTTTTAAAAAACCATAACAAATGGAACAAAAAAAATAAATAATAACTATAAAAAGAATAAAAAAGTTGATGAAGATAAATAAACTATTACAACTATTTGACGTCTTGTTTTATTGTGATGACTTCAAAAAGGATAAACATTAAGACAGTTTTGAGTAGTTGATTCACTGCAAGCAACTTAGATGAGGAACAGATTACTCTTGCAATTTGTCAAAATCCAGCACGTGCGCTAAGGATGATTGGTAGATGTTTCATTTACTCATGTCATGTAAACTTCTATTCTTTCCATCTTTGGCACAATTCCAAGGAAGCTCAACGGATATCCGCTAGAGCGTGATACTGTCTTATACTTATTACCAAGGGAATAATGCTCCGGATGAGATGTTCAGAGTTCATGTAGAATAAGGCTCGTTAGTGATACGTAATAACAGTCTTATACAATAGAGACAGTTACAATAGGAAATTGCGCTTTTACATTTACTATTTTATATTCTTTTAATAACTTAATAAAAAGACCACTGTTTTATGATTTTATTAAAATTCATGCATTTTACTCTTTATCTTTTTAAACAACATTTTTACATCTTTGAACTACATACTGACTTAAATTTCAGTAATGAATCCTATTAAAACTTAAGTAGGGCATGGGCTAGACTAGCACAGAGTGGCTAGCCAGGTACCAGTGGTTGACCACCTGCAAAAAATGAGCTAGATCTATCCAGTCTTAATTTAATCTTAGTTTTGAACATAATCCGGTTAAATATTTGGAGATTATTGGAGACTGAGTCAGGTATCTTCAAGATTCTTGATGGTGTCATAATTTAAGAAAATTTAAATTATTCATGAAGATTATTTGAATTAATACTTGCAAGTTAATTAGAGAATATCAATTTCAAGAAGGCATTACTGATATCAACAATTGGTTGCAAACTTTTTAAAATATTTTATTCTTTTAAAAATATTTTTTACCAATGGAGAAACGCAAATAAGCTCTAAGAGTGAAGGAAGTATTTTTTTAAATGTAGTGTGTTGATTTTTTTTAATAAAAAAATTTCACATTGCATTACTCTATCTTGTTGAAAAAAGAAATATAAAAAAATATTTCATTATACCAGAGAATATGTTTCCAGTGAAAGAGATAATGAGCAATAATTCAATCTTACCTATTCCATTTCTTCAAAAAGTTAGCTCCAGCACAGAGTGGTAATCAGATAAAAATATTCATTTGAAAAAAATTTATTTTAAAATTACAAATGAAAATATTGTGTACACATTTTTTTGTTAATTAAAAATAACCAAAAATAAGTTATTGATTTAAAAAACTTTTTGAATTTATAAAATTTCATGTCTGTCTTTTATTATATCAAGTGAGATCAAATATTCTACCTTTATTTGTTCTATATGTGATTTTTTGAGAGAATAAAATATATTTCCTATTGAATTTCAATTGAAGTTTTCCTGCAAAAATGAACAACAGAAGGAGAATTCTTTTTTGAGCTCCAATATTTTACAGGAAATAATTAAAACAATTGAAAATTTACAAAAATAAATTCTTTTTGATCCCTTTGAAATATTGTTTTCAACTTCAATAATGCTTTAAGGGACATTTTTTTTCTTCGAGTTTTGTACGGTCATAAAAGAGCTTAACTTTTCCTAGTTATAGATCAAAAACCTGTGTAAAAATATTGATCTTTGTTAAACTAATATGGACGGTATATCGATAATAATCGGTTTACTATTAGAGCTTCTATCCCATTTTTTATTACCTCATGGGCTATAAAATGATAACTTATGGTGTCACATGATTATAGTTTCACATATAATCTCACTACCGGAGGGATAACAATCATAATTTTGAGTACATCTTCCACCATAAAATGTAAAGCACATCCTCTTCATATTCGCATACATGATAGAAGTTGAACAAACAAGTGTCGTATAACTGAGATCTATGTTTTGCATCGACAATGGTTCCATCTATGTGAATATGGAATTCATATCCTATAAGTACAGCATACTGAGAAAAAAACATAATGTATCGAAAGACGAAATTGAACCTACATGGCATAATACAACAACTGATATAGAAATGGAATATCGTCTTGCAATAAGAGCTTTATATTGAATTCGAAATTTTTTGATTTTCACATGTTGGCAAGGTTTACTTTCATGTTCTCTGATGTTTCAAATGTAAGCAATAAATTTTTAAAAGATCATAGAAGATACACAAAAGAAAATTCCGTCTCGAAGCAAATTTACAAGGAAATTTTATTCTGTTTATCATAAAAGTTCACAATAAAAATTTAATTTAAACATTTTTCCAATTAAAGTTCATCAAAGTGATAATAGGTTATAGTTAAAGATCAGTTTTACTATTACATCTTAACAAATTGGTTGACAAATACCACATGAAAACATAACTTTGATGATTGTGGCGATAACCTTCATATCAGTTTCTTAATTAATATTCGTAAATTAATTAATTCTAATCGTGAGAGTGTGTAAAATCTTCATATCAGTATCGAAATATATAAATGGTGTATTAATTTATTGAAATCCTCAATTAGTTGGGATGCAAATTACTGAGGGAACTATAACAGAACAGAACTGTTGGTAGTAGGTGGGTGAAAGGTATTAATTTGCAGAATTCGCATCCAACCTAAACACAACCACTATGCCTGCGTAGGCAACATACCGTTGAAAACCACCAGCCACCAGTCTGATTTAACTCAACCAAAGCCCTGTACCCGACGTTTTGCTTATGCTCGATAATAATCTTTATTTATTATTTACATTCTTCTAGGCACATAATAGACTGCTAGCCGATCTCGACGACCACAAATTTGAAGTGCTGGAAACTCAAAGCTTTGCTACTGAAGTAAGTTCTGCCCTAGAAAAACTGAAAAATGCAAATGTCAGAATAATCCTAGGAAATTTTAATGAAGCTTGGGCGAGACGGATATTTTGTGAAGCTTTCAGGTATTGTACTAAATACGATTCATCATTTATATAATACTTTATTTTTATATTGTGTGTATTAAAAATAAATTACTGTGCCGCATTCATTCGATTTTTCTCATTTCCATTCAATAGACACTTTAAAGAAATTCATTTTCCTTTCAATAAAGTCAATGTTAAGGTTTGGTAAATGGACCAATTAGTATCTCTGGTTCGGATACCATTTGTACAGGTACCAATTTGAACTGGAAATAAATTACTTATAAGTCATTATCAATATATTATTATTTAATTTGATCTTAGTCCATTAAATATTTACATTATCAATTAAAAATCACTCGTACTTGATTATCAATTCTGTGATCTGTCTTATCGTTAGTAGTAAAGGTGCTATGACCTCCAAGTTATTTGAATGATTAAAAAATTATTTTTACCACAAAAGAATAAGTAAAACATTTATTTTTTATTCATACAAAACGAAACTTTTTTACTAAGGTGGTTACAACAAAGTAAGTTTTGAATAAGTACATTTATTTTTATAAGTACAGGTATTTTATTATTTAAGTGTATTTTTAAAAAATAAAAAAAGCTACAAAAATATAGCAAATATAATTTAAAAAAGAATTATCTTGGCTCATTTCTTCAACAACGGAATGTATTCATGTATTAAACGTAATAAAATTCAGCTAGTGGTTTCATAAGCTTAATAATGAATGCATTAAACTGTCTTAAAAATTTTTAAATAGTTCACACTCTATTGCTTTTAGTTGGAACTTTATTAATAATTAAAAGTATTATAAAAACTTTTTCAGCTGATAGTTCACTCACCTCAACTTTATCTTTTATAATTGATTAAATTTAATGAAAACTAATACTCATGCTTGGTTAACAGGTTTCGAATGTTCGGAAGAAAATACCAGTGGATAATTATGGGCACATATGCTGAAGAGTGGTGGTTACGACCTGATGGTGGTTGTGCACCTTCTGAACTTATTGAAGCTTTACATGGAGCTATTTTGACTGACCTACTTCCTCTTTCTACTGATAGGCAAATCACCGTATCCGGAATCGTGAGTATTTTACGGAAATTGTTTTATAAATGGTTTATCCAATAAATTAGAAAAAATAATTACTCAGTTAGCTTAACGTGTGTAACCTTTTACTGAAGAATCGTTAACCATTTTAATCGGAAACAAAGAAATAAAAGTACATCAAATAACAATCAACATTTCCAATAGCGTCATGTCGATAGGGTTACATGCATCTATTGTTATAACTCGGCGAATTGCCAGATCGAAACATATATAAAGCTATAGTAAATAACTACTGGCATACGTTTCAAGTTTGTAATCCTTTGGTCTTCAGTAAAATCCAAAATATTGTGAGTTCCGTATATATTCTAGTAATATTTCTCCGGTACAATATATAGCACCTACGTGTTCTTAAGAGCATCTAAAAGGAATACCTGAGAAATTTTCTTTTTCAATTTTCAAGAAATTTATGAGAATCACAATAAAAAAAGATTCGAATTATAAAATTATACAAGAAAGAAACATAAATTCTATTTTTTTTTTATTTTATATTTTATCCTAGTTCAACACAGATTTTATCGATTTAGTTCTCAATTCCAGTGAAAAATTCATTATCGTTGTATCAGTTGAAACACACTAGCTTTATTGACTTTTTTTCTAACGAAAAAATATAATGAAAGGAAATATTTTGTTGTTAGTGTTTCTCATTTACTTCAACAGATTATTCGGTAACTTTGATTTTTTTACTCCAAAGCTCATTTTATCCTTTAATCCTTTGATGCTCTAACGTGAAATCAAGATATATTCAATTATTTTATTTACCCAAGGTGTGAGTTTAGCTCGTGTGACAATATAAAATGTAGTTGAATGATACAAATTAAAGTTTATGTAATCCTCTTTGACATTTATAGACACCAGAAGAATATCAAGCTGAATACGACTCCAGAAGAGGCAACGAATATTCGAGATTCCATGGTTACACATATGATGGAATATGGGCGATTGCACTAGCTATTCAGCACGTCTCCAAACGAATACGGCATTTCCGTAGGAATCAGACTGTCACAGACTTTAAATACAGAGATCCTCTGTGGGAAGAACTTTTTTTAAAGGCCCTGAGGAACACCAGCTTCGAAGGAGTTACTGTGAGTTTCTCTTCAATGTGTACTACCATATATTCTATATTCACTCACGAATTCTATTAAAGCCAGAGTAACCACTTCCATTTGGGCTTCAACTAACTTTCTCTAAGCTTTGTGCCGCACAAGACTTGTTATAATTTAACATTTTCCCACGTGTTTCCTCATCACAGAGGGGAAGTCATTTCTACCCTTCTATTTTCTCCCTTTGGTTTTGTTTATCAGAGAAATGTTTCCGTAACATAACTCTAACTAACTCTTGCTCTGATTTTTTCCACACTTATGTAATGCAATAAAGAAAGTCTTGACGTGTAAATTCCAAGTATTTTATTTCTCTTCGAACACTCAAGATTGATTTTCTTTTGATGCCATTGTTACTTTTGATTCAGTCACGCTCACAATTGATCCACTATATTGTACTTTCCACAAGGTTTACTTCACCATTCACGTACATTTTCACATTATTTTATCCACCAGATGGTTTTTTTATGTGCAATTTAAATAAAAAATATTCTTCTCGTGTGCTTTTGTTAATACCAGATCATGAATTTTTGAAAAAAGTTGTTGTCGACAGCTTATCAGAAATTAATAGAGCTAAGGAAGCTTGCATATTGAAGATCTTATTTACAGTTTATGGAATTTATTATTCATTCAACTATCAATCCAGGAAATTCATTTAAATATTCAAGTTTATCTAATATTTAAATTCAGTATAATTAAAATACTCTTTAAATAAAATAACTATTTTAAGGTGATTTAGTTCATTTGATTTTTATAATGTTCTTGATCTCACAAGAATGTAACAAAGATCCTCATGCTTGTTGGAGTTTAATAATAGAAAAAAAATTACCCAACGAGTTAAAAAATTTATTCAGTTATGAAAATTTATGTAAACTTAACTATTCTAAAATCCCATGACATGCTCTCGAATTGTTTCTTAAGAATATCTCATTTACCTTTTACATAAAAAATCATGTATAATCAACTACATTTTTTTATATTTTAATAAAAAATGTCCCAACTCCTTTACTAACTACACTAGAATTTTCTTAAACATCTTCTATCAGAAGAACAAACTCCTTCTTTCATCGAATACCGCAATTAAGTTTCTTTTTCTTCACCTAAAATAAAATATTATTGTTACAAATCGATTAACAAAATAAATCTTACAATCTAATAACTAAATTAAAAGACAATCGATGGCAGAACTAAATAAATCAACATTCTATTTCAGGGACCTGTCCGTTTCTACGACAATGAAAGGAAGGCCTACATATTGTTAAAGCAATTCCAAAGTGAGTGGCGACAATGAAAATCAACTTAGTTAGTGAAATATTAACAAAATAATTGTTTGAGATCGGGTGACCATATCAAAATATTCTCAAGAGGAAACATCTCAATTCCAGGTGGAACAGAAGTTAAAGTTGGCGAATACGATGGAGTCACTGATACATTAGATCTTAACAGAGGTCAACCGCTGATCTGGCGTGGTCGATCGCCCCCGAAGGACCGAACAGTTGAAGTCATCGAGCACTCAACCGTCAATATCACCATTTACTCGGTGATAGCATCTGCAGCTGCCATGGGCATCATTATGGCTGTAGTGTTTCTCGCCATCAACATCAGATACAGAAATCAAAGGTACTATCAGCCAAGTATATTTGCAAATCATGCTACTCTGTCTCTGTCTATCTTCGTCCATGTTTATTTGTTCTTGTTAGTGCTATTGAGTAAATTCAATTAAAGCATTTAGAATCTCTGCGATCCATTATTGATTCGTTTAGTTTCTTCTCACTGTTATCTTCATTCAATGGATTATTGAAATTGAAATCTCAAGGAAGTATTGTTTAAAATTCATACGCAATCTCTACTGGTTTTATTTAATGATTCTGGATTTTTGAGATTCAGTGACAAACTGTTTTACTCAAGAATTTCTATCATTTTATTAATGAGAAAGCTTTGAAATATTAATCATGAAGAACATGCAGACTGCTTACTAATGATATTCAAGAGTTTTGTGTGGTAACAAGCGACCAACGTAAACATTTTAAAATTTCAATGGCTTTCAGATACATAAAGATGTCATCTCCTCACTTGAACAATCTTATTATCGTTGGATGTATGCTAACATACAGCAGTGTCATTTTTCTGGGGTTAGATTCAACTCTGTCAAGTACGACAGCTTTTCCATACATTTGTACTGCGCGAGCATGGCTCTTGATGGCAGGCTTTTCCCTAGCATTTGGAGCAATGTTTTCAAAAACATGGAGAGTTCATTCTATATTTACTGATGTCAAGCTCAATAAAAAAGTAGGTAATCAAAGACAAAGGAGTTTCGTTTAATTATCAACTGCAAATGACATCCAATTATTGAATTTAGTTATTGTTATTTTTTCTCTATGTTTCAGGTTATAAAAGACTATCAATTATTTATGGTTGTAGGAGTTCTCCTTGTCATTGATTTGGTAATAATGACAACATGGCAAGTTGCCGATCCATTTTATAGAGAAACTAAAAGAATGGAAGCTTATGTGAGTAAATATATCAATTACTAACTTGAAAGAAATTTTTTGTTTTACCACAATTTATTGCCAGGTTGCCATGTGGTGGATAAAAAGTATCTCTTTTTTTGGACTCTTAATTTATCACACTCTTTAATGTGCTTTGACTGTGTATCGAGATTTTATTGAAAGTTCAGAACATACTATATACTTGACAAAAAATAAGCGAAATAACAGAGTAGAACAAAAGTAATTAAAAAAGAAAAAACTTTTTTTTTAAAAGTAATATACAATAAAATTTAGTATTCTTGGCAACGTGAATGATGTTACACTAAATCAAACAATAGTTGAAACTTGTTTTAGATTCTAGCTTTTTTCAATGGAAAAAATAAACTTGTTTATTGAAAATAAAACAGGTAGTTCTTAAATTTTTATCAAAACAATTTAAAGAAATCACTGATGTACAAGTATACAGGTCAAAGAACTGATAAAAAAACGTACATTTTTTTAAAGTGTTCAGTGGGTTTAGAAAATTAATAGAAAAATACGATGAAATTTGTTTTATTCTACGTTTTAAACAAAGAGATTTCTACTATTTTCTAACCATTTCACAGCTATTTCGTGCTTACTTTGCGATTCAGTGTTTAAAATAAAAACAAAAATTTCGAGTCTATTTTTCTTTTAAATTGTTGAGCATGGAGACTTGATTTTACATCTGAATACTCAGCAAAACTTTATACTCGAGTTGAAATGTAAGCTTTTTTTATCTTTTGATTAAAATTCTACAAATATGAAACTTGGAAGTCTCTGGTTTTCAAGACGTTGGTCATTTCTGATATTTGCTTTGTAAATAAAAGACAAAAATTTAATCTTATTCATTCTTCAAAGAAATATATTTGAAGATTAAAAAAGACATTTTTGGGAAATCGTGCGTTATAATAGAAAAATTTTTAACCACGAAAAAGTTTTCAAACTTTTTAGTCTATGAAAATTTTTATCTGAAAAGAAATTCTGTAAAAGATCATAAAAAGAAGGTGTTTTCAAAAAAATTTTACATAAGTGGCTCTTAAAAATAAATCTTGAATGAAATTTTTTTTAACCCATTTTTTAAATTTAAACAAAATTTATTTAAATATACTACATAATGAAACAAAAAATTTTTTTAATTTAAAATTAGGTCAAGTATGGAGGACTATTTAACTTTATTTTACATTAATTAATAAAAAGTGTGTTAAAAAAGAGTATTTTGTTTTTCAGTCCCTTCCATCAAATGAAGACGTTTTGATGATACCAGAAAACGAGTACTGCCAAAGTAACAATATGACTGTGTACCTTGTTATTATTTATGCCTACAAAGGCTCCTTGATGGTAAAACCTTAGTAAATCTCCTTTGAATACAAAATGTGAATTATTATCTAAATGATAATAAAATTTCAGATATTCGGAGCGTTTCTTGCTTGGGAAACGAGGCACGTAAGCATACCAGCGTTGAACGATAGCAAGTACGTTGGTATGAGTGTTTATAACGTAGTAATAATGTGCATCACTGGAGCTGCTATCAGCTTCGTTCTGGCTGATAAGCAGGACACTATGTTCATAATGCTGTCAATATTTATTATCTTCTGCAGTACAGCCACACTTTGCCTTGTTTTTGTGCCAAAAGTTAGTTTTTGAAAAACTTATTATTTTATTATTTCCCAACAATGACTTGTTTATCTTTCTATTCTTCTACTGATTCTCTTTCAGCTTATTGAACTACGAAGAAATCCCCAAGGCGCGATAGATAAGAGAATCCGGGCGACTTTAAGACCCTCTTCTAAGACTCGGAGAGATTCGACGGTCAGCGAACTTGAAGAACGTTTAAGAGAAGCTACTATAGCCAATCAAAAATTTCGTAAACTTCTTTTGGAAAAAGAATCAGAGCTTCAAGTTGGATATTATTTCTACCTATTGTCATTCCATCTTGTTCTTTTTATTTTTCACTATATCATTTTTTTTACTCTCTTTTAGATATTCCTCAGAAGATTAGGGGATGAGAGTCTCATACAAGATACAAAAGAAGCTATGGATAGATTATCAGTACCAAAAAGCGAAGCAGTTATCAAAAAAGAAGGTATTTGTTATTTTATTTAGTTCATGATGAAATGGCCTGTATAAAAATTTAGCTCCAATTGCCAATGTTGTTTTTAATCTCCCCTTCTTCCCTTATTGACTTTCTATCAATCTGTATGCTAGAGCCCACTGTCCTCCAGCGGCATGGCGCACCCGGTCAGGCAGGTTAGTTAATGAAAAAGAATCGAAAGTCGCTCGAATAAAATTAGAATTAATTGGAAAAGAAAAACCATGCTGTAATTTATGCATTTTGTCTGCATGAAGATAGTGTAAAAGTAGATTTTTAACGGTCTAGGTACCCATCTAGTTAAAATAATTATCGAATAAATCAGTTAATATAAGTGTATAGATAAATATTTCATTATTAACTTGTAGTGTTTACCTGTTTGTTTATGCTACCTTATAGGTTTGTCAATGGTTACGGAAACAACTGATATATCCATGTCATTATGCAGTTTAAATTCGACAACGCTATCACAACCAGAGAATGAATATGTCAATGTTTTAGCGACAAGTGATCAACAAAATATTAAGTAAGAGAATATCATATTTCAATCTTTTAAAGACAATACTTTATAGAGTCTTTGTATTTATATATACATTTATATTAACCTTTAATTCTCTTTCTATCATTCAACTTTATTAAATAAATTGTTTAAATTACTGAAAAATGGAAATTGCAAAATTTGAAAAAAATTTTTCAATTTAAAATCTTTACGGGACAAAATTCTTATTTGAGAAAAATAATCAACAAAAAAAAGCTTTATTTGTGCTTAAAAAACTTGATGTTTCCACTTTTTTGAATATTTTCTTTTACTTTCAAATTAAGTGCAAAAGTTGATATTTTTTGTTATGTTTCCAGAAAAAAGCCATTTTTTAACAAATCTAACTTGGAGGAAAAAGCGTCATTGATTCCACAGAAACCAAGTTCACCATCTAATAACCGAAAGAAAGTTTCCATGAGCGAAGGACCGGAGAGTGAGCCATTAATTGAAAAATATTCTGAGTCAACAACCCTTACAACGAAAGATGATAAAGTCAACGTAGAATTTGTATCGGAAACAGTTGAGGAATCAGAAGAGTCAGTTGTATTGGAGGAGACTGAAATACCACGAGATAACCTAATAACAAGGACAACGAAAGAAGTTTGCCCTGAAAAAAGAGCAAAACTTCCAACACCACCTCCAACCAAAAATGTATCATTTGGCGAATTGGAAAAGCAGAATTATTTGGAACAAGCTATACTTCCACCGCCTGTGCAGTTCGTGCCGAAACATCGGCATACTGGTAGGAAATAATATACAATAAGGGTGCTCATTACACTGTTCAACAAATTTTAACTTTAAATTTGTTTCGGCGAACAAAGTTTTTTGTTATTCACGGATAAAAACTATTGGCTCTATAGTTTACCAAATCATAAATCGTCCTTTCAATGAAATTTGTACATAAAAAATTAACTTATACTGACAGCTAATGTACCACGTACTGAACTTTGAAAATTATCTTCTAAAAATAAATGATACCAATAGATTATAGTGATCGATTGAACTGCAGTGAACTTTACAATCTAGCAATCTTCAATTATAAAAAATATACCTCTCACTTTTGTTATAAAAAGCAATTTTTTTAATATTTTTAACAATTTCTATAGTTTTAGAATTTTCATTTATTTGATATACACATTTTAATATCATATTTAAAAATATGCTAAAATTCTATTCAACAAATTTGATTCAGAAAAGTATCACTTTGAAAAAATAATTCTTTTGAAAGACGAAGTAGTTTATTTTGAATCAACTAAGATGGATAGTTGCATTCAGGGATTTTATATTCATATTAAAATATAGAAATATAAATAGAGATTTATTGCTATCTAAAAATAGATTTTTTATCAACTCAACGTATGATAAATGTTTAAAAAATATATCTGCAATGGTTATTAAACTTAGCTCCATCAAAAATAAAATTATTTCATGCGAGAAGTCTTTATATTCTTTATTTGACAATTCATTTTTATTATTAACGCCATATCTTGTCTGGTAAAATGGAATTAGTTTTCAAATAATTTTTTATCATTTTTATTTTAATTTATTATCTAATTAACATTTGCCATTTATTTCATAATTGCCATAAATTAACCAGTTAAATTTAATATCAAAACCAATATTTAATAAATTTGTTTCAATTTAAAATTAAATTTTCCGCAAATTGATAAAAAAATCATTTATGTGATATTTTTTCAAATTTTTCTAATTTTAAAACCTATAAATAGGCTCAACTTAATGAAAAAAAGTAATTAAATGCTTCATGTAATCAATTCATCTTCTCTTTATAGAGCTAATAATTTGTTTTTTGCTATTATAAACGTAATTAACAGATACTAATTTAAATCAACTTAACGTACCCATCAGAAACACATTGCAATTGTTGATTAGTGTGTGCTATTTACTGAAGGAATTTATTTGAGCTCTATTTATCTTGAAACTTTTCATTGTAGCTCACCATCAACACCAATCATTAGCAAAACGAAGATCATCAGTAAAAAATAATGGATTAGCGCATTCTCATCATGAATTGTTCGAGAAGAGAAGAACGAGTGTTCCGGTGAATACAATTGCTCACGTTTCAACGGAAAATATACCGAAAGGAGAAACTATTGAAGAATCATTGGGTCCTTTCGAACGGTCATACGTTATTAGCGAATGCGGGCATCGAAAAATAGCTGCAATTCCTGCTACAGGCTACAGATGTGAAAAACATGGTGGTGCTAGTCGTCATATACACACCGTCTCAAATGGTTCAGTGGAAACTTCAACTTCTAAGAAGCACCGTGATACTATCAGCAAAAATGCAAGCTCACTTAATGTACAATCAAGCATCAATACTAGTTATTCTGATACTGGTGAGTAATTTATTTTCGATTTTAATCTCTCACCTTTTATTTATTTTCTTCTTTTTAATCAGAATTTAATTTTTCATAATGGATTTGATTATTCAATTATGAAATTGACAAAATGCAAAACATAAACTTTGCAACGTAATTGTTTTCTAATCTTATTAAAATAGAATAGAAAACACCACTTCGATACAAAATTACCTCTTTTGAACTTTATATTTATAATTTCATTTTAACAAACGAGAATAAAATGATCGATCGTACACAAATTGAATTTCATTCTTCAAAGGATCTTGTAGTTTTACATTTATTTTATAATAAGCAATAAGTAATAATAAAAGTATAAAAAATTGTTATTTTCAATATACGTAAGTACCTAATATTTTTATTTTAGTTTATTTTTCATTAAATACGAATATTTTAAAAAGCAATCATTCAATTTATTATTGAAAAATCTAAATTAAAGGCTTAGTGTTTTTTTATTAATTTTTTTTTATCATTTTCATTTTTTTTTTTTTAGTAAAGCAAATGAAAAGCAACAAGGTTCATTAAATAAAATTCCTGAAACAGGAGATCAATAAATACATTTAGAGGTAACTGGAAGCTGATTAGATTTCGAAAAAAAACTCGTCAGAGTCCTTGGAGACTAATAGTGGCAACAATCTTGTTAAACTTTTTCTCTACTGAAGCTTGATTTCTTATGTTTACAGAGAAAACAGAAGATTTAACAGTAATTCACCGATCAGTGTCGGAGAGATCTCGGGAGAAATGCGCCAGGTCTCGCGGCGGTACAGGCCACACAATGACAGAATGTCATCGACATCGCACGCCCTTGAGAAAACATCGTGAGTGTCGACATACAGAATCGAAACTACGACAACAGGCTCGGTTAGAGTATGTGCAGAGTAGTCCTAATGTTGCAACAATTCATAGTACTAAATTTACAAGTACTAATCCCCGTGGAGGTGGACATAGCAGTGGTGCCAGTGGAAATGGCGATAGTGTTGCGGTTGTTAGGGATGAGAATGCAAGAAGTACTGGAACAAGTGGATCAACAACTGATCTGTCGAAGATGTGTAGTGCTGTGTCTGACGGAGAATTACTGGACCTTGATATATTGCCAATTTTTCAAAAATTACTTTCCGAACGGCACAAAAGTTCATCAAGTGGTGATGGATATGGTGCTAACATTGCCAGCTGTCCAAATATATCAATCAAGTGTGACATAGTCGAATATCTTTAACGCTTTGATGTAAAACAAAGAACTATATATATATGTATCATAAAAAACAACTTTTTACTTATTATTTGCATCAAGATTAATGTCAAAACCGTCAATTATATTGTAATTAAAAACTAAAACTGTAAAAGAATGCTAATTCAATTGTTGTATTGAAAAAGTGTACGGGAGTGTTGCCAATAATTATTTGATTATAAAATATGTTGATTACTTTATGAATTAAGGAGTCAGAGACTATTTCATCTGATACCTACCGAATTATTCTTTCTCTCCACACCCTTTATTTCCCTCCTTTACTTCCTTTGCCTATATTACCTCGAAGTACCTCAAGGCTCTATCAATCCCTTTATACTATCATTCGTAAGGTCTCGAGTTTAGACTAACTGAACTGTATTGTACAATCTCTAATCGATTGCCAGGAACTACTAAATAAGGAAGATAGATAACAAACGAATATTTAAGTAAGATGTTTAATAAAAATAAATAAATACACGCAGATTAAAATGAGAAAATTAAAACTGATAAATAAAATTAATAAATCAATCAGTATATAAGATAATTAATACAAACGAAGATTGTAGAATGTGAAAAACGTGAATGTTAAACAATTGCAGTAAATATTTATTATTGTTTTCATGAGAAAAATAATTGTATGACAAAATATTGGAGAGTTATGAAGCCTTGATGATTTAATGGCTAAACCTAAAATATTTGCACTAGCAATGAAAATATCTTCTGCTGACGAATTGTTAAATTATTCAATAGTTGTATACAAGAAGTGTTTTTGAATCTTACAATTATATGTGCGTATAATCTAAATATTGAAAAAACGAAAATGGACAGATTAAACGAGAGAAATAATGTATGAGTGGTAGCTCGTTAGCTTATACAACACTAAAAAAAATTTGGTCGTCGATCGACCAATCGTTTCGGCAGGACTTTTGACTCTTTAATAAGTTATCATTAAATACATAGCACTTTAATATTTGACATAGTTTAGAGAGCGAGAATGATGTTAACTATTTAAAGTATTTTAATCTAGAGTATCATTATTATATCCACTTATTAGAAAGTCGAAATTACTGCCGCTCTCTTATATAATTTTTTGTAAATTTTAATATTGTTAATGACATTTACAGAGAGTGCGATAACTTGTTCCTTGTTCATTCATTTTTTCTACTATAAAATTATATTAAATTTATAAAATTTCGGGCCGACCACATTAAAATGTGTAACACGCCTTTAGCTCAGGTAACAAGTCGTATATACTTCCATCATCAACGTTATCATTTACCGTCATCATTGTATATGTAAACAACTTTTTTAATTAACATACGACTTGTAATTTCGTTCATGACTTGCTGAGAGTATTAATGTTCACTGGCTCGTACTATAATATTATTTATTTATACTAAAGAATCTAGTATTATAAGTAATCGAGCGTGGTCAATATATCATTTGTCTATTTTGTCGTAATTATCTCGTAAATTTATAATTGGCTCTAAACAAATACCACTAAAAGTATATATTTAATAATAAGACTTTCAATAACACGTCAAATTCTTGTGATACTGTTAAGTTGATTTGTACGATACCTATGCATTGTTATCTTTACAATCATGATCACATCGCAATACATAAATGTTTTGAACGATGTATGATTTGACGCAGAGAAAAACGATAATATATATAATAATACGGTTAAAAAATACTTTTCATTTTTTCTCAACTTATTCTATCACCATATTTCTTCCCTAGTCTTTTAATCCACTAGATTTGCAATAAGTGTTGTGTGTTATTGCTTTTATCTCTAGGGAAATACCAAGCTAGACATATGGTATTGAGAAATTCCAGTATAGAGAAAATCCCCAATGTATTTCTTGAAAATATTTTACGCAATACATCGATTTTATGCTTTAGCATGTGTCTATCTATTTACAGATATTTAACTATACGGCCAAACCATCTGTGAACGGATTTACCCACATTTCTAGGCAGGGCTACGCCCATGAGATGAGGGTGCTGTTAGCCTAGGTCAGGTACATCTGAAATTTAAATGCTAGCATTTTTATTACCTGCATCATCATGCTTATTGTCCGTAGTAAAACCTTTCATTTTTCGCTGACGAATGATTTAATGTTACTGTAGTTTTTGGATGGTGATGTAGGGTTGCAGAATTTGAAAAATAATATTAAGAAAAATTAATTCTGTTTTAATATAAGTTTTGATAAAAAAAAAATTATATGCAAAAATATTGTTTTCGTAATTAATTTCAATATTTTACTAAAAGCACTTAAGTAATATTGCTAAAGTTTTAATTATTGAAATATTTAGCATCTTGTATTAACACAAAGACTTGAAAATAACTTTTACTTCGTAAGGAACTTATCCTTATGCGTGCTGAGTGAAAGATCTGCATAAATTCAACTTTCAAGAGGTCATTGAACCGAAGAAGATATTTTAGAGAGAAGAAATTTGTGATCGTAGCTTGGATACATTATGTTTGAAGTTCAAAGGTTTCTTTACCTACCTGCAAATGGACCTTAATCTAATGGGTTGGAGTTATAAAACGTTACTCATAGTGACTCGCAGCGGACTAGCAATATCAAAAGGACCATTTTAATTTTATGAAAACCTGCTGAAAATTTTTTTCCAAAATTTTGTTGATAAAAGAATGCCAATTTGCATAAAAATTATTTTAGAATCTTTTATTAATATACTTTTACAGAACAAGTTTATTTTTGAAAAAATTAAAGAGTTCTAAAATTGTAATAATAATAATAATAATTATTATTATTATTATATTAATAAACGCTCTAGAGAAGTTAGAATAATTAACGTAATACTTTAACATAATATAATAATGGTTACCTCTATAAATTAATATTCTGCTTCATTAGAAGTTACTCCAATATGAATCTATAGAGAATTACTAGTATTCACGAATTTATTCTAAGAAAACAGGTGTTAGTTTAAGCAGCCATTTCTTTAATTGTCAAACAATAGAGTAAGTTCTTTTCCAATGTCATAAGTTTTAAATCTGCAAGTCACTAACGCCAATCATCAAACTAAAAATATGTCCCGCCTTTTTAGACTTGTACGAAACGCACCAATGGTTCTTTTTCTGATGGCAACTTTTTCATTTGACCATGGCCCTTCGAGGAGTACTCAGTTTTGCCGCGCTACTTTTGATTTTCCATCAAAGTCAAAAAGCCATTTGTATAACTCATATTAAAAGATCTTCATTTCGTTACAAATCTAATGGTAAAAAAATATTCTACTTTGCTAATTATATTTTTAGTTTATAATTTATTTTAATTCTAATTTATTTTTTGCAGTTATTTACAAACACAGTTATTCATACTCATCACGAACTACTTATAGCAATAATATGGCTATGAACGGACAGTTTCCGTGGATGGCTGTGATACATCAGATGAAAGGAAATTACAAAATACATATATGTGGTGGAACAGTGATATCAGTTCGATGGGTTTTAACAGCTGGTCATTGTATAGAAAAAAGACCGCGGAAATTTCTAGTTGTGTTCGGTGACGTTGACAGAAGTAATATCGGCTATGAGACTTATCATGGAAAAGGAATTGCCATGATCACTACCAGTGGTGTAATACATTCTGATTATAGAAAAACTGTGAATGACATCGCATTACTTTATATGCCTCGTGATATTCCTTTCAGTGGTAAGTTGTGTCATTTGGTACACCAGTTTGTCATATCACTATAAATTGAAAAGTCCAGTTATTAATTTTTACTGATAGATTTTTCTTTAATTTTCATGAAAAACTAAAAAATCATTAATTTTACAGTGTTATCATTCTAACATTTATAACTTCCTCTTCTCTGAATAGATAATATATTTAATAGTCTGATAAATATTTTTAAAATTAAATAAACCGTGTTTACAGTATTTTTTATTAATTAATATAATTATTTTTAAGACTAAAAATCTGAAATAAAATATAAAATATGAAGTGAATAGATATAATCAATTTTGAATATAAACTACTGTCGTGTGTGCAAGTCAATCTGTCTCTCAAGGGGATCAGTAGTCTTATGATAACATCTTCATAAAGGAAACTTCGAGTCTCTATTCTGGCGGTCAGAGTCTACACTAACTAGCTTAACCCTTTGACCAGAAACATGCCTGGCTATTTAGGTCTAGGCTCCGGAAAATGTTCCAGTGCCGTCTGGGAGGCATTCAAACTTTTCCGCTATTCCAGACATGATGGCATATATTTGTTGAATATTCCTCTCGAAATAACAATTATAAATAAAAGTAATTTACATCTTCTCAAGTTAATTACTTTACATATTTTATTAGCAAAATTAAAATATTCTTTATTATTACAAAAATTAACTAACTATTAAAATACGAATTTTAATAAACTTTAATCATTTTTACTTACATTTTTATTTTTATTATAGCACGAATACAGCCGATAAAACTTGCTGGAAAATATGATGAGTTTAATACTTATGTTGGATGGACAAGTTATGTATTTGGATGGGGACTAGATGGAATAACAAATAATGTTCAACGTCGTCTTAAATTTGGTCGAATTCCAATCATATCTAATAAAGAGTGTTCAAAAAAATGGAAAGTATCTGATAGTGTCTTATGTACAGCAGCTGGAACTGGTGTAGATGCTTGTCAAGGTGATAGTGGTGGACCATTAATAGTCTATAAAGATAATCAATACGTACAGATAGGTATAGTAAGCTATGGAGACTCAGACTGTCCTAGTACACTGCCTGGTGTTTTTACTAAGATAAGTTTTTACCATCGATGGATTCGTTCAGTTACTGGAATTAAATATTATTAAATAAATATGTACATTTTTTTCAATATATTTATAATTTATATTTATTTTTTAAAATGTATTTTTATGATATATGTATGTTTATATTTTTATAACTTCTATATATATTTATTTATTATTGCTTATTTTAATAATTTACGATTGAATCGAATAGATATATTTTACTTTTAAAGTAATAAGTCATATATAATTTATTTCATTTCAATAAAGAATTTTTTTAAACGTAATTATTGTAATCTATAATTTAGAACGTGACAGTCTACACGATCTAATCCTTCAGATCATCAAGATAATACTGATTGTGTAATTTTTTTATTCTTGAAATTGATAACGTATATCATTCATATTTATTCACTACACCTTCATTATCTGGTTACAAAAACTCTAAAAAATACTTGTATAAATTATTGAAAATTAATATTTAAATTTTGATGAAAATCAAACACTTATCAAAAATAAAAAATCATCTTTATTAATATTATAAATAGTTACAGGGAAAAATATGCGTACATATTTGTTGAATTATCATTTAACTTGTATAACAGTTACAAACAATAGTTCTCCGTAAATTCAGGAAGTTACAATAAACCCACAATATCCGATTCAATAGAAACAAGATTAAATTAATAATAGTCGTTATCAACTCATGTTTGTACGTAAATATTTACAGCAATTTCAGCTTCATCATTATTAATTAATTATTGTTGATATTTTATTCAAGTACTGTTAACATAGTTAAGCATTTGAAACCTTGATATATTAAAAATATAATCTTTCAAAAGTAAGTTAACAAAAAAATATATCGATAAAAGAAGGAATAAATTTCTTTTAAATAATAATATCGATGATATTTTGAATAAATGAAAAATCTCTCATTTTCAATAATTTAATTAAAGATAATCAATCAAATTTAATACTAATCTGAGATGTGTTATCAAATAATTATGCATTCATAGAAAATTGATATCATAACATCTGACACATGTCATCGATTATATGACCCTACTCTTTTTTCCAACAATTCTTTTTTTCCTTTCTCCCACTTCAACTTCGTACCACTATAATTATAGCACGATTGTATCAATGAATTCTTAACAAGATAATCGACATCCATAGCAGGTATTTATAAGCTGATGAGAATGTAAACGATGCTTATTGTCAGTGGAACAATTATGTCGAAGGCTCTGTTTTCCCTTGAAAAGGTTGCTCAACATAATGGTCAACTTGGTGCTAAAACTTGGATAGTGATTAAAGATGTGGTTTACGACGTGTCTAATTATTTGGAATCGGTAAAATTTGAGAAATTTATATCAAATTAATTGGCATAGTGATGTAATAGAGATAATATTGTTGTTGTTTCTAGTGAACAATGTTACAATTTCAATACTGAAGGATAAGATAATGAGTTATAACTTTATTCATTCCTAAAATCAATATCATTGTTTAGAATAAGATTACACTTCACGGATACAGATGTATCATGTCACATAGTAGGCAATTATTTAGCATTAGCCAACTAAACTTCAAACTAATATTATAAATATCACCATAATACCTAAATTTACCTTACTCTGCAGCATCCAGGAGGAGCAGAATTGCTATTAGAATATGCTGGAAAGGATGCAACAGCTGCATTTTATGATTTTGGCCACTCATCCAATGCTAAAAATACTCTCCAGTCATACAAAATAGGAGAGCTAATTGAGGTTTGTTGAATCAAGTATACATTATGGCAAAGATAAAACTAAGTATCAATTAAATATATATTTTAAAGGAGGACAGAGAAATTAACAGGAAGAAAAAAATAAATAAAAAGGCAATCATAATTCAAGATGATATACAAAAGACAAAAAAACGGAATCGAATATTATTACGAATAACATTTTTTCATAAATGTGTCAATTAAAAATATTAAAGAGAACAAATTATTTTCTTATTTAACATTTATTATTTATATATTTATAGTTAATTATAATTAATAAAACTGTACAATAAATTATAACCATCCACCCGTTATTTTTCCTGTGACTTTTGATTTTCCTCTTGCTTTAGTCTGACCATAAGTATCTCTTTGTTGAGTTGATGATGGTTCTGCACTAGTGCTTGGTTTGGGTGCGGGCTTAGCTTCTGTTTTGGCTGGTTTCTTATCGTCTGTCTTTTTATCTTCCTCTTTTTTAGATTCATCTTTCTTTTCCTCCTCTTCACTCTTCTTTTCTTCTTCTTCTTTCTTCGTTTGTTCATCTTTTTTCTCATCTTCAGTTGGCTTTTTCTCAACTTTTGTGCTCTCCTTCTTATCTTCTGATTCAGTTTTATCGGCGCTTTCTTTTCGTTGCTCATCTTTTGTTTGAGAGCTAGTTTTGGTTGATGTAGAAACACTTTCACCTTCTGGATCTTCGGGAATCGGTGATGGTATTGTTCTAAATTCACCATCGCTTTTATCTTGACTACTAACAGAACTCAATGGTTTCAGTACACTCTTTTTTAATGATCCCGAAAGAGAACTTGGTGGTGATGATCGAGATTGACTTATTCCTGATACCATTACTTTCAAGCTAGCCCTTTGGGATTTCGTACCTTCCTCAGCTGGTTTTTGTTCTAGAAAAAATTTTATGTGGTAAGACAAAAATGAACTAACACATTTTAATACATAAATAAATAATTAAGTATATTACCTTTTTTATCATCAGTAGCCTCACCAACAGCTTTAGCTTTATCGAGTTTTCCCATGATAAATTTAGCATAAGCCACTCGAGTTGCTGGAGATACTTCAGATAAATTAGGATTATAAGAAACGAGTCGATCAGGATCGAAAGAAGCCAAATCTGAATCTGGATGATTTTTCTGGTGAATACGAAGACTCCTTCGGGTCTGTTTAATCTCAGCTTCACTTCTACTGCCAATCGGATCTCTCGTAATGGTACTTTGTCTAACAGCAGCATTCCAGTCTTTCTTCTTAGTTGCACTTGCTCGTTTTCCAATCGCCCGAGCCAATTGACTGAACACATCTTTAGGCTCTTTTTCATTTTGAATTACAGCATTCACTATACCTTCAACGATACCAATCTGGAAATCTTTTTGCAGTAGTCGTTCCATTACTCGTCCTTTCTTGCCAGATACTGAAAATATCAAGTAAGATAAATCATTTATTGATAAAATCACCATGTACCTAAGATTATTATGTCTTAATCATAATAATTAGTTTAAAAATGTCAAATAATAATAAATTACATGTCGTATCAGTTTGATCAACATTAGGAGTTTTCATTCCATTTTGTCGCAAGATATCTATCAATTCATACCGCAACGTCGAAATATCTTGACGAATTTCCATCACATCATCTTCAGTAATTCCATACTCATCACGTTTACGTTGTTCTGAAGTCACATAACGGCGTACTAAAATTCGTATCACTGTATCATGACGTTCCTGTGCTTTTTCACGTGATTTTTTCTGAAATTATATTTTGATTAATATCATTACCATTATTACAATTGATCATAATGTCTACCTTTGAAAATAAAAACGTAATGAAACTTACAATCAATGATTTAGTAGGACGTCCGGTATTACCACATTTAATAATTTTATTAAAGGTTTTAGCTGTGGGAATCATGTTGAATGGTGCAGGAACGGTATCACCATCTTCAAAGTAACTCATCCAAAGATGACTTCGTGCAAACTTCCATTCAGTGTCAGATCGTTCCTGATTAAAATTATTATTATTATTATTATTAATATATCACTGGTCCATTATTTTTAATTGATGATAAGTTAAAAATATTTACCGAGATTATTTGATATGAATTAGACATCATAGCGATAAGCATGTTTAAAAGTACAATAACATTGATAACAGAATATGATCCAAACATTAACAAAGCCCAGAATCGTGTGAAACTTTTAATTCCTGTTAAATCGAATGACATAAGGTCTATCATTCCAAAACTGGCCCAGAAGAGTGATTGTGACGTTTCGAATAAATTTGCAAATCGTCTCCATATAGAACAAGCTTTCTCTTGATTGTCAAAATCAGGTATTTCATAATCCGCATGATAACATTTTGCTTTTTCTAAATCAGCATAGTACCACAATAATTGATTCATTCCACATCCAAAAGCAAATAACACTAGAGTATAAATGAAAAAAAATTTAATAATGTCTATAATCATTCTTCCCAAGGAAATTTGTAACGGTCCTAAATGAGGATTGACACTAAATATATGGACAAGTTTAAGGAAACTAAATATCATCCCAGCGGCAAAAGCACCTTCGGACAAAAGCATCGGGTCAAATGCATGCCATTGGTCTCTTGGGTACCAAGGATCGTCTCCACTCCAATATTCTCTCTGAACAAATATAAATAAATTAAAATAATCTTATTAGGTTTTACATATACGAATTGAATAAACTTATATTTAAAGTTGTTTATTCACTTACCTGTACAACGAACCATGCTGTTGCTCTTAGGAATATCCAAATAACATAGAAGGTGTTTTGAATAAAGTCTACAATGTTCCAGAGGTCGGATATGTACTCCAGTAATCCATCAGACCATAAAGATCGGATTTCAGCGGAAATTAAACCTCAAATGAAGACATTATATTAGTTTTCGCAACGTAAATAAATATGTTTCATAATAAACTAATTAAAATTCCTTATAATTTAATATATTTCATCTCAAATTATTTATTTTAAATAAATATTAGTTTGTTTTTAAACAACATTTGATTGAACTCTATGTTATATTTATCATTTATTTATATTAAATTATTTATTTTTAAATTTCCAATTGGAATAATATAATTAAATAATTTTATTTAATATTACTAATTCATTATGCATCGATTTTAAAGCTTTAATTAACATAAACTGAGTTAAAAAAGAATTTATTTATTTTTATACAGAAGTATATCTATATCTAATGGTAGGATGTTGAGGTTCAAACCAGTATTACGTCCGAGAAATATCATTTTAGTATCCAGATAACATAAAGTACGAAGAGGTCTGTCAACTCCTAATAATGGAGACTATAAAAATGAGTTGGTATTCTATCTGATGAATCTTTGTTACCAACAGTGGTAAAAAAGATGGCGTTAGCAGTATATTTTGATTTTCGGCTTTTTCCGTTTGATTTAAAAATATACTCGGAAGTATTCGGGTAATAATTTTACGAATACATTCGACAATTAACGAGTATTTACGAGGTATAAAATACCTCTTTGCCTCTGATGCTTTTTGGATATTAAAATCAATTTTTTAGGCTTTATAGTCACGGTAATGGCTGCATTCGGTAAATAATGTGTATCGATAAATTGAATTGAAATCAATGAAGAATCGTTAAGATTAATATAAATACGTGTATATAAACCGCAAAAATATTGTTTATTATTTAATAATGCAGAGAAATAATTGTTTTTTTGATTAAAATTGCTTTTCCAACGAAATATCATCAATTATCGTTCATAAATCAATTGAAATAACCTCAACCTATCAACTTTACTCTGACTTGCTCATTTTGAAGTAATAAATATATTAAAAATAGATTCTTTTTAAAGAAATTTTTCTCTTGAATACTTACTGATTACGTAAATAATTACTCCAGATTCTACAAATCCAGGAATACATCCTCTTTCTCTTTTCTTCCAGCCTTCGAGAATTTCTCGCATCCATGCATTTCCAAATAATTCAATAACAAGATATTCAATGCGCTGTGATGCCATTCCGAGAAGCACTGCACAGGAATAATTTAATTTTGAAGATTTCCATGCACAATTGATCATTTAATAAAATGGAAACGTGTTGCAATAGTCATATACTTACTGAGAAAAAAAGCATACGAAGAAGAATGACAAATAAACTTTACAAATGGTTTTTTCATAAACAGTCCCATTTGAGAAGTAGGTGATACCATGTAAATAGAACTGTAAATTGGAAACATACTTCCAAGTTTGGCAACTTTTATCAGCTGTCCAACCATACTCAATCGCCGGAAACCTGGTAGACCATCATACCATATCGCAGCAAGAAGTTGCTGAACGTTAGGATGTGCTACAAACTATTGAAACAATAGAAAAAAAATATACAGAATTACTCGTAAGTATTTTAATATTACTGCAGATCTAATTTTTATCTCATTATAATAACAAGAAGAATCAATAATTTAGTATTACTTGAACTTTTTATTTCAAAATAGTTAAAATGTAATGAGTTTTGTATGTCGAGCATAAAAACAAAGATGAGCATTTTATTTACTAAAGTACATGAAATGATTTAACTCCATGGTGTTGTAAACTCATATATTAGACAATTATCCTTCATTTCAATGGATTTAATCCAATAAAAAGATCCAATGTTTTACTCTAAAAAGCTTTGTTAAATCCTTTAATTTGCAGTAATGTGACTAATTGTAATAATTTATATTCTATCAAAATATATAATATATTACCGCTTTTTGTTTGTATTTTATAGCAAGTTTGAGACGATCTAAAGTTTGTCTTTCTCCTGGTTCCCAATTGTCTCCTGTTGGATTGTAATTAAGAATAATTTCAAGTTCTTGGGAAGAGCGAGCATGATCCAACAAGGTAGTTGCAAACTCTTGACATTGTTCTTTCAATTCCTTTGTGAAAATGGTGATAATATCAAATAAACATTCCATACATTCTGTACTTTTAATAAGTGAAAATATTTTATTCGTCACTCACATTATAATCACTGCGAAATTCTTGTTCCATTCGACTAAGTCTTCGAAGTTCCCACGACAATTCAAATGCAGTTAACAGTGGATCTCGTGAAGAAAGGGCGATAAGGGAGGGTGAGGTGAGTGCTCTATAAGCATTTATTCGAGAACGAGAATGACGTAAAGAATCTTGTTCGCTTGAGGTTACACATTCGTCACATCCGCATCTAATTCATAAATTAATTATGCTCAATAATGATTGTGAAATGGAATTATGATGACTATATTTATAAAAACTCATTATTATAACTAAAAATAAAAGAAAAAAAAGTTTTAACTTTAAAAAAAAATGATTAATCCTATTGATAATTATTATGAAAAATTTTTTTATTGCAGTGAAGTATCACCTTGCATCATGAGGACATGGGAGAGTTGCACCCCGATCAAGAAGAATCTTAAGTATCTCATAATTATTTTTATGAGCCGCAAGAATCAATGGAGTTATATCCGGCGTGAAATTATATTCAGCAGCATCTAAAGCTTCCCAACTCTAAAAAAAAAATTGAACTTGAAATTATCAATTTTGGGATTATATGGATTTTCAAGTCTATTTGAATAATTCAATAAATTCAATGTACTTACGTAAGGTTGTCCAGGTGTGTGATTTTTTTCTTCCCAATTCAGCAACATCTCCACGGCCTCAACATATTCTTCTTTAATAGCATGTAAGAGAGAATCCTTTACTTGAATTCCCCAATCTAGAAGAATCTTTATCAACTCAATATTTTCATTTTCAATGGCTGAAATGAGGGCAGATCGATTCAGTGGATCTACACAATTAATATTTAATATCTCAGGATGGCCCTTATGTTCTTCAAGAAGCCTATTGAATAGAAAATCTTGATGGTAATATCATTATGAGGAAATAATTGAAATACACTTAAATAAAAATAGAAGATAATTTACCGTCTAACTGTAGCACAATCTCCTCTTTCAGCGCTGACTAAAAAATGCTTCTCAACGGGACCAAGCACATATTCCGTAGGTGGTTTGAGAGATTGAACTGATGGTGCTCGAGCTTCATTTTGCAACAGATCTTCACGAGATTCTGATGTATTCATTTTTTTTTTAAACACTTATTAAATCTTAATGAATAATTGCACACATTTTTCCACTTTTCACTGTAGCTAAACAACTAAATTGGTGTTCGGCATGCAAGAGTCGGTGACAAATTGTCTAATAAGGCTGACCATCGAACATGGAGACTCAATGGAATCCTTACAATACACATGACATCCAAGTGGGGGTTAAGAACTGGATTAAGCACAATATAAACCAGAATAGTATCGAAAGTTTTCATGTTCTACTTTTTTTAATTCTTCTTTTTTATATCTTTTGTTGACGAAAAATAATACAGTAAGAATAGTGGGAAGAAGTAAAAAGATAAAAGTCATTAAGAAGGAATAAGAACATACTACTAAGGACAGGTACATTGAGAAGAAAGAAGATATACATTGTGTACACTAGTATAACTCTCCGGATTAATGCGTGGACATCGGTGACTCCACCATCGTACTTTTCTCATTTATCTTCATTACTATCTTTTGTAATATGACATGAATTTAGTTTTTCTTCCTTTTCTTTATTTTTTACTAGTTCATACTTTCGGTCATTTCTTTTCTTGCACTGTAGATATGACATTTTTCCGCATTTTTTTAAAATCTCTCATAGATTGATGAAATATTGCCATCTATTTGTGAATTTCAATCTATTTCATCATTGCCATTAATTCGCATCATTATGAAAAAATAATTTGGTAATAATAAAAAAAAAGAGCCAAACAAATGTTTTTCAGCGATAAATTTTTATTTTCTTCTCTTGGATTAAGTATTAAATCTAGATACATAAAGTTACTTCGAGTAATTCGAGAGACATGTATATAACTATTTATGTAATTATTCATTATAATATAAAGAATTGGCTAATAATTATGTACCATGTTTAATTCGAGATGAATTTACAGACGGATTTTTCAAACACGAGAGAGATCATTTTTTTTACACTTTTTTAGCATATATTTTTTCATTGATTTATATAAAGATTTATTACAAACATAAAGCATGCAGTATATTATAGGGTTGAGAAATCCGTCAGGTGGATGCACTTTTACGTAACAAACATTAGAACGATTAGCCTTGAATATCGAACTTGTTTTAAATCCATTATGCTTAATCTTCAAATAAAAAAAGATTATTCACTGTATTAATGATTACAAATTTACTATTGGATTTCAGTGTATTAAAACTAATATCATATATCTATTTGAGGTATATAATTTTTAAAAATTTCTTGCAACAAGTCATAAATAAAATATAAATAAACAAAACTATTTGATAAATTCATTTGAAAAATTCAACAAATATTAGCATAACAAATTTTATTCTTTATTTTTGTCTGCAGGATCATTATTGGCAGCAAATTGGAATGACGAACAGAGATGAATCAGTTCAGAATTATCGTCAATATCAGCAGATGCAAGAATATCAGGACAAGCATATAAAATTCTTTCTAAATCCATGGAATATATTTTCATTTTTTTACCACGCATCAGCCCGTAATTATCTAATTTTTCTCGCAATCCACTTCTACCAAATCGAATAATCACGTCTGATCGTCCACGAGGGGTTCTTGATGCTCCAGTGTCAACTTCATTCATACTAACTGGCAAAAAATTTGGATTTTCATTTCCACCTTCAACATTGTGACCACGGCCAAATCTGATAAATGACGAGCCCATTTGACTACGTCGTTCTTTTGAATCCGGATTCTCATCAACATTTTGGATGGAAGAGCTACGTTTTAAAACGTAGTCCAACTCATTACGTAGGCCTGATTTATATAAGTGAAGAAGTGTTGGATCAATTTTCAAAGGTGATAAAATAGTCGCTGATAAAATCATGCTATTGGAGACTATTATTAATCCGAAAATGATTCCTCGTCGAATCTGCAATAAAATTAATTTTTTTTTTAGGTTTTTTTTGGAAAGTAACACTCTGTCAAGACAAAAGCTGGGTTTATCAACTCTTTTTTATTATTAAAATAATCGATAAAAATTGGTTCAATGTGAGTAACAAGATTACGTGGTTGAAAAAATATTCAAAGTTTTTGAAATGATTTAAAATTTTTATTTTACAGCAATCCTATTTATTTAATGCATTAATTGTTAATTTCATTTGAAAGCATTTAATTCATTGATATATTAATTTTTTAACTTTAAAACCAATTGAATTAATATTCTAGAATTATTTTAAATCAGAAAAAAGATTATTTAATGTGATAAAAAATTCTGAAAAGTTATTGAAATCAAAAAAGCATTTTATTTTGCTATTTTTCGGTTAATGAATGATTATTCGCAACGATAAATAGCGAACTATACAAGAAAATGATGAGTGATATCATAGACGAATCAATGTCTTCATTAGCAATAACTAATTTTACGACAATTAGTAATGTTCAAGCATTTTATTCAAGCTTATGATCAAATATTTATGGCAAAAGATTTTTAGAAAATCTCTTTAAGCTCTTAGAAAACTTTTAAAACCCTACAAATATGTTCTCTACTATTTAGAGTGGAAAAAACTAATTTCCTTTTCTTTTGGTAGTTGCTTGAGTTTTAATAATGTTATTCAAACTTTTGTTAAATATTTTCAGACGATTTTTATCATAATATAGTATTTTTTAATCAAATGCTTTATAAGCTCATTAGTGTAAAATTATCAAAAAAATTACTCGTCTTTACTTATGAAAGAGCCTTAATTGATATGTTTAAACAAAAAATATAAATTTCAAAAGAGATAACTTATTTTTTAATGTTTATTTGTGAACGTTAATATCAATATGTAGGAGTTTATTGTTTTAATGAAATGTTATTATCATTGGAAAAGTTTCTACCAAAGTGAAACAAATTATGTAAAAGTTCACGGTTTATATTTAACTTAAGGTATTTAGCTATTATATTGCAAACTGGGTAACCAAGGAATATTATGGCCTTAGGGAAGCAGGCCCAAAACAAATATCTTACTTCCGAGGTAACAAAAGTTATCCATATGCTTAAGAATATGAAGATTGAATAAAAAATCCTATGTTGGACAATTTATCAAAAACAAAGATATGCGTTTTAGTGTCAATGAATTTACAAAAATGTTGTTTGTTGATTTGTAAATTTATAAGAATTCAATCATCTGTGTCCTAAATGTTTACAATTGCCTGTGGATATGCAACATTTTATTGAAAACTTAGTAATAAATAATTATTTAAAAAAAATAAAAAAATAAATAATGAAATGTTGAATTTTCGAGGTTTTATGTAATAAATAAAGATAATGGAAAAAACATATGTCTCATAGTTGAGAACAAAAATATAATCAGTACCGGATCTTATAATTGTAAGTAATAAATGCTACCAAGATCTAAAGCAATATTGTGACAAGTTTATGAGCCGTAAATGAATTTTTATCCACAAGATAACTCTGCTTATATTTTCATTTGTCGGTCACCCCAATCTTTTTAATACATAAAAATGTAACTTCATAATTATATTTTTTATGAATGAATTTATTGTTAAATTTTCATTATTTCAAGCCATTGTTACCATCATGATATTTTTAATTACATTATTTAACATCATAAAAAATCTGTCAGAAGGAATAAATTTCAAACAAACTCAATGTTAATATTTAAAAATAAAAAACTATTAAAAAATATTCAAATCATCACACACATACCACTTATTTATCGAATAATATTATTAATAAATTAAGCTCTAATAAACTTTATTTTATTGATAAAAAATAAAAATAAGCAAATATATCACATTTCACCCGCGTAAATTTGAAAGTTGTCAAAAACAGAATAGAAGTAGATTGATTGAAATGCAATTCACTCACCATGATTAAAAAATATACAAGCACTATGTAAAAATAAAGTTTGAAATGATTGTTTTTAAAAAGTACTAATAAAAATAATGTTAGTTATTAGAGATCCTAGATGAGAGATCGCGTATCAAGCTTGGTGTTGAAACGAGTGTCTGGAACACAGAGATGACACCCTTATATACACCCTTGCGCAGCTCCCGCCTTGGTGCCAGGATAATCTCACCTGAATTATGATTGGCCACGCATTTAACACGATACCACGACATTATTCTGATTCAATTACACCATAGTCACCGACCTACGTAATTTCTTCATTATTTATGGGTCTAGTAAATAATAATCATCAGTAAGTTAAGATTCATTATATCTTGAACCAAATATACTGCAAAAAGGATACGAGTAACGGAAAAAATTAATGAAAAATTATTATCTTAATAATAATGTTGGGATAAACAATCTATAAATTATTAATATAGATTTTAAATTCAGAATATTTATTAAATAGTTTAGATATAAATTGCATTTCAAGCTGTTTAAAAGTAAAATGAAAAACCCATCTGCAGTTACTCATGCAAAGTGATGAAAAGTGTACTGGTCAACTCCACTTTGCTACGCTATTACCTTTCAGTCCAGCAAGTTATTTGCAAAAATCTATGATCCAAAAAATCCTCTTGGAATTTTTTCCTCTATTAATTTCAATTCTTTCATTTCTTGTACATTCTTCGAGCTCTTTTCATACATATTTGCAGATATGGTTTCATTTTGCCTCAAAAATTTGACTGTTCATAAATCTGAAACAAATTATAAAAGAATGAAAAGAAAAAGAAATTTTTTTTTTAATTAAATGCTCTTATTCAAAAATAAATATTAATCATTTCCCGTCTTTTTCAGCTAATATAATAATTGGCACTATTTTGAAAATTCTGATGAATTATTTGAATAAACTTTAAAAAGTTTTAACAAAGAAAAGAATAAATTTGAATCAGAGTACTTCATCAAGAATTTATCGAAACATGTTGAGTTTTATGATCTCAAATCCTAGATTTAAATTTTACGACGAGTATTTTTTTCTTTATAGTTGAGATCCAGTAATCTATTCATTTCTGTATGCTCAGGATGCTTGATCAAACTTTTGTGGAAATGTATCAAAATCAAAGATTACAATAACATTAGTTATTCAATTTACAACAAACCAATTGATTTAATTTTTATTCTTAAAAATTCATTTATTTAACATCATTGCATTCTTAACTGAAGAGTGTTTTTTTGGTAGTGATAGAAGGCAATGATGGTAATAAAAAATCAGTCTAGTAAAAATGTTACTTTCTAGTTTGAATTACGACAATCAATTGAATCAGCATAAATGATCTATGTCCACACATATTTTAGTACTCCATATATAACTAAAAAAGCTGAAATGGAATAACAGCTATTGCTGAAGGAACTATTGCGATTTGTTTTAAACTGAAAGTTATTTAACACCGCCTTTAGTTTTGGGTGATACGAAAATGAGTGACAATTGATAAAAAAAAATAAACATCAATATATCTTATTTAAATTTTACATACATTCAAATTATTTGTTTTTTATTTCAGTATGCAAATAATAGTTGTGAAAAATTCTGACAGCAATCATTCACTATGTTTATTTTTTATCAATCCAATATTGTCCAACGAAATATAAAAATTCAATTAAAAATTTCTGTCCTTTCGAAAACCTAGTTTTGAGTAATAATTAAATTTGTAATGGGATTATAATTATCTGTCTATTCAATGTTTATTATTTTTAAGATTAGATACAAGTATTCATGTTAGTCATTCCTTTTGATAAGTGTTATTCGTAGTGTTTAGATGTTTAAGTCTGCCAGATTTCATTATTGCCCACTTGTTGGTCGTAGCAAATGCTTTAAATAAATAATAAACATAAAACATCCTGCAAAGTATTTTTTTACAAGTTAATTTCTTTTATTTATGAAATGTTTTCAATTTAAAGTTAACTGTTGACCACATAAAACTTTTATGTTTGCTTTAAGAATAAAGCTGAAGTTTGCAAAATACATAGAAACTTTTGCTAACATTTACACTCATAACTGGTGGATAAAAATTGAAAAGATGGACAAGTTACTTGGAAGAATGAAAATTTCAAGCTTTATCAGCATTTCCATGTTCACATATTATATTGTTGTACACAATATCATGACATTATGAAGTTGAAGTTATTGTGAATTGATCTGGACAATGGTGGATGATTCTTTATCTTGAAAAATGTTTAGTTCTTGATCCAGCTTTTGCCATTGTATCTAGTACATAAAACGAAGGGCCTCGATCCCTTCTGATATATAAAACATAAAATAATCCGATGTTAAGCCATCTAATCGAAAGATATCATAGTAGGTGACAATCAAGAACTTAGTTCTCACGTAAATTGTGGACTTTTGCTAAGTAGATCATCAATAAACAACAGACACATGTTCAAGTGTCATAATCCCATAAACTTATATTCATTCCCAACTATTCTATTCTTATCACATGCTCAAATATCGCGATTCATTTAACTAACGTCATTTTGATCATTCAGCGTCAAAACTTGATAAACAAAAAATTTTTGAAAACTTCTTTTATTGTTGTGTGAGTGTATTCAATTAGAATGATTTCTATTATTCAGCATTATTTTTACATGAACTGTTTTGAAGTTTTTATGAAAAATGACTAAAACTTATTCTTTATAATATTTTTATGATAAATGGAATCGAAAATTAATAATAATTTTCTAATTTTATTTTTTTTACCAAATCAATAAAAAAAAGTTTCTAACATAATGACTTAAGACGTTACTATTCAATCAAATTTATTTGTCTTCTTCACCATTTCATTTATCCTTTAATTAAGTGCATTAAGTTCTTTAATAAACTGTCTTTTATCATTGAATTCTGAAATAAAAATTCCAAACGTCTAGAAGATTAAATAATAATTAAATTTATTGAACAATGTATAAACTTTATAAAATGATAGACATTTATCTTTCAAAAAAAAATTATAATATTAATTAGTCAGTTAAAATTAAAAGCTTCTAACAGATTTTCTCAATAATACAGAATACGACCTCAGAGAGAAAGCAAAGCAGGTAGATTTAAGGATTAAACTAGTGAGGAAATTAGTACATAGTAAGTTTAAGTAGTAAGATATTCTGAAATTACTTAAAGAGCTGATGATTAAAGACAATTTTCTTGAAACGTTGTTCAAATATTCAAGATTACACTTACTTACTGGTAAGATTTAATAATAATTTCACTTATTCCGAAAGACTATGAATTTCACTGAGTTATTTAAATTATCTCCTAGTTACTTACGATTAATATTGAATACGCAAAAGTCATACTATTGAATGGTTGAATATTTAAATGACATCAAATGAAATTAAAATATTATTTACTGCATATGAACAATGGGAGTCAATAAATTGTAATCAAAAAATTATTGATAAGAATAATTAATCCTAGCACTTACAATCACCTGATTTATTTATTCAAATGTGAATTGTTCCAATGTATCTATGCTTTCTTATTTAGTTTGTAATGAATACACCTCTTACTACCTTTCAATTAAATCAAAAAGAAAATAGAATAGGACTATTGTTTAAATAAATACACATTATCTAATTAAAAGACTTTTCGTTGAATTATTCGATTACTCATGCAATAACATTGCAAATCTACAACTATGTAAATGATGCCTGTTATTTTCATCTAAATTCGTTGTTCATTATAATGACTTGTAGAGTATTTAGATTTGCAATGTATGCAGTTGCTTGTATTTATTGTCAAATGATACACATGTATTTCATTAAATGGTATTAAATTATTACATTCGCAATATGATTTCAATTGTTTTATGGTTATTGATACTAATGTAAAGAGAGCTACATAATTCATTATACGACAAACAGAGCAATTTGATAAATTATGTGAAATATTTAATCTTTAACAAATACTACATCCATTGCCTTGATGTTTCGTTTTTCCACCTTTTGATATTACAAAACCTGGACAACATTGGTCTGATCTGACTAATAATTGGGAATTCGTCAGTGATTCACTGCTATCCATTGCAGGACAAAACGCACTCATCAACACCGAATGAACATCATCATCGTATGGTGGTACAGTTTCCTGTGATGTATCTGAAGATATGCTTGTATTTGTTGTTGATATTGTACTTCGTTGTTTGGACTCAGTTTTTCCGTGGACTAAGGCTGATTGTTCTCGAGAACATGAACTATCTCTATGCAAACGAAAGTGTTTTTCCGTGTCGTTGATTAGAGATCCAAAGATGTTGGGTGAGTTACAGGTCGTTGGAGGCTCATTAATTGAATTTGATCTCATTTCTGAAATACATGATTCATTTTTTAAAAATAAAATATAATATGAATTATTACTTTTTTTTACAAAAAAATAAACAGAATATCATTATTATCAAGAATATAATGACATTTCACAATTTCAAATGAAATAAAAAGCAACAAGAAAAGTCCATTTCCATGGTATCTAAAGTGGCATTTTTGATTTTTAAAAATTACAGTCCTAGTACAAAATTTACCTAAAATATTGGACGTCTTTGTAGGAGAATTAGCTTCAGAACGACGAGCAACATCTTGAAAAGTAATAGGTGAATACATTCTTCGTTCATCAGAAATTAATCCTGATGATCCGAAAGGTGTTGGAGAAGATATTCGCGAACTAGGTGATTTCATTGACATATCAACGTATGAATGACTATCAGTTAATGGATGTGGTGTCGATAAAGATCTCTCTTCAATACTACTTGTGATATTACTCGATAATATACGTTTATCTGTTATTCTATTCATCCATTGTAATGGCTCTTGAATAGTAATATTTTTCGTTACATTCAATCGTGCTGAACGTTTTTCTAGCCAATAAGTTTTCATTGATCCTGAAATGTGAATTCTCATTAAAACAAACTTTTTTCAGTTTTATTTTATATTAAATTAAATAGATACTTGAAAACACTCAAAAAAATGTTTTCAATTTCTAGATTACCTTTTCCCTTGACCTGTATTTCTCCGCGTTCCTTGACTTTATACGAGGGTGAAAGTAATTCTTTAGTAGATTGAGATATGTGAATTTGCATGGCCTCACTCGTGGCCTCCATTCTCGAAGCAGTATTTACGGAGTCACCAAATAAACAGTATCGAGGCATTTTTAGACCTACGATTCCCGCTACTACTGCACCACTATGAATACCGATACGAATCTGTAAATGATTCCCTAAAATTATAAATAACATTATTATTTTTATCATAATTAATAAGAATAAAAATAAAATGCTTCATTGAAAATATACCAGTTGATCTATCTTTTAAATCCGTAATTGCCTCAACCATATCCAAAGCCATATCACAAACCCGATCAGCATGATCAGTTTCTTTAGATGGAGCTCCAGAAACAACCATGTAAGCATCTCCAATCGTCTCAACCTGATAAATTGTTTGTATCAATATAAATCATCATAAAAAGAAAATAAATTTTTTATCAGAACCTTGTAAACACGATTTCTTTCGGTAAGTGTATCAAAGAGGGAGTACATCGCATTAAGCATTGATACTACTTCCATTGGAGTAAGTCGGCTACAAATTTCTGTGAATGTCACAACGTCTGAAAAAAGTATTGACACACTATCGAACATCTGTAAAAATTTTTTGAATAATTCAAGAAAATTTTTATATTTTAAATCAACGTTTCTTTGAATCTTTTAAATAATATTTGTTACCTCGCAAGTATCTATTGGGCTTTCTCCATTTCTCAATCGATCTGCAACCTGTTTCGGTATCATTTGATAAAGCAGCTCATCAGTACGGCGCATTTCTTCATCTAATTTTCTCATTGATTCTTCTAGCTTTTTGCTTTTTAATTGTTCTTGATCAAGAGCAAGCTTCAGTTCTACGGATTGTTGAGTTCCAGCTAACATGAGATCTCTAGAAGTAATTAAATTTTATATCAATTCAATGATTTCAGTGATATAATATTATTTTAGCTTTAAATATATAGCTTGAGTTTTTACCTGCTGAAGTCATGCATCGAAAGATCATTTATATATAAACCAGTAGCAATTAAAGCATTGAGATCTGGCATCACAGGTGTACCAAGATACATCATCATTCTCCAGTTGTCCATGTAAATCATTTGACCTTTTAACCTTAGAGTTCTATCATCTGGTGAATTTAAACTATCATCACTTAATACTATGGCGTTTGATTTGCGATATGTTGGACGCTCTGTTAATACTGGCTCTACTGACACTAACTCAAAAATATTATTTGTTCTATTTAGGATCTAGAATAAATAAATGAATTATTAAAACTGTTCATTATCAATTGGAATAAGTTATTAATTGGAATCACATGTAAAATCGTACCGATTGAAATTTGAAGGCAATAAGAGGCCTTACTAAATCGAACCAATGGGTAATTTTCTTGCCAACTAAATCAGGTAAAATAACCATTAAAGAATTTCCAATACTTCTGACAATCATATCTGATCTGAAATTATTATAATCAATAAACAAATTATATAATATTGAGGACTATGTTAAATGTTATAGTGATGTAAATACTTACCCAAACACAATGCAAAATGGAAAAATTTCGAATAAAACAGAAGCACCAATAGGTAAGTGTTTTTCTTCACGAGTCATAGCAAGTGAAGCAAGAGTGAATGCACGATTGTCAAATGTCAATTGAAATGTTACATGGACCGTATCAAAAAGCACTTCTTCTCTAACAAGTTCAATTTGAAGATCTTTGTGATAAAAATGTCTTGCGACTTCTCGAATTTGACCCATGGTATAATAAACAAAACCACGACGTTTACTTCTGTAGTGAAGTGTTAACCCTATTCTCAATCATTTCATATATCACATATGTAATAAACTGAAACTTCAATAGTATTACTTTTTTCATAATTTTATCTACATTTATCTTACCTTGTCGAGTTTCATTTTCACAAATAAAAGAAGGGGCACGCATTCGCGGATATGAAAATTTCAGATATTCATGAAGATTATCTAGTCCATTCAAAAAATCACGAACATGACGTCCCAATACTGATAATACTCTGTCGTATCCGTACTGACCAACAAATCCAACGAAATGAACTCCCATTTGATCGAAAAATTCTTTTTCTGTGATGCCAAGTACCTAAATCAATCATTTATTTATTTCCTACATAACAATCAGGAACACCGTCAGGAAACTTATTATATAATGATGAGAAGAATCATACTGTCAATCAACTCGAGAAATTATTTTTTGATTGATTAAATATACAAAATTTTGCTTTACTATACTATTTTTATTCTACAATTTGATGAATTAATATTAATCTCACGTAGACACATTATTATTTAGTTATATTTAAGAAAACTACTTATGTATATGGAACTTTTTCAAAATTACTCTTTGAATATCCAAGAATAGAATACTTTCTTTAACATTAAGTAACGTTTACGAACGTTTCTCTCTAGAAGCTATTAGGTAAAAAGATATTTTCAATTGCAATAAAATCTGAAGATAATGACCAAAATAAAAGATTTCCCAACGAAATCACAATATCTCTACTGGATAAAGTAAAAACATTACTCAAATATTTGAATAATTATCTGAAATTCAAGAATCTCTAAAAAACTTTTCTAACAGTTTTATTTATTAATCTTTAAAATCAAGTCTTTTTACGTAAGTGGTTACGTTAATTAGAGCAGTCTGTTGTCATTGATACTATTATTATGATTATCTACTTACTTGAATAGCTTTTTTAGCAAGCCGTGGGATAAAATTTTCAGGATAAACTTGATGGACACTGAAACTTGGTTGTTCTACAGCTGCTTGTCTTCGTATTTCTTCCCACTTTTCTTCACCATATCTTTGTCGAATATACTCCGACATATTTTCCAATATCAACCCATACATTTTGCAGCAGCACTAATTATTCTAAATAAAAGAATAACACTCTCGAATAACTTTTATCAACAACAAACCTCTTCGGTAACTATGATTTCCTTTACTTCTTCAGTGATTTAATTCAGTAGTATCAAAATATACGTAAGTACCTGATTCAAAGACACAGTATAATATTCCGGACGTGTAGTCCTTATTTTTTGTATATGATTTTCTTTATTTGTCGTCCTTCTTGATGGCAATGTCAGTGCTGACGTTGAGACATCACTAATAGCTATAAGTCACAAGGAAATATACCAAACCTAGTATTACTAAGAGCATCAATGAAAGGCAGATATTAAAAGATAATTAAAGGAAAACTAGTGAAAAATTAATACCCCCAGAATTAAGAATAAAAAAGGAATTTACAAACAAGTACTTTACTTAAATTAAAACTAACCCGCCTTACAGGTAAAACAAAGCTATTATTAGCACACTCGGAAGTTTGGTCACGTTCCCGCACTCGACCGCGAATACGTTATACAATAATAAAAACTAGAATCAATTTGACAGAAACTGTGCTTTAAAAACAACCGAAATCTAGTTTATTTTACAATGAATTTTAATCAGCTTCATTAAAAATGTATAAATCGAATGAAAATAAGTAAACGTTGCAACCCTTACTTTTCAACAAGTAAAATGGGTGTAATGAGAATTTAATTATCTTTTAATAATACAGTTCAAATCAATTATTATTTTCCACCAGCTTACCATAAGTAAACGAAGAAATACATAACAATTATTGCATTAATAGCCACCAAGCACGCAATTGTATATCTTATTGTCACGTTCAAAAAACACGCACAATTATAATTGTTTTATAATAGACTATTTTCGTTAGTAAACCCCTTGACGTGACCAATTTTATATTAATAGGGGATGGAGAATATGATAGAAACGTTTTCCAGCACTCACTTCTTGCTAATGCGTTCGTCTTTCTATTAATAAGAAACGCAATACACAAGACCGAGAGGAGTCACTAAAAAAATATCCTGAAATAAATACCCCAGCAATTATTATTTTTGCAATATTATCTATATTTATAATGGATAACTTTGTAGTGAGATGTAAAAATCTTACGTTACCTTTTTTACTCCAATCTGACCCAAAAAGAAGAGTAAATAGACTGTCATTGATGGATTTTTAGTTAAAAAAATTTTTTATATCAAACCACATTTTTTTACCATCTTTTTAACAATTCCCATTGAAAATACATATGCCAGATTGTTGGCCTTCTGATATTTACCAGTGACATTATTCCAAACCGCAAACAGGATCACTTAATTTTTTCAACAAGTTTATTGCAGCAAACAAATGTAGTCCTGCATCACGATTTACGCACATGATCTCTGATAGAGCCAGTCATGTAGACGCCACTTAATCTTTTAGCGTTCTTGAAACAGAAAAATTTCACGGTTTAGTCAACATTTCATTGAACTTTTAAAATTAATAGCTCAATAAAAATTCAATATATATTTAGAGTGTAATTAAAAGTTTATCTATGAATTAATTTCCAAGTATTCTTAATGTTCACCAGTAGCTCGTGTCTGAATTCAATAAAAGGGTATCAATTAATTTATACAATCATTAAAATGAGTTTAATGTTATAAATTCATAATAACTATTAATAGCCATAACCAATAAAAATTATTAGAATAATATTCCATGGATGTATATTTACTTTGATCTTTATGAAATTATCCTCTAACTTTTTAGTCAACGACTCCTTCGAACCTGTAACAAAATAATCTATATTTGTATCTATAACTGCATGTGCAACAAGTGAAGGACATGAGGTCGAAAACGAGAATGTTTTTGTAACAGTTTATAATTTGAAACAATATAACTTAATCATGTAGCCATAAAAAATTTTTTATAACTTAATTGGACTACATGGTACAGTAACTATTGATCATTTGCTTTGTCTATAAATTAAAGTTAATCCAACTCTTATCATTAAGTGTAATAAACATCAGTATTTACGCGCGAAAAAGTGATATATTTTTCTAAAACCTTACCGTTGATGAATATGTAAAGAAATTATGAAAATAAAATATCTTTACAATAGTCTCTTTATATAAATTAATAAAAGAACGAATTCTTTTTTATCTCAATAACAAATCAATGATGATCAAACACAGACTGAAGCTTATGTGGCTATGGAATGGCAACAGCGTTACACAGTTAATGTCTCAGCATCGCTACTAGAAGAGCCAAAAACTATAAAGCGCAGGTCCTATATCCTAACGTGATCCCTTCTTTTCGAGAGGGTTGCTAGACATACATAAAATTGATTTTATTTGTAGAAAGACAAGCCCAATCGTCTAGCTCACGAACGCATCTGAAAATAAAGTCTGTTAATTCTTGAGAACTTCAATTATTCCTTATTAAGAAAATTAACGAAACCATACTTCACTGAAGTCTAATAAAAAGTTGTAGTATAAGTATTACAATGAGTTAGTTAATTGATTTTAAGGGGAAGTTGCTCCATACCATGAATTCCTTCAGGATCATTACTCCTATTTACCAAGTCCTCTGTTATCAGACAAGTTGATTGATAAAGAATCAAAAAAGGATGCTATCTGAGCTAATCATTATGTGATATATTATAAGAACAGCATCAATTGATGTATCAATATAAATTTTAGCTATCAATCTATCATATCTCATTGTAATTTAAAAATATCATTTACAATAGTGTATATACCGTAGAGTATTTCATTGGTTTTTAATAAAAAAAAGTTAGCTCCAATACATTCTTAATAATTAAATAAATATTTATCTGATAGATAATTTTCAGCCAACCAGGATTTAAAGTAGGTCATCTACATTGAACATGCTATATACATGAAATGCTATATCACAAATCAGTTGTTTGGCGTAAGCGGTAAAGAGTTTAGTTTTTAAGGTTAGGATGTCTAAATATCTCAAAATGTTTAGTTCAACTGGAATTTTCGCTAATAATTTATTTATAAATATTATGACTACTCTGATATGTTTTTATTATTATGGAACGTTAGTATTGGCTGAAACATTTCCAGAAGAAAAATTAGCTGAAAAATCAGATCTCACTGGAACAACAATGGTAAGATATCTTATACAGTGACAGTGTTTTTCTTATAAATAAAAGGAATAAAACCATTGTATTGTCAATGCATTACTTTTTACAGGTTTATCAAGATCCTGAGCCTACAATTATTAAGACGAGTAACCTAGGCTTTTTACATGCCTTTGTAGCTTCTCTTTCTGTTATTGTAGTTTCTGAATTAGGAGATAAAACATTTTTTATAGCTGCAATTATGGCAATGAGGCATCCACGGTTAATAGTTTTTAGCGGTGCTATTTCAGCTCTTGCTGCAATGACAATACTTTCAGGTAGACATGATAATTATCCATTTCATTTTAAAAAGTATTTTCTTTTTTGTACTAATGTTCATCAACTAATTCAGTAATATTTGGCTATGCTGCAACGATCATTCCCAGAGCTTACACTTATTATATTTCCACTGCTTTGTTTGCACTTTTTGGTCTAAAGATGTTGAGAGATGGTTATTATATGAGTGCAACAGAGGGACAAGAAGAATTAGAAGAAGTACAGTCGGATTTGCGAAAACGAGAAGATGAGGTTGACTTTTATTTATTTTATTGTTTTATCTACGAATTTATCATATTTATCAAATGTCAGTGTACTGAAAATGTTCGTATCTATTTTTTTGTAGCTTGAGAAAGAAGCTATTACAACTACAGTTCAAGATCCTGAAGCAGGAGTTTCTAAGAAAACATCGAAAGCCAATCCTTGGATGTTTTTATCAAGGATTTTTTTACAAGCATTCACATTAACTTTTCTAGCTGAATGGGGTGACAGGTCTCAACTTACGACAATTATTCTTGCAGCTAGAGAAGTAACTTAATCATTTATTGGCAATTATTATAAAATCTTCGAAAAAAATCAAAAAATTTTTTAATATGAACAGGATGTATATGGTGTAATTGTTGGGGGAGTTCTTGGTCACTCATTTTGCACGGGTTTAGCAGTTTTAGGTGGACGGATGATAGCTCAAAGGATATCTGTTAGAACCGGTACAGTCAGAATTTTTAATTTATTTAATACTCCTTTATTTATTTGTATATTCCTTCTATACTTCTATATTTAATATTTTTACTATAAGCCAATGATCTTTGATTGATTTTTAGTTACCATAATTGGTGGATTGGTCTTCCTGCTTTTTGCATTAACTGCACTTTTTATTGATCCAACTGAGAGTACGTAAAAAAGGTTGGCATCAGTAAATAATGGATACAAAATGTACTTTCGTAGGTCTAAAAAAACTGTGAAAACTATCATGAATTGTATATAGTAAGATGCTATTTTTTAGTATTAAATATTTCCAGTTGTTGAGATTAAGTATTGCTGTAAACTACTGGTATCATGTATTTCTATTTTTTATATAAATTTTAATAGAATTTATTATTGTAAAATTACTGATTTAAACATGTGAAATGAATTGTCAATATCATTTAATGGCACATTCACTTATAACTACTACGAATGTATTATAACATTCGAGTACCTGAATACACTATTTTTTTTTTAATAAGTACATTTGTCTTGAAATATAAATAATATTATTAATGATGATAATTCAGTATTGTGATGTTGACTATTAGTTACAACAATCCATACGAGAAATAATTTTATAAATATATCCAAAGTTATTATTGACTTTTATTTGAGTGAGTTTAAAAGGAATGTTTGATATGAATACTATTTTTAATTTAAATCAAATTGTAATATATAACAGGGTACTATTTTTGTCTTATAATTGAAAATTATTAGAAATATATGCATTGATAATTTTATATTATGTACGATAGGAGAATAAATTCAAAATGTAATACCTTTCAGTAAATAATCCATGTATTTAATTATTTGAATAAAGAGAGTGGTACATTTTAAAAGTACTAACTGTTTCATATAATTAATATAATAGTGGTTACTGGTTATTTATTTATATAATTATTAACTTTAATATATCTTGCTAGTCATCAATTATTATTATTATTATTAAATTCTAATCAATAACCGAAAATAAAAAAGGTATTCAAATCCAATATAAAAAATAACTAAATCACGGTTAAAAAAATCAGTCTAAAACAATTCTGGACCACAATAAGATTTAAAGAGTATTTGATAAACTCTATGCTCAGCATTAAAATAATTGTGAAGAATTTAACACAAAAATATTTATATTCTATATAGATACTGATAATAATATTAATAGTATTGATAATTAATTAATTAATCAATTAATTATTGAAGACAACTATACACAACTATACTAAGTCATTTGTCATTGATAAATATGAAATAGATTTAGATCTTTAAAGCAGTATTATTGAGTACATAGTCTGTATCAATACCGGTCATGCTTTTCATTCATTCTACTACGGTTTTTAGCAAAATTATACTCACTTAAATTTATTCCAGTTGATTAATAATTTAAAAACAGTGAGATTTTTAATACTTAATTAGTTTTTCCAAAAGAACTACCCAGAGCTATGTACATAACATCTATCTGATACTTGAGTTAAAACTATGTTTAATAAATAATTGAATTCACGTTGGATTTGACTGATTTGGAGCATTCGCACGGTACTGGGCTTCTAAAGCTCGTAATTTTTCCAGCCTTTGAATGGGATCCATACTATTTTTCTCTTCTGGAATAGTCACTGGTGCCTGCACTGGGACTCCTGTCGTTCCATACTGATGATTCATTTGGGAAGTAATATTTTGATTCTTACGTGCTTGATCAATATCCTTGAGGCCTTGTTCTATAAACTCTTGGAAAAATTGGTGAGATTTGACCAAAAATGGTTGAACATCCGCTTCTGGATGTTGGATTTTAAAATCATACAACTGAGCTAAACCCTCTTGAGTTTGATGCTTTGAGCCAATCTTTTTAAATATTTCTGTTAACTGAGCATGAGTAATTTTTGAAAGATGTTTCTGCTTCGTAATTGTTCGAGTTCCTGAATGAATATCATCTGGATTTACGATATCAATAAGTCTATTAAGATAACAACGTAATTCAGACTCATTAGTGTCATTAATTCTGCTCAAATGATTCAGAATGGCACTGCCTTTGACTTTTGTCATGCTATGAAGAATGGTTTTAATAGTACGGACTGGCATATCTGAGTTACGTTTTTTCCACCAAGATGAAGGATAATCTTTAAAGAAATGATGTACTTCTAGAAGAATTGCATCATAATCCAATTCAACAGCCCAATTATTAATAGTCTTTACAATTTTCCATAAACATTTCATTACCAATTCCTCATATTTTGGAGCAACTTTAGCCTCGGCACACTCATGTAGGAGTTTTATTAGTACGCATATGATAGTAGTGTGATTCGAGTGATCAATCATTTTAACAACAATAACATTAACAACTCGATTGTAGACATCAGCTTGATTTATATGATCTAGTTTATTTTCAGCTAGAAGCATTAACATTTGATGAACTAATTCTTTCAATTGAGATGTTGGGACATTTTTTCCAAGGATCCCCGAGTCATAAAATGACAGTGTGACCATAAATGTTGTTCTGAAGGCCTTTGCTATCTCAACGCTTTCAGATGTTAATGGGTACGTTTGTAAGAGTCTTAATTGCATATTTATAGAATTAATAAATTTATCTTCCTTTGATTGAATCATCGATACTTGCGGAGACTTCAAAATTGTTTCCATGTTACTTAAAGCTTGTAAGGCTGCTCCTAAATCGGGACTTGCCATAGCGAGAATACATCTCTCTAAACTATCTTCTTTACTAACTGGTGTTCCTAGCGGTGAGATTCGTGATGAACGGGTGAGTAATGATGGTGGCGTTATTGGAATTATATTACTAGTCGGTTTGTTTAATAAATTAATAGATTCATTTGGATCCCAACTTAGTTCTGTAAGTTCAGGTATTTTCCATTTTGCAGGAGCCTCCTCTTCTAGTTTCTTCAAGAAATCCATATCCAGCCCAAAAGGTCCTGATATTTTTGCCTTGGGTTGAAGCATATACCTGTAATCAAATAAATTAAATAAACCTACGTGTACATTTAGAAATTAAAAAACATTCACACACACACACACACGCAGTTTGCAAGGAATATGAGAAAAAAAGATCAGTATTATAATGATAATGAAATAAAATTTTCCATGCGTTTTAGTAATCTTCGAAGAATGTTAGAAGTCAAGGCGTCACAGTAAAAATTTTCAAGGCTATAAATTGAAAATAACCCATCACCACTTAAAATTTTAAGTATAAAGAATAATTAAAAATAAGCCAATCACGAACGTTTGCTCTGTATGATTAATATAATTATTATCAGCGCTGGGAGATTTTAATATTCCATGTTGTGATTGTACTTCTTTTCCTGGGGGACTTGGATGCCCATTAACAATTGGCAATTCTTTCCTGTAAATATTCACCAGCGGGAAAAAGTTATTAAATTGTTAAATTATGAAAGCAATAAAAAAATTCAGTAATAGATAAATTAAACGAAAATTTGAATAAAAGAAAAATGTATGTAATTTATTTGATCATCCCACCTGTCATTCAACGGCTCAATAACTTCTTCCATTTGCTCTTCTTCTTCATCTTCCATATCAGGGTCAACATCATCATTCACTGGTCCAACAGAAGCTACAGGAGGAACAGCAGACATCCTTGTAGAAGAGGCGGATTTAATAGGACGATTTTTGCTAGCACGTTTAATACGTTCTTCTAACAGAGATTGATCTTTTTCCGACATTTGACCGATGAGTTTATTTATTCGATCACCTTCAAGGAAGTAGGCTTGGACGATACAGTTTAAGGCGGCATTACGGACAGAATTATCACGATCAGCTATTTGTTTGGCAATTTCTCGAAGAGCAGCTGAAGGAGTAGGTTGACAAACACTTATTCCATAATTTTCAATAAGAGAACCTAATTGGTCTAAACATTCAGTTCTTTGTCGAGCATTTTTAGATTTAAGGCCTTCCATTACATAAGAAAATAGTTTACTGACTGGATAGACTAATGCTATTTGTTTAAACAAAGCTCGGACTCCATTTCTGACAGAATCTTTTGGATCTCCAATTTTTATAATAAGATAAGGTATAAAAGAAGCAGCTTCATTTTCTAACATATGATATTGATCTTCAATGAGAATAGTAAATACAGTTTGAAGATAGTCCAATCCTTTAAGAAGCACCGAAGGATTTGTATCGAAGAATCGTAATGTCAACCATTTGAGTATCAAATCCAAATTTGATACAAGAGCTTTACTATTATCTTGTAAATCTTCTGTCAAGGATTCAATGGCTTTTAGATGATACCGAAAGTCAGAGTGGAACATGTTAGCTATTAATGTTTTGTTAACTCCTGCTGAGCTCATTAATTCTTTAAGAAGATCTACAAATTCTTCCCTTGGTGTGGTGAAATTCCATTTCAACACTTTCAATTTCTGTTCATCAATAACTCTTTGATGTTTCAAGTTATTTACAGCAAGCAATGGACTTGTGTCTGCATCATCATCTTTCTTCCTAGCACTACCTGGTTTGGAAGAAGTAGCACTTTTAGGTTTAACAATAGACTTTGCAGCTTTCATAGCTCCACCACTTTTCACAGTTTTTTGCTGAGATTCATCAGGAATCGGTTTCTTGGGAAGAGGTTTTATTGGTAGACTTGGTCGTGTTTTTTCCAAACAAGCCATAACAACATTTTTTGAACCAGGTTTTAATTTTTCTGTTTGCCGCACCATACCTTCGTAGGATAAATGAATCATAAATCCTAAAACAGCTTCTTGAGCATTTTTTCTGACGTCTGAATTACGGTCTTCCAAATTATTATATAAGTAAGGTATACAGACCATAAGTTCTTCTTTTGGAATCTGTTTGACAGGAATAGTAGGAAGTTTCTGGGATAACCAGGTCCATAATTCCGAACGAAGTGCTGGCGATCCAGATTTTAGAGCATCACCAATCATTTCACCGTCAAAGAATTCTTTATATCCACATTGATCTCCCCATGTATTAATGCAAGAAATTGCGGCTGAACGAATCCAATTTTTGGAGTCACCTAAACATTGAATAAACCCTGGGAAGAGAATACGAATATGTTGTTTAGCAGGTGGACCCATCGCATTGACCAATGTTTCACAAATTCCAAGAGCAGATTGAGCTATTTTGGTATTACTGTCTACTAAACGAGGTGCTAACCCTCGTGGTAATTCACCGATTGATCCTTTAATGAATTTAGCTTCTGAAATGATGTTACTCACTTTCTGTAAACCTTCATTACGAACTTTCCAATTTTTGTCACTCAATTCAGCAAGAAGTGCTTCAGTTATGTGATTACTAATATCAACTCGTGGTAAGAGATCATTTGTTTCTACTTGATTAGGTACATCATCGTCAATTTCATCTTGTTCATCAAAATCATCTACCTTCTTTTTACTTGATTTATTTTTTGGTCCACGTTTAGGTTCAGGTGGTTCCTCACCACTGCGTTTTTCACATTCTTGTTCTATTTGTTGCTTCAATGAAGGCTTCTCACTATCGAAAAATGCTAATAAAGGTTTCCCAAGGTATAAATAAAGTGTTCCGACTAACGTAATTGCAGCAGTACGAACTCCAGGATTTGTCGCAGAAATAGCTTTTTTAATGTGTTCAATTAAAGCTTTCATATTAATTGTACATCCGAATTCAAGTAGAGCATTTGATAACCAAAGCAACGTTTCTTGTTGTACTTTCGGATTCTTTTGATTGAATGCAAAAGTAATTGCTTCAGTAGCTACATGTTCTAGACTTGTAGCTTCTGCTATGGCTATCAAAGTATCTGCAGCTATTGAACTATTCTTTGAATCTCCTAATTTTTCTACAATATCCATAATACAATAACTGGAAGTGGTAACAGAAAATGAATAGTTTTCGGCCAGCATTTTTACTATTTCTAATCTTTGCTTTAAAACCTGAAAATTAGTATCTTTGAAGCCGGGTTTTTTACCCAATACTCTTACAAGAACTTGCGTGCAAACATCATTAGAATTCATTTGTTTGATTGTATCTAGAAGTTGTTCAACAGCCGCTAGACGAGATTTCCAATTTGAATCAACTAAACCTGATAAAATTTCAGCAGATAAACATTCTGCAGCGAGTTCATCAACTGATTCACTGCTTAGGTCCTTTTCTACTTGTACTTTTGTAGAAGCTACTTTCTTCGATGGTGCTGAATTACTTGATCCTCCAGCAGCTTTTTTGACACCACCTGTTTTCTTTGTTGTCGTGGAATTTGGTCTTTTAAGAGCTTTGACAGTATCGTTAGAAGCTGTTGGTTTTGCTGATTCAATTTTGGCTGGAGCTGTTGTCGGTCGATCAGTCTTTCGATGTCCAGTAACTTTAACTAAAATTACTGCTTTCTCAGCGCATTCTTGAATTTTCGACTTTTTTAAAGCATCTAATTCTGCAATAAATGGCGTCATTGCTTTTTCGCCAATCAATTTCATAGCTGTACCTAATGCATCAGCCGAATTATCCCTAACTGTCGGATCTGGCTCATTAAGAGTTTTGAGTAAAGCTCCACTATAAGCTTTTAATAATTTTTTGTTTAAACTCGGTGCAGGAGTATTTGCAAAAGCACGAGCTAAAAATGCGGCTGTTTCAGCTTTAACTGATGGATTCTTGTTTTCTAACGCAGCAAGAGAATCTTCAAGAATAACGTCAATAGTAGTACTGTGAAAGATAGCATCAGCAGCTTCTCTTAGAACAGTTACAACTGTAGGTTTCTTTTCACGGAATTTCTCTAAAACGACTGGTAAACATGCACTAGCATACGGCTGAAAACGTTTCTTTAGGCCACCAGCCAAACCTGCTAGACATTTTCCGGCAATAGTTACTACAACGACATTTGAATCTTTTGCAATAACTTTTTTCAAAACTCGAACTACATCACCATAATCACCACTTTCGAGTTTGGGATTTTTTGTCAGATTTTCTAATTGTTCTAAAGCCTCTTTGCGTTCCTGCCATTTTTTAGCTTCTACCTTTTCGTAAAAATCTTTTGGTAGTTGTGAAAGAATATCAACAGGATCAATGAGTTCATAAGGATCGACATCATTGCCATCTGCCTCATCATCATCTTCATCATTATCTACATCTTCGTCTCCAACTGACGTCGTCTCAATTGTTACTTTTTGAGGCTTTTGAGATCGTAAATAACGTGTTGGATGTGCTTTTGTGTTATTCAATTTTGCAAATTCTGCTTCGAGTTCAGTCATTTGGACTGGTTTCAAAGTGTTTAATTGTTGTTTTAATGGTGCGCCGACCCATCGATATATTTCAATGACCATTGCTTTTCCTTCCTCTCGTACACTTTTATCACGATCTTCTAAAAATGCAGGAATTTTTTTGATCAATGGTTTCATATTTATAACTTTCGATCCAAATTCTTTAAGACTCAAAGTCAAAGTATTAATACAAGCTGCAACTATTTTTGGATTTTTAGCTTCTGTTCCTTTTAGTAATTCTTCCTGAACTATTTCATGTTTTTCAATCTCTATATACATTAATGTTATCTGTACTGCCAAGTCTTTTGTTTTGGCCTTGGGTGCTGCTATACATTTGTTAACCAGTCCACTCATTACCTCTCCCACGGTTCTGCAGATAACATTAATTCATTATTTATTAGAATAATAATTTCTGATAGATACATAAATATTAATAATAATTTGATTGATTACTGAATATTTACATTAAAATAAATGTTACTCACTTTCCAGCGCAAGTAGCATTTTCCACAAATATTAATGTAGCTTCTAATCCTTTTTCTTGAGCTACGGCATTGCTGTCTATGACAAATTTTTTGATTAAGCCTAGAAATTTGTTCCATTCAGGAGACTTCTCATCGTCAATTAGCCCAAACTTTTTTGTACATTCTTCGTATCCATGAACTCTGGCTTTCCATGACTGCAATCAATTAATATATTAACAACTAGAATGATAAATTCCTTGGGGAAATATACAAATTAAATAAATAATTACTTTATGGACACATCTATCCTCAACAGGTAATTTGGTAAACTCTGTTTCTTCCTCCATTAATTATTTTCTTCCCTGTACAAGTAGCAAAACAAATTGAATTAATAATGGAACGACTTTAATTGATTAACCATGGATATGAGTAAACAAACACTCTTACAAAATGATAGCTTTCTACAAAAAATTTATTGACCTTATATGACTCGAATGATTCAAACCATTTTATTTTTTTTTTTTCAATGGTTGTCTCATCCATAAGACATTGGCGAGAATATTACTCAGTATATAACATGAGTGTTTAACAGATTCTCCATTTTAAAAGAAAAATTATAATTAAAATCGATTATAAAGTAACATGTAAAAATATTACGAGCTATCATTAATTATTGACAAATTGAGTGCAAAAATAAGTAAAAATGTACATATACATATATAAGCTCTTGAGATTTTGCTCAATTTTAGTGATCTTTATTGTCATAAAAAGATGCTTACCGCTAGGGACAAGTCGTGCGAATATAAAATGATATTTTTATTTTGTTGAAACTTGGAGTATCTATCGTATACGTTACTTTATTTTATACCGTTATCACAAATAATCAAAAAAATATCCTAGGAAGTCGTTAACAATGTTTCGGCAGCCATTAACATCACTACAGGCATAGATTTTCAAATAGTAGGTACCTTTTTATTTCTATAACTGTCAAACCGGGAATAAATGAGAACAAGAAGACAGGAAGCTTCATATCCGAAAGGATATTGGTTATAAAATTTGGTTACTCATCTGTCTACACTTGTGGCGCAATTTTCTTTGGTCTTTAGCTACCGGCACCCTCTTTAGTTTTTCTTGCTATTCACAATCAGTATAGAAGTATAGAAGTATATATATTATAAGTGTATATATAAGTATATATATATAAGTGTATATTCTATAGAAGTATACCCGTCTATTGGTATTACGACATTGCTTTCTACTTTATCGCACATGTGTTCAATTCCGACATGGGACAGGTGGAGGTAAGGCTAAAAAGTGAGCTTTTGATTGTCAGGAAAAATTTGTAACAATAATTCTTATGATAAAATCTTAAAGACAAATTATATAATATTTATTGTCAAACAAGGACAATGTATTGTAGTGTTTTAAAGACTTTTCGAGAATAACAATGGTCATTTAAGTTAAAAAACTCTAACAAGTTGCATTGCTGGATCATTGTTTACATCACTCAGTTTACTAATATTGTAATTTTATTGAAAATAAAAAATAATTAAGACGCAATGACTGAGTCAACAGCTAGTTCAATTAATGCTAATGTTAAAAGTGAATCTGTAAATTATATTCCAGGTAAGTAAATCAGATTTTAATAATTGTTTCTATGTTTCATACATACAGTTATAAGAACACATAATCATTAACATGATGTATATTTTAGAAGTCCGTCGAATGATGTATGGATTTGGCGATTGTTCAGAGCCTCTTATTGAATCGGCGAAAATCATCAATAGTGTTGTACAGAGACAAATGAAATCCATTGTTTATGAAGCTAGCAAAATAGCCGACATGAGGGATTCTCAAATTGTTGAAGAAAGAGATTTTCTATTTTTGTTAAGACGTGATAAAACACAGTTGCAGCGTCTTCTAAAATATTTAGGTAAATATATTTTGAGGAGCAATAACAAAGAATATTAAATTTAATTCATTCACGCTTTTTAACATTTCTAGATCTTAAGGATTTCAAGTCTTCGATCAATAAGGTTCTAGACAGTGAATTAAACGATGATCTACTTGATGATACCCAAAATAATGCAAAAAAGAAAAGTTCTCATAGAAAATTTATTGAATCAATAGATACCATTGGTGTTCTGACTGATTCAGAAAACCACATCGATTATGTTAAACGCAATCGAGAAATCCGTGCTGAATTAGCAAGTAGGAAGATGGATAGTTTACAATATTTGGAATACAGTAAAGCGAGAGCTGCATCATTTGCCAATAAATATAATCATAAATTTGAATCTTGGATTGCAACTGATAGTAACTATCTACATACAATTTTATTCAAAATTTATGGTATTTTTATTTTGATTAATTTTACTCATTGAAAATTTCAAATTCCAGATGACATAAAAATTTCCAAGTCGTCGTATACAATACTTGGATACCTTGCATTTGAAACCGTCGCACAAATAATGGATTTAGCTTTTTTAGTACGACAAGACCAAAGTAAAATACATGGAGATAGTTTAGATAGATTACGGTTTAGTTTCTATAATCCTTATACGTACAAACCTCATCAGTATGGAAAAGTAAGAAGTGTTATAGTAATATTTATCAAAATATATTTGTTTTATCTTTTATTTTCTATTGAAAAAATGAAACCATAAATATATGTTTAATAGGGAACTAGTGTTAAGCCAATTACGCCAGCAGAAATAAACGAAGCTCTTCGACGTTTCTGGTCACCACAACTCGATACCATGGGACCATTCCAACGACGTTCAATTCATCGACAAGATTGTAAATTCCTCGCCTTCGAAACAACTTAAAATTTACGACTTAAAATAGAAGTTTAAATAAGGTAATAAAGACTGTATTATATACATAAGTCTTACAAAGGTTTTATTACATTATCTACAATTATGTGCACTATATCAGTCAAAAGTCAAAAATATCATCTCAACATCTTTGCCAAATTCATTAAGAGTTTATACAAAGGCTAATTTTAGTTTTGTATCATGGCGAAAGAAGGGTAGAAACTCTTGCTTTACCCTCGGCTCCACCTGTAATACATGTTCCGGATTGATTGGCAGTAGACCAGTCACAACATAATGTTCCTTTATGACCACCAAGTTCTAGGATTTTTGCTTGAGCACCTGGTGGCATCTGAAATTTATATTTCCACATAACAGATATACTATTAAATACAATTGTAATAAGATAAAAATAATTATTCAGCTATGTGTAAATCTTTTGTTAAATGTAATAAATATGAAATATAATTAGCTTAGTTATTTGATTAATAGTTTCATATCATTAAATAACTCGGTTGGATATAATTTAATTCTATTCCAGCCAACTGGTATCAAATTTACGGTTGAGATAACATCAATTATTATATTTGGTGTTGTGTATAATCTCATATTGACCTAAAATATAATTTTTTAGTCGAAATTAATTTAAAACTTACTTTGTAAATATTTCCTCCTGATTGTGTGCAGAGTAGCATGTGATTTCCACTCTGATCAAATGTAAACATTTTCCCATGTACTGCATTTTTTTCAATCTTGATTTTTGTTTCCCACATTACTTTTGCAGTTTGGTTTAAGCTCTTCTGACATAATTTACCATCTTCACTTAAGATGCAAATATTAGTATAATCATTTATCAATTCAATATCAATTATCGGACTTGAATGACAGGTAAGATTGTCTATTATTTCATTCTTTCTAAGATCATGTATCAGTAAATTTCCATTTGATAATCCCGTTATCAGTAGTTGGCCATTGTGATTGAAAACAGAACACAATGCAGTCAGATTCCCATCGATTGGTAATGTTCTTTCCAGCTTCTTTGTCTTGACATCGTAGAGTAGAAGTTTACTCTCATTGGAATCCGTCACAGAGCAGATAAATGTCGACTCTAAAGGGTTACAAGCCAGCGTAACGATCCGTGAGCCCTCATGTTGAATTTCCCACAATGTTTTACAGTCTCTCGTATCATGAAGATGGATTGAGCCACTATTATCTCCATGCAAAAAATATCTTTCATTTTTTGAAATCCAATCCAACGAAGTAACAGCTTTGTTTGCATTTAACATAGATGATGTAAATGTTCCAACGGTTCTGAAAAAAAGGTTCAAGTTTAAAGATTGAACATATAATAGTAAAACTTTCGTCGTAACTTATGAAAACTTAAGTAATTAAAAAATATTACTTTGGTGAAGGTATTGGAGTCCATACTTTGATAATACCATCCGCATCACCAGTTGCTACATATGATCCACTGGTATTACTTTTGCACTGGATTATTGATGTCTTATGTTCCGTATATTCTTCCTACAAGAATTTCATGCTATAAAATATCATTTCTCATTAAATTTAATTTCTAACATTCCTACCTGACTTAGAAGGATGTAATTGGATTCAATTTTATCTTTGGCTTTCCTTTCAACTGTCGACTCAATTGAAAAATCTCGTTTTCTTGTTAATCTTGAGTCACAGCTCATACTTCTCTTAGTCACAACATCACTTTTATTCAAGGAATTGATTCTTCCTTTGGTACATGCTCTCTTTGTGGATATTGCATCTGCCTCTAGTTGTTTTTTAGTCGTTGAAAGACTCTTTCGATGCAGAATGGGACTGGAACCTCCGCCAATATTCTTAATCAAATTCCGAAGTGTTTTGGGATTCTCCATAAGTGGAGATTCTCTGCAAAAATATTTAGTATTTTCATGATCTTTTGATAGAGATATTTATAAAATAATTGTACGTTTACATACTGAGCAATAATATAAAAATCGTCCATGATTGGTGGATGTTGTGGCGTAGACCCAGGGTTGACATCCGAGATATTTTCAATCTTGGTAGCTTCACTGAGACACTGCTTGAGAGCTTCGTTTTCTTCCTGTAGACGCTTCAACTTGTTAACATCCTCATCAATGGTAAGAAGTGTGGGCTGTGGCATACACTGTAAAAATTGTTAGAAGCGTCGTCCTTTCCTCAGCTCCATTATTTATCGTGTACAGTTATGTAGATTGAACCCATTTACCCACTTGGAATATTGTTGCGAGAAAATTGTGCAATGAGACTAGCATCGTATCCTGCCACTGCTTGGTAAAATGAACAGAGTATGTTGGGTTGTCCTCAGGGTTTTTTGTGAATGGCAATGCTATATTGTTAGGTTGAATAATAGATACAGTCATTAGTGTATATATAAAAGAACCACATTCATGTTTAGAAATAAAGTCCTACCAAACCATTCTTTCCATTCTGAATGCCCTTGTAATTCTGGAGTCATTTTAGTAAAAAACTCATGCACACGTTCTTGTTTATTATTCACTGTTGCATTCACCAGGTACATCTTTAACACGGCATTCTCTAACTTCCTAACACTTGGAACAAAGTGACTTTCTAATCGTGAAAACATTCGAATATCTAAATGTCCCCAGAGTTCTCGTAATGACATTAAATCAAACGTATAAATATACTGCATCAGCTGATCAACAATCTTATCGACCTAAAATGGAAAAAAATATCATATTTATTAAACAAGAATAAAAAAAACCTACTATAGTTGTACGCATATTAATTGGAGTAAGTAAACTAATGTAAACTTACCCTGAAACCTTTCTCTTTTTCTGCTTTGAGTTCATTGTCAAATGCCTTAAGTGTTTGACTAAAGCCTCGAAAAAGAAGGTACTCTTTAACCAATTCATCAACGTACTGCACATGCGACATTTTACTCGATTATATAACCAAAACAAATTCTAATAAACAGTGCACTTGAACGACAACAAACCCGGTGTCATATGCATGCCATATTGCCATTCAACATACTACTGAAGCGGCAACGCAGCGTATTATGGCTTGACGCAAAGTCACGGCAGCAACGCTATGCGGATAAAGTGACGTCATCAATCGGTGGAGCAATATGTATATGTATTTAACTGCATGAACACAATTCGCATCTGTACAGATCTGGATCATTTAGCGACATGATTCATATACGGAAATGGCTAACAATGGCTATTTTATAAATTTGTTTTGTTGATACTTTGTGCTCCAATTCCCTTCTGGACATCTGCCAGATTTTTCTCGTTTTATTAATTATTTTTTAACTATAAATTAATTCGATATTCCAAGGATGGTTGAAAATTATAATCAAGCAAAAAATTGCTGAGTTTATCTCTCGACCAATTTAATTCCTCTTTGGTTTTAAATCACTTGAAAATAGCAGTTAAAAATAATATGGTAATCTGCTTCTAATACATGAGAGAACATACATATATGTGAAGTACAATAGTCTCTTTAATTACCTGGGAATGTAGATCAAGTATTAGCATGAGCGAAAAAAATTATGAAAATCCATCTGTTGAGAATGGAATAATAAATGATGTCTAATAAATAGAATAGTAAATAATATATTAAGACTATTATTGATATTTTGAAGATCTTTATGAAAAGGCACAATATTTTCCTGACAAATAGCACAGGCATTTCGCAATAATATAACATTTCACAGCATTATAGCGAAAAATGTGCATAAAATTTCTTTGGTAATTGAAATTTGTTGCTTTAAAATGAAATACAAAAAAATATATATTAGTAGTATAAGAAGTAATGAAATAATTTTTAGATTAATTTAAATAAATTATTATAATTCAACATCTTCTTCTTTAGCTTTTGGAGCTTCTTTGGTCTCATCTTCTTCTTTAATTGTCGCGTGAACTTCTGCGACTTCCACCGGTGGTGGTACAGTTGGTTGTATCGATCCGTCGTCCTCGGTGACTTCAAATCCAATGGTTGCTCCTATCTTTTGAGTTGCATGTTTAAACGAATCTGATAGCATTACCTGTAAGGTTATCAAAATGTTTTTCCATCATTTTCATTATTGAACCAAGGTGACATGTAGTAAAAATCTAGACCATTGTTACCTGAACGACATTGATACACATTGATGTTAATGCTAAACCGAACACGAGGTAGACTATCGAGCACATCATATAAATAGGATGCTGTGTAAAGTAAAAAGTTTATAAGTAATTAAATATAATTATGAAAAAAGTATTATATATATATTTTTATAACTTCATTAAAATACTGCAGATGACTATGCCAAAGTGACTTGATTATCCTCGATTCATTTAGAAATTCAGCTGGAAAACAGCAGTCGTTTGAGTGTGTGTACAACGATACCACACACTAGTTTAATTTTATAACTTTTACGGATATAAAAGTGCAATCTTGAGAAATAGAGTCCTTACTCTTTCAAACGTTTATGCCAAAATCAATAGAAATTTATTTTGTGTTTAACCACAACCAGCTAAACATTAGTGTAAAATTTTTATTATATTTTTGAAGTTTATTCAATATTCCAGACATTCAATCAAAATGTTTTGCAAAAAGCATATAAATTTATTTTCAAGATCCAACTTCTATAACATGACCCAGAAAGTAAATTTCATCACTTAATATTTAATATTTACTATTTGAACTAGCAACTTGTGATTGTCATTCGTTTGCTTCCACTTTGCTTAATTAATTAAACATTGGGTGAAAATTCTAGGAGTTTAAATTCTTTATGAATAATGCCTTAAGGCTTGGAACAAAGTAAAGTTTTTTAAGATCTCGTTAAAAAAACCTGCATAAAAATAGCATTGAATAAATGATCATTTGGCATAATCAACTCAATAAATTAGAAGCTACACTATTGCTTATGTCTATTTCAACCTTACCATCTAACGTCCGGCGTGAAAAAAATGTAAAAATGCACATCAGCAAATTATTAAAAGTAGACACATTAAAAAGAGAAAAATAAGCACACAGCATATAAGATTAAAAGTTTTAAGATTAATTCTTACCTTTGGTACATAGTCACCAAAGCCAATTGTACTCATTGATATAAATACAAAATAAAAACTCTCGAAGAAACCCCATCGTTCCCATATATTATAAACAGTTGCTCCAACAAATATATAAACCAGTAAGATGGTTATTGCAACAGATATTGGAAGGTTGAATTCGTCATCTATCGCAAAAGCTGACAGCTCTGGTGTTGCTGGTGTACCAGGTTGTGTTACTGGAGCATTTCCGTCAAGATTAAGGACCGTTTGTTGTTTTCTCATTTCAGCCAATTCTTCGGGATTCATTTGCGAAGGACGCCGAAAGGTTGCAAAGTCATAGACCAGTTGAACTCCCTTCATAACTTCCTGAATGAAAAATCGATTCATGAATGAACTAGTCTGTGTCTATCTATATAAAATAAAAGACAATGAACGATAATTACCTGAACAGGTGCAGTTCTTCGCACTCTTTTGCAACTACCAGTGTAATAAACTCTTCTTACGAATGCCCAAAGAAATTTGATCCCTCTAGTGAATAGTTTTCCGAAATCCGCGAGGATTATTAGAAACATTGGGATGCCGAATATCGCGTAGACTATTGTGACAGCTCGTCCTGTTGTTGTGCTTGGAGATATATGACCGTAACCTGAAGAAAAATATCTTTTTTTATTATTTGTATGTTAGATGCATCTCAAGGGATCATTTATCAATTTATTACAAGTCATTTTTTGATAAAATGTTTTTGAATATTGGAAATAATTTTCATGAATACTATTCATGATATTTTTATCAATATTTCAGTGCTACATTGAAATTCATAAGATTATTAATAAATACCAATAATATTTTTCGGAAATAATTGATTTATTTTTCAGGTAAGAGATTATTTAAAAAGAAATATTGAAAAGTACAATATTACTTTTTTAAAGCTTTATTATGGTAATTGATTTTCCGTTTAATATCTTTGTTTAATCCAGTTTATCATCTACTTTTATCTTATTTTCTGCTCTATTAGAGTATCTATCAAGATACGTTTTCAAGTCGTATCAAAATACATAAAAAAAACGAATATGAAGATTGTTATAAGTACACTTATTACTGTAGACGCCACTTAACGTAGACTTAATCAATAAGACTGGTTTTTTTCTGAATAAAGAAGAAACTTGAGTTACTGAAAAAAAATTATCTTTTCTCAATAAAAAAAGGCAGAAGGACAAAAAAAGCCTCACCAATAGTCGTGATAACAGTCAAACAATAAACAACGGCATTCAAAAAAGTCCAGCTTTTTTGTCCACTGTATGAATGGACACCAGCTTCGTGAGCAGCATGAAGTTGTTCTTCAAACTCCATTAGTTTTCTCCTAGCCATACTTTTCCAATCATCTTCGCGTAAGTTATGACTATAATTCCAAAGACTGTCTAAAAAGTCTCGCTTTACTCGTTTGACTCCACATTTATAGAATGTTTCAAAAGCACCTTCAATAAACCGAAAAACAAAAGCTCCAAGACCACAATAAATGATGATCAAGATTAATTGAATTATACATTTATTACGTATTTTACATATTATTTCTATTTCATGTGGATTTTGAGCAACAAATGCTTTGAACTCTTCTTTTAAATCTGACAATAATCGAATGAATTCCAATAATTTAGATTTCTTTACAACCTTTTTAGTTTCTTCGGACTCCTTTTCTTTTTTTTCTTGCTCCTTTCTTATTTCCTCCTGCTTAACCGCTTCCTCTTTCTTTTTTTTTTCTTCATCCTCTAATTTTTCATCTTTTACTTTCGATTTGAAACTTGATAACCATGACCATAACCAAGAAGGATGTTCATTAGTAGTTTGATCCGTTTTTTTGTCTTCTACTACTTCACTTTCGTCTTTTTCTATTGTCTTATTACTCCGTCTTCTCAAAGCAGCCTCCATTTTTGGATGAACATAGTCATCAATTTCCACTTCAAGAATACCTAGTTCTCTCCTTTCATACTCAATTTGAGCTTTCTTGAAATCTTCAATAAGACTTTCGCTACTCAAAGGTATAATTTGTTTGATAGGAAGAGTCAAATTAGCGGAGATAACCTGTGGCTCTTCATTACGAATCTCTCTACGTAATCTTCTTGGCTTTCGCTTTCTTTCATCTTTATCACTTTTACTCGATCTGTCATCTTCAGCTAGACTTGAATCACTCGAATGTTTTCGCTCCTTTGACCGTTTAGGTCGTCGTCGAGGTGCCTCTTCTTTAAATACAGTCGATTTAACTCGTTTACTTGCCTCTAATCTATTTTCGTTCATCGTATCTTTCACGGTAAAATTTTCATCAGTAGATTCTGCTTTTTGCTGAGATTTCAATTCACTCTTATCATTGTTACTACTTACAACTTGATTATCTTTTTTTTTATCATCATTAGTTTCGACTTTAGTATCTGGTTTCTCAACGATTGGAGATGATTTTTTTCTTCCATCAGTAGCTAATTCTTCCATTTTTTCAGTATCTTCCACCATTTGCTCCATACGTGCTCGTGCCTCCAATTTTTTTCTGTCATCATCATCATCATCACCAGCATTATTGACATCTTTAGTTCCTCCAACAGCTCTTGATGCTTCTGGTGTCTTGTCACGTCTTCTAGCAGCTGCTTTTCGTCTACGATGCACTGTATAACTATCTTCCATGTTATTAATGATAAGTTTAATATACTTTTAGAACTGAAAAACACCGCAGACAATGAGTGCGATGACTCTGAAAGCTACCACGATGTACAAAAGTTAAGATTCAAGACGAAAATAAAGTTTGAGCTCCCACCACCAAACTACTACAGCACCCGCACTTACTTTTCTATCTTCACGGTAATGAAAAGTCGCCGAATGACATGTAACTGCGGCAAACTACTCGCGGCTGCGTCGTCCACATTCTTCGGAATGTATCTGCATAATAAAAGCCATCAAATGACTTCTAGGTATTTAAGAGCTTTATATAAGTAAATCACACACAGCAATAGGTCAACCTCTAAAATAACACAAAATTTATCTGTTTCATCTTCTTTCTGTATGTCTTCTTGCGTAATGTGTCACACTCCCGAAATAGGACGCGTGGGATCTTTCTGCGGTAGGCATCACAAAACCAAGAAAAAAAAGCCCCAACTACACATCACAAGATATGGGTAAGAATAAATATTCTTGAAAGCAACTCTTTTTCAAAGCTTCTTTACATAATCGGACACTTAAGTTGATTTAATTTAAGAACACTTACCTATAGTAGTGAATATTGTTCCACAGTAGAACATAGCATTCCAGAAGGTCCATACCTTCTCATTCTCATTCATAAGTCCATGTTTATAATGCTCTTTTAGCTTTATTTCATAGTCCATCAACTGCCTTGCTGTCTTGCCTCGCCATCGATCAGGCTGTTCAAAGAGATCTGTGTCCTCACAGTATTCTCTAATTATCCGAATTGTATCATTTCTATCTCTCCTGATGTCAAGAATAACTCGCTCTTCATTTCGTCCTTCTAGGTAAACAAAAATCCAGGCGCCAGCTATGCTATACAGAAGTACGATAACGAAAAGAAATATGTGAGTAAACCAACGTTTGCTCCAGGAACTGACCTAGGAATATAAACGTTAAATTAGTAACTAATGAAAGCAAAATTGTTATCGTTAGTGGAGATTATTTTAATTGATGAATACTCTTACTTTTTCGTAGAGCCAAAAAGCACTCTTTTCACCAATGCTGAGTCCTGATTTAGTAAAATCCTTAATTCCTTTAAATTGAGCAAAGACAAACTCACTAGCTTTATTGACATATAAAACATTCTGTGGTGCTGATCCTGGTGTTGGTGGCTTTGGTGTTTGACCATAAGGCGTAGATATATATCCAACTGGTGTTTGAGGATAATGGCCATACTGGCCTGGGACGGGTAGCTTTATTTTAGGCCTTGGTGGCAATCTTCTTTCTATTGATGAATTGGACATCCTTGATGATAATGATTTCAATTATCCTTCCCGAAATCAAGTTTTAGTTTTCTCTTCATCTGGACTTTTTTTTATTTCATCTAGAATTTAAAATACTGCTTTAATTTCCAGATTTTCGTAGCTTCTAGTAACCACAATTGATATTAGTTTGTACCTTTGAATTAATCATTTGGAGTAGTTGATTAAAGAATTAAAAAAAAGGTAAATCGTGTTCCATTCAGCTTGATTTAAGCCAAAAATCTACTATTAGTTGGTGTCGCGGCGACGTCGCGACATCGACTGAAGACAAGTAACCCGGTTCCTTTTCGAATCTCACCCGCCTCCCATTTGCGACTGCGCTTTTTTTCCACAATCTTGAATATTTTTTTCTGAAACTACAAACTTATTGAAGCTGTTTTTTAAATTTATATTTAACACAATGTCAAATTGTAATCTTCTGGCTGATATTGATTGATCTGTGGTATTATTGATGGAAATATCTAACAAAAATGACAAAGTTTTTATTAGAGTTGACAAAATTTACAGATATCAACTAAAAATAAATATTATAACATGAATTATTTTTGAAAAACAATAAATGTATCATATAAATAGAAAATCATGTATTTTGTTATTGAAATATTGTCCATGGTTAAAATCATGAATATGAAAAGTGTGAGTAAAGGGCTATTTTATAGTTTGATCAATATAATCAGTCAAACATCAAATTTTTTAGTTTAAATAAATATTATTTTCTTCTAAGATGTATACATAAAATAGCAATTTTTTAACAACTAATTTTCAACACATTTGTATGATTATATTAAATAATTAATTAAAAATTATTGAATTTATTATTGAAGAAAAAAAACTTTATTTCCATCACGATATAGGTTAATATCTGCAATGTTTATTTATTGCTTTTTTAAATTATTTAAAAAAAAAAAATTATTGATATTCATTAAGTATGTCATTGCCATCAAAGAAAAAAAAATTACATATAATGAAAATATATTGGTTATAAAGTTTATATATAGATATAAAAATTTTTTATAACCTCATCATAGTAATTTTTATTATTTTATCTTTATTAGTATTCATTTTCTCTGGGTAAAATAATTAATTCGTGCAGTTTCTATCTTCACTTGTTGTTGATTTTTCAAACTGGAAAACATTATTTAAATAGCAATCTAATTGATTGTAGGGAAAAAAAATATTAAAAACGCAAACATTGGTTAATTATTAAAACAATAAAAAAATCGAATTGTTGCAGCTCAAATGCATTTTAAATTTTTAGGCGGGAATTTAAACAATGCGCACGCTGATTTAAACTTGATGATGGCGCTCGAAGCGAACAAAGAGGGCACTGAATCCGTAGCTAAGCGTGGCTACGGCATGGATCGACCTTGACGGTTGGCTGTAGTCACGGAAGGCGCTCTGTTCAGCGCTATTCCGCGTGAGAAAAAAAGCGAGCTGCTGGTGCGAATAGACTGTGGTGCGAGGGAGTGAGTGCGAAGAAAAGAGTCAGATAGGAGTATTGGTTTGGTGTATTCTACAACTCAAGACTTAACGTTGCGCGAAGCGTGTTCGCAGTTTTAGTTGCAACCATTGTTATCCTTGTCGTGTGTAATGGCCGCCATCGGGTTTGTTGACGCCGCTTTATGCTGCTTGATGTCGCTCATCGAGCTCTTCTAAAAGGAATCGATTGAAACTTTATAGCCTTGTGATTTCGCGCTTTCGAGTGTGTGACAACGAACGCTTAAAAGCACTTGGAAGACTTTTATTTTATATGCCACCAAGACGAGCCGCTGGCAATAGAGAGAAGCCGCAGGAGCCGCGCTGTCGCTGCAGCCAACGACCAACAGCCACACGGCTTGGCCGACATGAACTTAGCGGGCCAACGCTCCGCTCTGACAACTGTATTGCTCTGACGTGATCATTAGGAAGGCCACGAGGGAATTCATCAAGCGACGAGGAAGCTCAAGTCCTTGAATTCCATAGTTCCACATCGCTGACCTTTGCCCACCGCGTCCTTCTTTCTCTGACCTCTTTTTTCTCCTTTATCCTTTTTTCATACTACGATCGTGAGGTATTTCCTGGCATTTTTTATGTCCGGTTTTTTCGTATATGGAAACGAGGAAAATATTGAATTTCAGAACTCTACAAGATAAGGGATATATTCTTTGTATGCAATTTCCTCTGTGTTGCTCTTTATACTCCTGACCCATCTCCCGCGCACTTATGACTGCCGTCATGGCAACTCGAAGATCATCCGGGTGCATCAAGTTGGATATGGTTATCGAGTAAATGTAACTACATGTAAGTAGCATTATAACTTGGCTGTTGAATATTGTTATCCGTTCATTTGTTTCACCTTTTGTTTCTTTTATGTCATAAAACATTTATCTAATGTTACATCTTTATTTTTTTATTGTTGGATCAACATTACCGCTGGGTTGCGCCTCGCTCGCTCGCGCGTGCCACAAAGCCGACTCCTACTTCCTCGTCACACCGGTCCTGAAATTTAACGAGCTCTTGCTCATACGGCGTGTTTTTTGATCAGGGGGGGTGAATTACAACCTGCTACAATAATTCATCGAATAACATCACTAAAATGTCAATTAACCCACTGTTTGAAGATTTCATTAATAATATAAATTACATTAATATTTCCTCCCTAATAATCGTTAATAAAATCATCCAGTATGAAGTCGCGCCACAAGTTACATCGAGATCTTTGTAACGGATGTCCATTGATTGCGCAGGGTCAAAGGCAGCGCATCAATGGCCCTAGAATCAAATGGTAGCAACGTGGTGTGGTTGAACGCAACCCGTCCTGATCAAATACAGCAGGTATGCCGCGCGTACGAGCAAGAAGCAAACAGATAAATATACTCGTGATTTTTTCGTATCTTTTTTTTTTGCAATGTGCACTTGAAGCTTCTTGATTTCACCGTGAATTAATTGACAAATTTCTAATATTTTTATTTTGTACAGCACGTTGTGAAAGAGGATCCACTGCATATTGAAACAAGTGAAGATCAAGCACATCTTCATCAGTCACAAGACCAACATCGGTTCCAGGGAAATCTTATAAAGATTCCCAATCAACAGAGTCAACAGGTTGAGCAACCAGTCAAGTGTTCCATGTTTACTCAAACGGAGCAAACTAATAGTTTTACACAAACAGAACAAAGTAATTCTAGTTACACGGATCAACGTCAGGTAGTTCATTTTTTTTATTTACTAATTTTTATAAAAATATTAATGTAATTAAATTTATTTATAATTGTTCTATAATGACTTTTTTTTATTGTTAAAGCCACAGACAGCTACAATGTTTGATCCACAACAAATTCAGCAGCAGCAAGCTGCTCAAAGCCAGCAATCTCAGCAGCAACAAACCCAACAAATGTATGTTACTGAGAAAAAAGAGGATAAAACACAACAACAAACAACAGCAGCAGAATTTCCTTTTTATTATAATGTGAATATGCTGCAAAAAGTTCAAACAAATACAGTGAGCACAATTGGTGCAATCACCACTGATGACAAGGGTTGCTATCGTTTTGACGTTCAACCCGTTGGATATAACACTTTATTGAATCAAATGAGTATAGCGGCTGCAACAAATGCAACATTTAAATGTGACATATGCGGCCTAGTTTTTGGTCATATGAGTTTACTCAATCACCACAAAAGAATTCATAATACGACACCGAGTAATCTTCAACAGCCACAGCAAGTTGTAGTACAGACTCCGACTACTGTAACTGTTGCAACAACACCTGAACGACCTTATACATGCGATGTTTGTGGTGCTTGTTTTGCATTACCCGGTGAATTAAAGAGTCACAAGACGAATATGCATCAGAAGCCAAAAGTGCAAGTCTGTGAGGAATGTGGGAGTGAAGACCCCTGTGAACATCATCCCACTAAAGTTAAAAAAAGTAAGTGTTATACATTCATAGAATTTTCAAAATTTTATGGAAACTTTGATTGAAAATAAATAGTCTCTTGACTTGAAAAATATTAAGTTAAACAAACTTTTTATTTTATATTCAAGTCATGTGAACAAGGAGTTAAATACAAAGTCCTCTAATATAGATGTTACTTTCTTGGTTTCATTCCATTTTTTTTTTATTATTTATTATTAAGCTATTATTTATAAATGAATCACTTTACCTGGATTTTATATTTACTAATTTTAAGATTATCATTATTTTATTAGCAATCAAACCTGGTCATCATCCCGTGAAACGGCGAGGAGTTACTAGTGTTACCAAGTGCCACAAATGCAATGGAACAGGAATTATTTTCATTGGTAAGTCTAAAATTACTAAATATCAGGACGATGAAATAAAAAAATGGTACTTTGTCATAATTCATTTGTAAATTGAAAGAAACGATTGATTATTTTTCGAATTATTAGATAAAAGTATCATTTTTTTAAAGTAATATTTCATTGCATCCACCTTTCCATCATATTGTCATTTCATTGCTGTCATGATCGTACATCGGGTGGTGTATGATAGGTAAACACGACGAAAAACTAGATTCTGGAATCAGTTCCCTTGCGAAGTGTGGCGGCTGCAAGGCGACAGGCCGTATCATCATAGGAAGTAAGTCGGAATAAAATCACAGCCAAAGAAATAACCAGGATAACGTCCTGAGTTCGATATTTCCAAGTGGAAATGTCTTTGGTTTTATTTTAGATGGTGACAGTTCTGAGTTTACATTTGTAATTTTTATCGTAGCTCACCTATTCATTCTGTTGAAATAGAATGGTCTTTTGCATGCTTTGAATGTATTTATGGAAAAAGTTTGACTATTTTTGGATCATTCATTCAAACTATTATAATACCTCATTTTATAATGAATGAATTATTTATTCCCTCTTATATTACACAGATAATAATTATTATCATCATGATAATAATAATAATAAATTTAGAAAGTTTGATTGATATTGAGGTAAAAAAACAAGTTGGAACTGTCGACATCTAAATTTAAGGATGATTTCACGGAATAAAATCTCCCCTAAGGGACAGTTTTATAAATCTCCAATTCATCTTCATTATTAACGACGCATTTTAATTATCAATATCACAAAATCATTTTTTTCTAACAATATTAAAAACAATTTTTGCTTACTGTCGAATTACGGGCCAAAATATCATGAGACTTTCGAAAAATTTATTGCTCTGCATCAAACAATTGATGATCATCATGAAAATGACAATAATTGGATTTTTATGTAGTATTGATTAATTCTATTTTATAAGAAAAATGTGTGTAATAAACAAAGAAAGTAACAAATAAATTCAGAATGGCGAACGTCTCATGAGTATACGGTGAATAAATGTATTTGTAGAACTGGCCCTTCGAGGAAAACTAATACTCCCGTCCCATTTCTCATTTCAGGCGGCAAGCAAAATCAGAATCAGCCAGAGAAGCCATTTCATTGTAATGTTTGTGACGGCACATTTTCACGCTATTCGTCGCTTTGGTCCCACAAGAGACTCCACTCTGGAGATAAACCGTTTAAATGCGAAGTCTGTGGTTTGGCCTTTGCGAAAGGTACGTATATGATATAATTTATTCATTTATTTAAATATAAAAATATTTTTTTTACGTAATTAATAATATGGATTGATATATTTTTAGCGGCCTATTTAAAAAATCATGGACGCGTTCATACTGGAGAAAAGCCATTCAAGTGTAGCGTGTGTGGTATGCAATTCTCTCAAAGCCCTCATTTGAAGAATCACGAGAGAATCCATTCAGGTGAACGTCCCTATCAGTGTGAAGTTTGTGAAAAAACATTTGCGAGACACTCCACATTGTGGAACCATCGTCGAATCCATACAGGTGAAAAACCATATCGATGTAACACCTGCGGTTCAGCTTTTAATCAAGCAACACACTTAAAGAATCACGCTAAAGTTCATACTGGTGAAAAGCCCCACAGGTAAATTATTTCTTTTAAACGAAATCAATTAAATTCAACCAACAAAGCAATTTCATCTATTAAACTTTGTGTATTAATTAATTCCAGATGTGACATTTGTGAAATTGGATTCTCTGATCGTTTTGCTCTGAAACGTCACCGCGCCATTCACGAAAAGTATGGTCAAACTGCTAGAAATCAAAATGCGAATAACACAAGCAATACACAGCAGCCAAATACAAGCAATCCTCAACAACAGCAGCAACAGCAGCAGCAGCAACAACAACAACAACAACAACAGCAACAGCAGCAACAACAACAACAACCTCAACAAGCCCAACCAGGGCAACAAGTGGTTGTAGTAAATGCTACAACACCCGTGACTGTTAGTCAAGGCCAAGGACAAGCAGCAGTTATGCTTGATGAAGTTTACAAATGTCAAGTTGCCTTTCAGGAGCCTAAATGATTTGATACATAAAGGACTTCTGATAGAAATTGTGCTAAGCCGAACGGGGTTATTGCTTCTTTTTATTTTCGTACAAGTTAGGTTGCAAGTGAGGATTTCACCGTTTTATCAACAAAAAGGTGTACCTGTGTAACACGATATACGTGGCAACGAACGTATGATGCGATAATTCTCGAGATATTTTAATTATGGAATAAAGGCTAATTAGCCGTTTACACATTGTAAGCTTTATGAATGATAATACTTATGATGATAAGTAAAAATTGTGCGTGATAGTTCGTGACTTGACGGAGACTTGGATAATAAATGAGAGCCATAAAATTGATACATGTATTTCAAATCTTGTTTTAAAAATATTCTAGCTACGGTGACAGTGCATAATATAACAAATTTTTATTTGTTTTATTATTTAATAATCATTTGGTGATTATTTTTTTATAATTTTGAAGTTAAAAGATAAAAAATTTAATTATCAAACGTTAAACTTCAGTTTTTTGCCGTATTATCATAAAAGGCTCTTCTTGTCAAGTCATTCTAAATTCTAAACCAATATATGATGGCCATGATAAACCGATGTTATTACAAAAATATGAAAAAGAAAGCAGAAACAATACCTTAACGGCGAAATAAAATCTTGTTAAAAGCTGCAATAACTGATAAATAATTGACCGCAGACATCTGTTTTATAATTTTAAGATCGAATACTATATTGAATATCATTTATGACTACCGTAATGATAGTTTGTAATAGTAAATAGATCATTAGAATAATTATATATACATATACTTGAATTTTTTCATTTCCGATATGATAAATAAATTTGTAATAAGTCTATTTTATGTTTAAATAATTAACAAGTGATGATAATAATAACGAGTATATACTTTTTTCTTTGAACAAAATCAAAGTATGTCTTCAGAATATTTTAAGATGAATGGGTAATAATTGCGCAGCTTTAAAAAAAATCATATGAAACAAACTGTTTTGAGCCAGAGTAAATGGAAATAAGAATATAAAAAACAAAATAATTATTTAACAATACGCTTTTGTACGGATTTTTTATTGATTCGTGACTATACAGGGTTGTCATGAGGTTTCATATGTGATACCAAAAGGCACCTGTTTCAACTGACTCTTAAAACTTTGCTCGACTCATCGAAGTTGATGTACTCGCTTAATTATTATTATTATTTTTTTTTGTAGATTAACACCGATTTTCCTTTTGTAAATTTTAAATAATCTTACACTACAACAGTCCCACGTATGGTCATAATACCTGCCACAGTATTTCGGTTTAGATAAGGTAGATTTTATTAGTGTTTTTAGATTTACTTTATTGTCTTTAAACTAAAAATTTTATCCAATCATTTGGTAAGCACCGATAGCAGCAAAGTAAAGAATCAGAAGCTAAAAGGCGCGTCTTAGTTGTTATTTACATTTATATTTTAATTTCATTGGTCAAATAAAAAAATTATATCATTAAAAGTTCATCCACGTAGAAGCTTTTCGGTAGGTCGAGGACTAATGTATAATGCTTTGTATTATAATTTAAAGATCAGTTTCTTTTTCCTTTCAGTTTTTATCTACTCTTGTCTCTACTAAAGTATAAGTATCAATTGCCGATATAATGCAAACGTCCGAGAGATTTTTGCCAATGTCTTCCTCTTGAAATAATTAATGTTATCTAGAACCTTACCTGCCGAAGCTACTGCATTTCATTGATCTTCTGAATATCATCAATTCTAATTATATTAGACCAATTATTTTTGCAATGCTGAAAAATGATGTCATCTCAATGCAAATTAATATTTATATATATTTTTTTGTCATTTAACGTGAATATATAGATATATGGTTTAACTATTTAAATGGCACGATTTCAAATAGGGCTTATTCAAAAATATCTCTAAAAAGTCGAAAAAAAGTGGCAAAAAAATAAAAATAAGGATGAAAGTTTGAATTGCACAAAAAGTGCATACAATTTATATAATGTATGATCGAAAAAAGTATTCATACTGTATACATACTCCGCAGTGCAAAAAAAAATAAATATTATTCCATATTCATTTTTGCTTTTTTCGGTAGAATTAATGAAACTACTTTAAGTAAATTGATTTTGTGAAAACCGTTACCTACATATTGTACAGATGATAGATTTTATATGTATATCTATTTATAATTAATTCAAAATTAATGTCATTTTCAGTGATGCAATGAATTAATTTGATAGTTGACTTATTTTTTAACCATAATTAAGGTTCACTGAAATGTTATTTTGAAATAGAGATATGTTGACTAATTATTATACAGAACAGAAAGAATGAGTTAAAATGTGTTTTAGTTAATTTGTAATTTAATAGAAACAAATCAGGAAAAAATAATCTGTAAATAAATAACAATTATTTTTTTATCTACAGGAGTTTTTTCCTTATTGTTTTTAATTCATCAACAATTAACTAAATATCACTATACTCACGATTTCTTCTTTGTGAATAAAAAAAGTTTGTTTTATTAGGATATTATTTAAACAAGTGTTCATATAAGTTTGTAAATGTTCTTAAATGGAAAAAATATTGAGAAAATAAGCACTAAAAATAAGAAAAACTAAAAAAAAAAAAACAAAACTCTTCTAAGAGTGTAAACATATGATATTTAGAATTTTGTATGAGTAAATAAGAAAAATCATAAAATAATAACAATATGTAGAGTTAGATTTATTTACTGTCAACATATTTTAGAAATACAAATTCGAGCATATGTGTATAGTAACAATTATGGCTTAGATAATAAGAATATCGATGCGAATTCAATTAGTACGATTATATATATATATATATATATATATAAGAAATTAATTATTAATAAAGATGTCTTTGTGACATTTCTTTTTTAAAAATTGTCTTTCATTTTTTTTTATTGAAATTATGTTGAACTTCCTTTTTCTTTTTCAATCATTCAAATTTTTCCGCCATTTACGTTTCTAACGACATCTATCGGCATCGAATTACAAGTAACTTTACCACAGGCTATAGTTCGATAATAAAAGATTGTGATTGCGTTTTTATCAGGAATATTTTTACTGTTGTATATTATTACAATTAAAAGTGTATTTTTTAAGTTGTTTGTTTTCTGTTGATTATGATTTATTCATAAATAACAATTAGTAATGGAAATATTTAACAGATTTTCCTAAGGTACGTACATTCATTGTATATTATACTAAGATTATTAAACGTGTAAACCACTACACTTGTTATTATAATTTAATTACTTTCTTATTATGTATCAACTTCCTTCATAAGCAGTTATAGGATGGTATGTTATTGTGAAAAAGGGAAAATAGTGTTGGAATTTGGGTTAGAACATGGTTGCACATGAATTAACGAATTCGATGTATTTTGTGGTCGTTCATTCCACGAAATGCGACACCAAATTCTTAATGTCATAAAGTAAACCACTTCGACGACTGATAAAAAGCTAAATCCCATGAAAAGCCCAAGAAGACCACCAACACTTGCTAGAATAATTAATAATAATACAAATAATAAAATAATGGAGTAATAACAACTACTGGAGTAAAATTTAAAAATGCTTACATAGAAACTCAATGAAGCCAAACAGTTCACTTTTAACGTATTTTGGAAATTGAGAATCAATAAAAAATAAGTGAACAATAGCCATATTTTCTCTAAATAAACAGTTAAGTATTATCAGAATAAGATAATTGAATAACAAAAAAGATAATGGCTTACTTGAAGTATTTTTTGCTCTGCTTCACGTATGCATCGTCAATATAGAATTTTGGAGTAAGGGAACTATGAGAAATGGTAAATTCATAATTTATTTCAAAACATCCTGGCCAGCAGTTACAGCTAGGTCTGTAATAAATGACTAATTAATTCATTAATTAAATGATTAATGAGTATTTTGGTTCATACTCACATTTCAGTAACATTCAGCTTGTCAGCTTCATCATCATAAAGTTTAGTTTCCATCAGTCTTCTCGCTCGTGTAGCACACGGATCATCTTTTTTACCACAGATTGGAGTATTTGCAGATTCTTAAAAGTAAAAATGATTAAGTACATGAATAATTTTATTTCTTTATTATACATAAAACATCATTTGAGACATACTTGGCATATAATATTGGACACATTGGCAAATTTTCTGAGTAAAATTTGCCTCGCATTCCAGCAGGCAATTTCTCTGGGTATAAGTTCGATAATATTTTAATTTCCGTTCAGAGTTGAAAAAACATTTCCGTTTTTTGCGAGGAATTTCAAGAATAGACAAGCTGGCTGTCAAAATTCTTGGTGAAATGATAATTCGTGTCTCTTCACCGGGAGATATGGCAAAGCCAAAATCAGCCATTTTTGGAGTTTCAACTGGGCTATGAAGCAATAATTTAAAACCAACACTTGCTGTTGATGAGCAGTAATAATCATCAACTGCAGTGTCCAAAACGAGTGTTAAACCGTAATATTCTCCTGCTCCAAATGGTCTCCAAGGTTGAGTATCTGGATGAATTGCAGCTTTATAGCCAGTTTCTGGTTTCCAGTCCATGTTGTTAAATGGAAATGTTATGTTGAGGTCTTCCCACTCTTGGCTTAATGAGACATTTTATTTTAAAGATTATTTTATTTTAATTGGTAATTAAGTATTAATTCATTAATTGATGGAGTAAAATGAACTATATTATTTATAACTTTCGTGATAAATAATAATTTAGAAAATATATACCATATTCAATAAAAATTGAAAATGTTGTGACATATATTTTTATTAGTCTTAGAGAAGTAAGACAAATCATTTTACACAAGAAGAGACCAAAATATATACTATAGAATATCAAGTAGGAAAGTGGGTGTCAGTTATTGATGATAATAATAGATTTGATGAGAAGAGAAAAATATCTAGTTCATGTAGGATTTTAATTAATATTAAAATAATTTCTCTGATGATTAATATTAATAGAAGAAAACTTGAATGAATTATTAAAAGTAATTGTGATTGTCTATTTAATGAAAATGAGAATTGTCATCGTGGAAATAAAAGCAAATATTGTATAATACTTAACGTACGGATTGTAAAACATGTATTTTCGGTGGACTGAATTGAAGTTGCAACACATTCCTTCATCCGTCATTGTGGGATTAAATAATTTGTCACAATCTGTGGTATTGCCATGCCATTGACAATGATACAGCATTTCTGTACATGGCTGTGATACCTTTAAAAGACTCATGGAATTTTACACAATAATTTTAAATATTCACCAATATAGGACATAAATTATAATTGAAAAAAAGGAAAAACAATCATTTTAAAACATAAATAATAATTTATTCAAATTAATAAAAAATATTTTAAAAATATTAACAAGTTAAAAAAATTTCATTCGAATAAAAATCACAGTCAAGAAGAAACTTCATTCAATATTTCAGTACTTCATTAAAAGTATCAAGAGCATCATAATGCTAAATTTAAACATTTTTTCACTCCAAGAAGCAAATAAAAAATTGCCATTCAATGTAAAAACACTCATATATCAAAGAAAGTGTGAGTTGAGTTAAAAATACATCATAAATATTGAAAAAATACAAAAAGACAAAAAATTTTACAAATCAATAAAATGAAAGTAACAAAACTATTTCAAGCGTGACAAAGTTTTACAATTTCTTACATTGATCATAAATCGAAAGACATTACTCCAATTAGCTGAACCGAATACTTCATCAACTTCATCAGTAGAGTTTCTAAAGTCGCAGATATCTTCCAGCAATAACTTCTCAAGATTATCATCACTGAGTTATTAAAATTGATTATTCAAAGGATTATTATTACTTAGAGATAAAAAAAAAATTAATACCTATCATTAATTCTATCTGCTTCAGACTTTCTTGCATTATTCATATTGCAGATTGTTACTGAAGGAAATGGAAATTCTTCAAAAGAAACTGGCTCAGGACTCATGGAAATTATAATTGGAGATGCTTGCCATTTATTGTACAAGTGCCAAATAAAATAGCTGGCGCTTAGGAATGCACATATGAATGAAAAAATCCAGAATAATCTGTAGATAAATATGTCCTTGTGTAATTTAATGAAACATGTCAATATGGGTTCATTAAATTCTGTAAAAAATATATTTTTTTACTTTTCAATTATCGAGACGTGTGTATCTCCAACATATCGTAGACCATGAAGTGTACTATTGGCACAGTATTGTTCAATTAATGAAAAAAACTTAAATTTCTTCAAAAACATCTGGATTTTATGAATCTTTGTATTATATTTATTTTTATTCTCCTCATAATTCTGGAATGGGTTTTTTTGTCGTCGATTAGAATAATTATTTTCACTCACGACATCATGACTCTTGAAAAATACACACAAAGTACAATGTTCACTCTTAATATGTATAAACACGTGAATCATTCGGTGTTAAAAATTTAAGAAAATGAAATTTACCTTCTGCAAGAAACTGCTGCGGAATTTCAATGTGTGATTTTTTGAGCTGTTGAAACTCTCGAATTTCTGAAGTGTCCTGTAGGGGTTTTGAAGATGTAGTGAATTGAGGGTATATGCTGGTGATTGATTTGATGTACTTCCAGGACTTTTGAATTTTTTTTCATCATCCCTTAGTTTTCTTGGATAGATTTCTGGGTTCATCTTAGTTATTTTGAAAACTTTCACTCGACCACATTCACGTTGTGGCAGAAGATTGGAGGGTAATAAAATGCGTGAGATATCAATGGAAACTTTTTTAATACTATCATTTATCTTGTGAGCGTGCATCTGATTAATTTTCTATTTGCTCTAGAGGTTTAGCAAGAACATAATGGCATAGCTATTACCAACGATAATATTTATCCTCAATTAATGTCATAATAAGTGAGCAAGTTGCGTGTTACTAAACAACTGATTGTTGAAAATAGCAACATTAAATGCAAGTAACAATGTCTATACCTTGGAAAATTCCTTAATGATAGACTCTGATGATGGTGCCAGCAGCAATTGACAGCCTTATAATGATCACTACCAATGTACAATAGCTCTTTCGTGACAAATGTTCCTACTTACTGAAAGCACTCATGGATTTTTCCACCAAGACCTTTTCATGTAAACTTCTCACGTTTTTAACACAGTCGATTATTTTTATTCCTTTTTTCAAGTCTAGTATTGATGCTACACCAAAAGCTAGCACACAAGATCATTCAGAATTGATAACTTTGTTGATTTTGTTGTTAGTTTTTCGCTAATAGAGTAAATTTACTATTATTCATTAGATGATATCAACTCAGATAATATCTTGAACAATTGAATAAAAAGAGGTCAAGATATTAGAAGATACTTCGAATACCCACTTTTATATCTGCTTTAATCGAAACATCAACAATATTTTTATTAGTAAGCCAAGTATCATTCTCCAATATTTTCAGAGACAACTTTCAAATTAGGAATAATTTTTTTACTCTTTCTAAGTTTAGTCAGACAGTAAACAACAATTATTTAAAGGAATGTAGGTTACGAAATAAATTTTGAACTTTTTTTAGAATACCAAATTTTTTTGAGTCAAAAACATCTAGTCCTATTTATTTTATTTTTATTCTAATTTTTTCTGCTAATTAGAACTTAGTTTACTTTTAACAACAGTCATTTTATTAAACTACTGGGATTTTGGGATTTCTATCTTCCAATTACAGATACAAGACTCTTTTCAGAACACTTTGAACAAGTTTTCTTTTCAAATATCATGCAAATGGCTCTTTATCTTTTAAAGTATTTTGTAGAACAATATTAAGCGAAGTATTAATTTTTAAACTCTTCGTTCTGGGTATTCTTAATATCTAAATTATTCTAGAAATTTTTTAAATTACATCATAAGATAAAACAATAAATTTTTTATTTACTAGTTTACTTTAAAAAAATTTATTAATGAGAAAATGGATAGTCTCGATGATTGAATAAGATACCCTAATGAAGTTATGAAAAATATGTTAACAAAGTTACTATCAATTATGAGCAAGTGGAAAAGCATTTTTCTTCTTTCAGGATATTCGTGATGAACTTCTATTCATCAGCAGACTTTTAATTACTCGTCAAATATTGACTTTTCCTCTTATCCATTCCGAAGCTAAATGAGCTTGTAACAATTCGTTACTATCGATAAGACTCTTTGTTCGTTTTTGCATATGTCCAAAGCATTTTCCAGAGTAGTTGATATAGTTTGACCATGCCTTTGCTAATGTTAATCGATTCACTTGAATAGAATAAAAAATTTAAAAAGCTATTAGTTTCTATTATGTCATATAATTTAACGTCAGTTTTATTTAAATGAAAATTAATTTCTGTTACAGCTATTGAATAAAATGTCTGAGGCAATTTCACATTCAGAACATGAAGATGAGAAAAATGAAAAAGATAAAGAGAAAGAGATTGAATTGGTTGATCAATTACTTAATCAATTGCCAGATACTGTTTCAAATATGTGGGAGATACCACAAATCTATGAATTCCTCTGTCTTGCAAAAGATACATTGCACATACAACATTTATCAATGTATGAAATGGAGAGAATGTTGCTGATTCCAAAAGCATCGAAACAATTGGCCAATGTCATGACATGTCTTTTAAGTCCAACATTACCAGCATCTAAATATAAAAAAATACCACTGATGCCCTATGACTTTTGGACCAATTATTTACTTACGCACAAAGTCCCCAGTTGGTTTAAAATTTATGAAAATAAGGATAAAGATTCTGTAAAGGTGTTGGAAGCTATAGGAATTGAACCAGAATTTTGGAAAATATTTCCTGACAGTTCCATTGTTGAACGACAAAATTTTGAAGATTTTGAATTAAAACAAAAAGTTTGGCTTTTGAAAACAATCTGTGATACGCTTATGCATACAAGGAAACTACTCCAAGAAGAAGTTGCCAATAAATACTTAGATGGTCTGAGTGAAAAAATACTTGGACGTGATCGATATGGAGCTCGTTATATTTATTTTCCAATTTTTCTTGATGGTGACTTGAGGGTATATAAACATTTTATGAATAATAAAATTTTTTTAAATGCTATGCCGGCGAGTGCTAAATTGAAGTTACAATCTACGAGGACTAGAAAAAAGAAAACAGAAAGAAAAAGAGTGAAAAATAATCGTTGGAAAAATGGAATTTTGCCGGGACGATCTAAAAGACGCGTTAGAGTAAAAAAAGTTATTAATCAAGTTAAAGAGAGTATAAAAAGTGAAGCGACGAAGCAGAATGGAATGCCAGATGTATCTAGCAATGTAGATTCTGATTTGAATAAAGATGTTGAATTAAACAAAGAATTAATGGATGCACCTAGTAAAGAAGCTATTATGGATATAATAGGCGTTAAGCCTTGTATGATTGAAGAAACTGATCATCTTCTTGAAGATATTTCTAGTAGTTCTAAGACTGATGATGAAAAAATGAATGAAAGGATAACAAGTGGAAATATTACTTCCGTTAATACTAATTGTGTGTCAAAAAGTGATGATGAAAAATTAATAGAAACTAAAACTGTTAATGATACAAGTAATGAAGAGATTGATAGAATTGATGATAAGAAAGATGATGATAATTCATGTGAAGTTAAACCTGAATTAGAAGAAAATGATCAAGATCCTTTAAAGGAAGATGATAAAACTCAAAATGATCAGGAAATAAATCAAGATTTGTCTGAAAGTAAAGGTATCAAGACGAGAAGTAAGATAATCTGTAAAAAAGATTCAGATAACTTTAACAATATTTTAACAGATTTAGAAGTGTCAAAATTTCAACTTGTTGCTGACAGTGTGGAATCATTAAAAAGTCTAGTTCTTAATCTCTCTAAACAGAGTAAAGTACAGTCTAGTGTAAGTAAATAATTTTCTATTGTATTTTTTGGGTAATTAAATGAAACACTTCCTCGCAATAAAATCAATACTTTTCTTCAGGAAGCTGCAAGGTGTGAACTGCTGCTCTTAAAGAAATTGAAAAATCTCATTCAATCATTAGAGTCAAAAGAATCTTATCTTGAAGAATCTACAGATCGTGCTAAAAAGAAACTACAAAGCGAATGGCAAGCTTTTAAAGACGGGTATGAGTTTTTATTCACGCTACATATGTTTCGCAAAATCATATCGCACATGGAAAGAACACATTATTGCGTGTTTTATCAAATTATATAATAAAAAAGGCACTCAACTTTCTTTTAATATCCTCATTCCATTGATTTTTTGTTATAAGTCTAGTAAAACTTTATTCAAGGGTTATATAAAAGTTAATATTATTTTTTTAATCTAATTTTTATTAAACTTTTACGAAATATACCTTTATTATATTTTCTAGCAATATTAAAAATGAAGAATTGTCGTCTGACAGTACTAGTAGACCTGTTGCGTGGATTCTGGGACCACAAGGCTCACCACTACTCTCTTGTGGCGATTCAACACAACGTCGAGACAACGAAAAATCTAGCATCAAAGAGGAAATTGAAAAAAATGATGAATTAGAGGATGGTGATTCTAAAGAAGGTAGAGTACAGTATTGATTACACTGGTGTACATGGAAATTATAGGGTGAGGGGTCTACGAGATGTATGATGGTGATAAAAAAAATTAACACCTGGGGAAAACTATTATCTCATTAAAAATAAATTTAGATAGATTAAAGTTTTTTAAAATCAGAAAATTTAATAAATAATACATTTTTTTTTATATTTTTTAAATAAATTTTTCATTAAAAAATAATAAAAATTTATATAAAATATTTATATTGTTTTATCAATGAAAAAAATCTAGTGGTTTAATAATCCACTTGGAACATGGTTGGAAATGGAATGTATTATACGATGCCATTGTACTTTCATTTCCAGTAAATAATATATTTTAACTATTTATATACTTTATGCAATCTACACTACCCGTAATGAAACAAAAAAATTTAATCTTGTATACCAATGTATTTTTTGTTGAACATATTATTAAATTTATTTTTATTCTGATATTACAGAACAAAGAACACGTAGAGTATTGAGAGCACGAGGAGTTTCTTCTTATATTGAGCCATTTTCTTCTGAAGATGATTCAGATTCAAGTGAGCCAGATGATTGGGTTGGTTTTGAGACTGTTGATCCAGCTACTGGCGTACATACAAGCCCTCATTCCGTAACGTCTTCCTCTAAACGCGTACTAACCGGCGAATCAGACGCGACGGATTCTGACACAGACTGGATTCTACCAAGTTCTCGTAAAAGGAAGAAACGATCTTTAGCAAGTAGACGTTTAAGGTCTCTCCAGAGTAAAGTACAAATCGTTAAAGTTGATGGTAACACTGGAATAACAATAGATAGAAGTGTGAAGACATTTTCTAATCCTGATGTTATAATAGACAATAATACTGATCAACACGATAATTGCAATAATGCATTAAACAAAATAAAAATTGAAAGTGTTCACTCGGTATTGGATATTAAAGATGAAGGGCCAATAAATGATAACCAATTACCTTCTGAAACGGCAACCAGTGGAGTGCAACAAAATTATGTTTTGGTTAATACGGGAAATGGCCCAGTCAATTATGTAGTAATGAAGCCGGATAACTCATCAATCACTTCAGGATCACCGGTAATTTCTGTCGTTCCTCAAGTACCAATTCATCCGGGATATTATGTACAAAATTCTGGTGGTTATATTGTAGCTAATCCACAAATAACTAATATTCAATCATCCTATAAAGATTCATTAAATATGCAACCAGTAATTATGCAAAATGATCAAAATTATACATCACAGCCAAATAATTATGTTCAATATCAGCCAATAGGGGTTGCGCCATCAGCAAATTCATGTTCTCCTTATCGTGGATCAGTACCGACTACTCCTGTAACTGTTTCAATGCAGCAAACACGAGCATTACCTAGAGTTGTACAAAATAAACCAATTGTTTTTCCTCCACGTCCTCGACACCCGGATGGTGCGGTTATAAGGAGCACTGTACCATTCAGAGGCAATGTTCGAGGACAAACAATGGTAAATAACAGAATGCCTGTACCAAGAAACCCAAATGCTCAAAGATGTGTACGACTAATTCGACCACGTTTACCACAAGCTGCAAATCACTCAACCACGAATACAAATAAAGCTACGTCTCTGATTGTTCTCAGTGATGATGATGATGAAATCGAGATGATTATTCCCGAGAAATCCAATGTTTCGAATACGAGAAATACAACCTCTATGGACAATAGAACGGTGAACAAGAATAAGCCAGTTAATCCAACACCAACACCAATATTAGATAAAAGCGGTTTATCTCCGCAAATTATTGAGCGAATGAACCAAGGGGGAATATCGATTACTCCAGTCAAACGTAAATCACCGGAAAAGCAACAGCCAATATCTGCAACTCAGCTGGTGGTTGTTGTAAATGAAACTGGAAGTCATTATGCTCTATCTCTTCCAAATGGAAGTAAACTTATACTTACACCTGAGCAAGTAGCACAAATAAGAGCATCTAACGGCGGAAAACTTATTCTTTAGAACTTATTATGTTAATTTATCTTTGACTAATTATACTATTAGACAGAATTTATGTATTTAAGAGTCGATACAAATTGTAAATATGTGATTATATTGACAGATATATGGTATTTACAGCTTTATTACACTAATATTACCTTGGTATTTAGAATCATGAGGGAAAATGACTATTTATATGAAGATTATTAAAATCTTCAATTTAATGGTTAACTTATTAACTTCTGGATATCTGAAGTACTTTTTGCGAATTTCATTAATCTAGAACCGTTGTAAGGGGTGTCGCTGCCTGGAGGATGCAGTCGCATCTACAACATAGGTTTAGATGAAAATTATTATTAACTCATTATTCATGCTAGACTTATCAATAGAACTAAATAATAAATATTTATTAAATTAAGTCTGTCTCATTCAATCAATTGTTTATACTCTAACGCATAATATTTAAAACCACGTTAAATAAGTAAAAATTACTAGTTCGTTTAAATAAATGATATACATAGTTATTAATTCGTTACGTACCAAATGTGATTGATGAATGTAAATCCTGCTAAATGGAATTTCGAATAAATTTTCAATAAATTTCTATAGAGAAGGACATTTTTTTAACGCGTCTGATTAACAATTTATCAAGGATAAGTTGGAAATTAAATGTCAATAAAATTATTTTATAGAAAACCCAATAAAAGAAGAAAACAAATTTATTTTTAATTAAAAATTGAAATAGTTAAGAGATTTTTTTTTGTCAATTGTAGATTTACAATAAAATTAATATTTCGAAAATTATACAATAACTTTTTTTATTTATATTATTTAAGATGAATTAGTAATTAAAAGCAATTATATAATTGATAAAACCAGTTATTTAATATATTAAATCAATTAATACTTTATTATTCAAGATTACTACTAATACAATTAGTACTTGACTTATTTGGTTAAGTGTTTACGTAAAAAAAGTCGTTAATGAAATAATTCGATTAAGCACCCTGTATCCTTGACACTCCGAAGGTTTATTCAGAGTAGGATTAATTGAGCATTAAATCTATGAAATCTAATTAACGGCGGGTGTGATTATTAGTGGATGATAATTTCTATTACTCCTATTAGTATAGTAAGTAGTCATAAATTGATGACGATGAATAGCATCATGAATATTTTCATCTATTTCTCGATGTAGTCGTTGTCAATGGGCCGTCTTTGAATTTCCATTTTTTTGAATCGTTTCTGAAATAATAAAACCAACACCCTTCGTTAAAAAAGCCTGCAGGGATATAAATTTAGCTTTGGGTGGAATTAATTCGTTAGGGATTTTATTTGCTGCTTCCGCTTTTATTTATTTTTTATAAAATCAAGTTTTGGTTTACTAATTCATTATTCATCATTTCTCTAAAGAACTTACCATAATCCTATACTTTTCTTTGCATGCATACTCCGTTTCGTCTACATCATTGTAACAATCACTTTTGTAATCTTCAGGTATTGGACCACCTTCGAATTGACAAAGTCTGGATAGAGGTTTAGCTTTGACAATCATTTTCTCAAAGCCTGTTGGTTTGTGTTGAGGACAATAAAATACGTCAGGGGTATTTTTATCAAATACTATACTCTTTCGCATCATATCCCCAGCATTTACAATCACCAGTACACTCTAAAAAAAAAAACAATTATAACGGTTATAAAAACTTGGAATAATAACACCTAATTATTATTAACATTCACTACACTTACGATCAGCACAATTCTCGCACTAAGTCCTCCAATAGCCCCTACAAAAGAAAATGCTCTTGTTAACATAATTATTAAATAAGTCAGGTAACGTCAAGCGTGAATAGCAGGATGTGAAAAGAAAGTTTTTTTTCACTTTATGATACACATTTTATACTTTGGTTTTAATTATTTTAATAATTTAAAGAAAATTGCATATAAGATATGTGAACAAAGGATTTATAATATTAATCAATGTAAATTCTTCTTTATCTACATTTCATAACAGTGAATAGAATTCTAATCATGCACCATAACTGTTCAAGGTTATTTGTTTTTTTTATTTATTTGATAAATCAATGAAACACTTACCCATTGTGTATGTTTTAATAAACTTTTTTACTTGGGAAACACAGTAATATTAAGAAAAGTTGTTCGTGTTGTTCAGAGTCTTACCCAGTCTCAACTGAATCGTGGAAGTGATGGTGTTGATGCGTAATGCGGAGAAGGTAGGAGAAAGGTTCCGTTACTTTTATGAAAGCAATAGTTGGCTAAAAGGTAGAAGAAAAACTTATTACCTTGAGATATATTTTACTTCCACTCTATTTTGCTAAATACTTTACAGGTTATGCCATTCTATGGTTGTATAGAGGCAAAAAAAAGAATTAATACCATACTTGAAAAGGAAGCCTTACTATTTACTTTTAAGGACTTGAATGGACCTTTATCTGGCGCGGAGAGGGGAAAAAATGTAGGCGTCATGTGGGTTTCTGAACAGCGTAGCGAAGATGTTCTCATGAATCCAAACGAGACCGTAATAGGCGAAAGAAAATATAATGAGCCACCTCTCATGACTTGAATATGTCAGAATGAAATGAAAAAAAAGCGGCATATTCGCTGCACCACTTCGTGCTGTGCTGTAAAAGGGGGAACAGAAAATGAAAAAATGCTCAAACGGAAAAGGAGCTTATTTTCATCGTTTCTTCTTGATCTTCACAGTTTTTCCAATAGTTTTAGGAAGACATAGGTATTAATTATAGCTCTAATGAAAATAATTAAATCTTTTTCTTCTACCCTCTTGTATTGTCTTATCTAAAACTTCTATATATTTTTTCTTATTTTTGCTTTCCCTTCTTCATATTTATTTTACTCAGAGTTGTTTTTTTAATTTACCTCTCTTCGCTTTTTCCGTAACTACTTCCCGCCGCCTTCTCTTTTTTATCATAATTAAATACTGGAATTAAATAAGCAATAAGAATGAATTTAAGCTAAAACCCAACCTTAATTAGTCATAGAATGGTAAATCAACTGGACCAGAATGTTGGGAGTGTCTTGTTCGATAAAAATGATGTTGCTAAAAAGTGTTGGAATAATGAACAATTAACTTTATTAATAAGTAGAAATATATTTCAAGATATTTTACCAAAGGTTTGAAAATTTTATTTTATTTACAAAAACATCTTTAACTAATCTATAATGATAAACTTCTTTTTAGATAGAAATGATTGATGCGAGTAATGAAGATTACATTGGACTTATTATGGAGTACATGGACGTTTGCTTGGAAGTAATAAAAAAATTAACAACTGGCAGAACAAAGCGTTTGATTATGAAAGCTTTTGCAGACACTATGGCTGGTTATTTACGGGTTTATATTCTTCCAATAACCAAGCGATCTTTCTACGCTGGCAATATCCAGTATCACAATGCCAAAAGGCTTTTTGATCTTTATGACGAACTAAAAGTTTTCTTACGAACTAATGGAATTGGCTGGTTTAAGCCGAATAATGACACTCGGCAATTTAATATTACTCCCATCGATATTCCACCTAATGAAAATTTTGATACTTGCTCCAATTTGCTACTTTATCCAGGTAATTTGAATATTATTTTTTATCTAAAATGATAAATCATTTTTGTAATTTACTTAACAAATTACATTTTTCAAGAAAATTCAATTCTAAATTTAAAAAAGCTTCACCTCACTTTGTGAAGTCTGTTTGATGAATATTAATGTAGACGCACTTTTTTGCAAATAATTCCAGTAAAATACCCTTTTTGTTTACTTTATCATCAATTGAAAATTACGAGAGGTCGAAATTACTCAGGTGGATGAGTTTATGAATATATTTATCCAACATATTCAAACAGCTGACATTTAATTATAGATAAATAATGTGTCTATGTGAATATACATCTGTGTATTTAAAATCATATCTCTTTGATAACTTTTATATATTGCCAATCCACCACCCAAATAATAATAATGAAGATTAATAATCATTTTTTTATGTTACAGGTGAGGGAGGCGGAGTTTTGGTACCTTTACCTTTTTTGGATGATGATGAAAACCCTGGCAGGTAAATGAGTTAATCTAAACAACAATGAAATTGATGCTGATGATAATAAAGATTAATTGACTAGTATAGCACTTCCATTTGAGAATTCCAGTCTTCATTCTCTTTTCACTGAAAGCTCAGCATTCATAGTGCAGAAATATTATGTTGCTAGCGTCAGTTGTATATTATCTTCATCACGTAGGAAGCGAGAAATATCATCACAAGATCAACTATATAAATTTCTAAGGGAACTTAATGAGTGGTTGGAGCAAGTTGTAAATAAATTTTATTTGACAGTTATTCAGTTTTAAGTTCACTAAAAGTTTTCAAAATGACTCTCACAATCATTTTTTATTCAAGATTAATCCTCATCTAGAAGATGAAAAATGGTATCCTGCGTTTGGCGGAATATCTCGAGTGATGGCAAGCATAAAATCAAAGAACTGCTTAGCTCCGGAAGCAATCAACCCTCCTGGCATCATTCATAGTAGTGAAAAACAAATGGTGTGTGATCAATCTGGAGGATCAACTAATTCATTGGGTGAAGAAACCAGTTGTAAATCAATAAACGAAGTCTATTCAACATGGAACACTAAAAATATCATACTAATGGCTCTACTTCTAGCAATTATGTCTTTATTACTTTGTATTTGTATCTTCTGTTGCAAGCGTATTTCATTCCACAAAAATCCACCGTAAGTAAAATATTGGAAAAATATCTTGGTATCAAATTCATATAAATCTCGATGTATCTTACAGAATATCAGTAATTTATAAGAATGCTGAATGTACGCCGATAAAGATAAATAGATTCGATCCTCATTGTACGGTGTGTTTGTGTGACGACGATGATGACGATGAAGAGGAAGAAGATGAAGAGAGGTATCTTGGTGAAACACAACTTGGTAGTGAAGAAGAAAGAAGATTTTACGAAGAAAAAAGAGAAAGCAGAGGTTTTATATCAGTACCCGCTGCTCAAAGTACACCTATTAGATATGATGCTAGTACAGTAAGTCTTGAACTAATTGATCAAAGAAAAAAATAATAAGTTGAAATTATATTTTGAATTTATAGGATTCTCTTCTCTCAACATCCTCTTCATCTTCTTCGTCTTCGGAAAGCTGTTTTCCAGTGAGCAATTCAAAATCTTCACCATAATGTTCGATAATTGAAAATAAAAGAGAAATTACGAAATTTAGCCCTATATATGTTCAACTATACATTCAGAAAATGAGGGAAAAAGACGAAAGAAATGTAGAAATACTTAGGAGACGGGAGAAAAATGATAAATGGAGCGCGCAAGGGTAGTGCCATCTGGTAAGAACCCACTAGTAAGCAGGGGAGAGCTTGATAGTCGAGCCGGGAACTGATCCCAGTGCTTGCCAGTATTCCGCGATACGTTGAACTGAACACATCGTATTTGCGATTGTCCTTGTTATTTCGAAGTATTTACCGGCAAATTTTTGATTCCTTTAACACGTGATAACTCTCTGTCACGTAGTTCAATTGACTAAAACTTATTTAAGAGTATTAAATCAGTTTGAAGATTAAAATGATAAGATCATTCGACAAATTACTGTGAAAGATCAAATAAAAATAGAAAAAAGACTTAGTCGAGGGGTTGCCATGTGCCCGAAGCGTTTCCGTGACTTGATCTGAGGGAAGAGAATTTCCCTTTTTACTGGAAACAAAATGAGCAGTCTCTGCTATTGGAGCTCTTGTATTGTTTTGCTGTGCATATTCAACACGTCAATAGGTACGTACCAACAGATACATGATGTATAGGCATATCCAACTATCGAACGACACACTTTCCATTCATTAATATACTTGTCGGCTGTTAAAATTGATGTGCTGTATGATATATGGTAAAAAATAAAAAAGTCATAAACTTGAACAATAAATAATTGATTTAATACACATAAAATGGTACATATATACATATACAGATTTATGAGTAAAGTTTTAAGGATAATGTTAGGCTGGTAGATGTTAATGGTGAAATTCTCGGCGGAGAGTTTGTCACGAAAATAGTCAACACCCGGCGCGGTTGGGATCGCACGAGTCAACGCGTGTCAACGACACTCGGTTTGGGGTCGTGGTCTGCACATGGCACACCGGTGGCTAGATAGAGCCCAGCCGGAATAGCTTGTAGGTAGAGTTGCTTTGTACAAGCGCGCGCTTGCGGTGCTGGCTATCGATCGGCATTTGGTGAATTATTTTAATTAGTGTCGCGAAAGACCAGAGGACAAGACTTTAATGTCAAAGGCATCCGTTACCCCAGCACGCGCACCAAGGCACACTGTCGCTTCCGATGCTATTCTTTCTAAACTTGTCAGACTCTGGACTGCTAGCTGAGATTGTTCTATCTCTTGTGGTTGTCTCAAGAATTTCTGAACCTTGTGTAATACTTCGACTCCTTGTTGATCTTCTTTTCGAATTTAACGAGCTATGAACATTCTTCACATGCTTCTTTTGCCATTCATGACCCGACGAAGACGATGTTCGATCTGTTTTGCTTTCATAATGACATTTTGAATCATCTGTTGATACTATTGATGTCGTAACTTTCTTTGAAGGGCTCTTCTTCTTGTTTGTTTTCGTTTTTGGAGATTTCGTTTCCTTTTGCGCGTCTTGTTCAATTGAACTTCTACTCTGACTTCGAGTAGGACTCCTACTTTGACTAGAACTTCGACTTCGTGTTTGGGTTTGTGTATCAACTTTAGGCGTAGATGGAATATTGGGCCATACCGGAACAACTTTCCTTTCAGATCTCGATGAACGATCGAGAGTTTGACCAGCAATTGCAGATGAGAAATTAAAATTACGTGGAGTAGGACTTTCGAAAGAAGTTGCCTGATACTCGTTAAGTTGAAGCTGACGAAGTAGACGTTGTTCACGTCGGTCGATGGGCTCTAAACTCCTATAAAGTGGTTGTCCAGGTAACCAGTCGATTGGTGGCATTTTGGGAGGTAATTCCGGTAGTATTTCTGGTGATATATTGTTCAGTTGTATTTTCAACTGACTTTTAAAAGCACGAGTATTTGAATTATCGGGTAAACTTTTAGCTTCAATTGCTTGATTTATATTTAGTAGAAACGTATGTGATTTATCCAACTCTTGACATGAATGAGATTTATTCAAAGTATCATGAATTTCATGAGCTGACAATTGGTCAGAACTACCAAAAGTTCTCTGAGATGCTATTGCCCCAGCAACACATATATCAGGAGATGTCTTGTGGATAATAGTTGAAGTTGTGTTCTCACTACTTGAGGACGTAGCAATAATGTTTGGAGTGACCTTCATAGATTCGGTGAATGAACGAATGTCTGGAAATACAGTAGACGTATCTCGAGACAGAAACGACGCCCGAGAGGGTAAAATTGATTCTGCGCAAGTCTGTCGATCCGTTGTTGTTGTCGTAGTGTGACTCGTGTCTCCTTCAAAAATCTTTCGCTGCCAGCCAATCCCCAGTGGTGAACTACTCTCGTTGTTCAACGTCGTTACAATGCCGAATGTTGAAGTGTAGGGAAGAGAGTATTCAGTTGTAGAGTGGGTGACAGGACACTCAGAATTGATTATCCAGTTGAATGCATGTTGATTTAAGTATCCTTCTTCTTGCTTATTTGATTCTGATTCACGCTTTACCTCAAGCACTTTTGCTTCATTTACATCTCTATACTCTTTCTCTTTTTTCGTTGATTCTTCCTCTTCGTCTACTACTGACAATTGATCAAATTCCACATGTAGCCGGTGAAGACTATTAGTTTTCTCCGAAGACAACTTTTGATTCTCAGCATTCTCTAAAAGCTCATCTTGAATCACGCCGTCTAAAGTTAAAAGTTTTTCCTTCTTGTCAATTTTTTTCTCTTTCTTTTCTTCCTTCTCATCATCCTGTTCTTCCTCTTTTTCTTCTTCATCTTCGTCGTCTTCAATATCTGATGTAGAAACCTCGTCCTGACTGTATTCCTGTAAATATTTTATTCATATTTTAAATTAAGTATAGAGTTTTCTTGAATAATAAAACATTTTAAAAAGTAAATAAAAACCTCGTTGTCTTCACTGTCAGCTCGATTTTGCTGGCTTTTCAAAATTTCCTCTAATTTGTCATATTCTTCCCTGAGACACCATATTTCTCGTCTCAGCTGCTCGTTCTCCCGTCTGAGCTTTTTAATGTCATTTTGACCTAAAATAATAATGAAGATTAAATATAATAATATTAACAGTAAGTCAATTTTATGCATATATTGGGATAATATTTTTTTTTTATTGGTAATAAAAATAACACGGGCCGTATTTCAACGCTAAAAGGTGGGTAACTTAAATATTTGCTCATCCATCAGTCATTCTATTTTGAGGGTGAGATTGGCGTTTAACGTGAACCGCCTACCCAACTCCTAATCTATCCATCTTTAAACATTGAAGCAAATTTTTGCCCACGCAAAATAATATTCTTGATCATATACATATATACATTATCACCTCTAAATAAAATTAGTTAAAAAAAAATAATTAAAAATAGTAAAAAAACATACTTTCATATTTTTTGGATGTACGAGTATTCTCCCGATCTCTCCTGTGCATCATCATGGCACCGTGACCATGACCATTGACACATTATTTATTTGATTGAACCGCGTGAACTATAATTATATTATTTACCCTCAATGAACTATTTAACGATTGAGAAATAGGCAATAACAGTATGCCACGATGCAATATAGACAGAAATATTAAGTTAAACTCAGTAGAATCGTGTTGTAACACGCGCACCAAAAATACAAGACACAAGTGCGCATTACACGGTAACACCAGATGTCCTCTTCCCTTTGGCATCACGACCTCGTAATCTATCTCGTGGATTTGCGGGTGAGCGAGTCCATTTCGCTCCCCGCTTTTTTAAGCTACTCCACAATTTTTTCATTTCCCACTAACTCATACCATCATCACCGCAAAATATATACCAATTGAAACTTGAATAAACTCTAGTGTTATTTGATTATTAAACTAGGGTATATTATTGTATGAAGACTGTCAGAAGAACTAGCCAACGCAACACGACGGCTGTAACTAAACGTCCAGCGAGTGATAGTCTATTTGTGGGCACAAGCACACAGATCAACATGCACAAGATGTGCCTTGGCCCACAATCTCGATCACATTGGAGGCCCAAAGTAGCTGACGGAGGATTTTACCTTGTTCAACTTCCGCATTAATGTGAATTGTTCTCAGTCTAAGCTCCTCATTCTCATAAATCATTCCACGGGATGACTTTCGGTCAAGCTTGCGATTAGGCTTGACGCTTACATCTCTCCTTCTTGCCCTGAGCATTCCAATACCGCCGACGCCGCCAACGCCAACCCCCGTGCTTGTTATCATCCTTACTGTTTCCTCTTCGTGCTTCCTGACGATCAGATCGTACCACGACACTCACTACTGCTTCACTTCTTATCGCCAAGTCCATACTTTCACGTGACTCACCAAAGCCACCTTCAACGGCCTCATTAATATACTCCCCTTTCTTACTGCTTCGTCTGAAAGCTCAAGATTTAGATTAAAACGTATAATAATAAATAAAAGAAAGTGAACGCGAGGAATTTTCCAGCTAAATCGATTCCGGAAACAAACAACCGTAGAGTGAGACTAAAGTATTGCTGAGGCATTTAATTTTAGATGCGTCAATTCGATCGTTCGTCGCATCGAAAGACTCCCAATAATTCCATCGTCGATGCATGCTTGGCATCAGTTTTCTTTCCACGTTGACCATCAATTCAGTAAATGTAATTAAAATAATTTATATATTACATAAACATGTTAAATGAAACGATTTGGTAAACAACTGTTTTATCTTTTCATTGAAATTTCAGACAGTCGTGACAGGTATTTAATTTTAGGACACTTGATTACACTCACGTATAATATTTACATCAAGTCAAATAGAGTAAACTGACGATTGCATATTCTCCAATAGTTCCACATGTATTTCATGCAAATCGGTCTTCAGTATGAAAGTCAGTATGACGATGTTATAATTTAATAAGACAAAAACGTTTTCTTCGTGTTCGTTCTCTTCTCACGTACTTTGTAGTCAGCTTTGAACCTTTTTCTTTGGCACTGGAGACACGAGGCTGGCGTTCAATTTGGCGGCACGCGTCTCCCGAGCTAGTCGGCATAACTGCGTTCAAGAGAGAGAACACTTTCGTTCTCTCCGCCTGGCCAACACATCTCTTCTCCTCCTCCTACCCAGTTTCCGTGTGTCTTCCTTCCAACCGTATACGATTGTGTATATATTCAGATTCTTCTCATCGCACTCTTTCTCTTTCATCCTCACAGGGTGGGCCAAGCACGTTATCTTGCCGATCTAAAATTACGCGGAAACCGTTGAAACCACGCAGAGTGCTTCTCTTACGCTCGACCCTTTCTATATACCAAGTCTTTGGGTTCATCAAACATTCCACTGCCCCAAGATACGTCCACACTATCTATCCATAGAGAAAATACTTATCTTCCAACGTTCGAAGAATTTCATCCATCGCAATGAGAATTTTTCTATACAATGCCGAGATATTTATCGTTTATCTGACGGATGTATATGAATGCATAGCTATATCATTGCATAAACATTGAATTTTTTTATCAAGATACTGACCTGACGAATAAACATCAATCTCGGACATTTTCTCTTTTCCACTGGGTCTCTTGTGCTTATAAACGTCTGCATAAATACATGATTCAACCCTCTAGGAATAACTGGTAGACAGAGTGGTAAATTAGACATGTAAATTATTCCCTATCTGCGACACTTGTCCCGCCCGATGTGACTATTATCTCCACGTTTGCTAATCGATCCACCAGATTTATTGGTGTTTGCCACGTGCTTACGTTATAACTGCCTATACACTCCGCATATTTACCAATCGTTTATACCACAAGCTTCTTCATGACGTTCACATATGTTTATTCCGGTCATAAATCTGTAAATAATTCTCACATATACAATTCCATCTGTTCAACGTTAGAATTAGAAAAATTATCATACTTAAATCTATTGTCGTTAACATGTAATCCTAGGGTTTCCGCTTCATCTGGTGGTTGTAAGAGATATCAGTTTGTCAATGCTCCAGGCAATTTTATCGATGATGTAATATAGGGGAGACCAAAGTTTTCATATCCGATGACTCGTCCGGGCAAATTAACCTTCTCCCATTTTCCCTGGTTGATGTATCCGTCGATTGGGATTTTTCTTTACTCTAGGGATCAGTTGGAAAAGGCTGAGTTTGTACGTATGTATGTACGTATAAGCACCATAAGAGAATCTCCACGTAATTCTCATAGTAGTGGTGAGCTTGTAGAGGCTTTACGGTAGCATATAAGGGGGGAGGGGGTAGGTTTTACGAGGGTACGTTACCACGGCGACACTTGTTCCGAATTTTGCCTGTGGCCTCATATAGAAAAGCTCCATGTCGATATTCCCAGTTTAAGTGGACGAACGCCCTGTAAAAATCCTCTGCTAGCATTTACGATCATCCTTTATTGGCCGTTTTATGAAACTGAATGGAGATAATTCTTTTTTGTTGCAGCTGGAGAACTGGAGAATACCACAGCAGAGCAAAATACTAGAATGAACGAAAACCTTCTTTTGGATTATCTGGATACTGGGTAAATATTCTATAATTATTTTTGTCAATATGGAGAACTAGTTTTTTGTTGACTTCTTTTATAAAAATATATAAATAAAAACTCATTTACAAAAATAGTCTCGGTGGAGTTTGACTGTCATAATTCAGCTGTCAAAAAATTTCAATTCATGTTAGTTGAATAATTCATCACAAGGTGGCACATGCAGTTGAAATGGCGACTGTTTTATTGTCAACAATCACTTTTTAAAATAAATCAATGGTTTGATATTAATTATAAAGTTTATTAATTATGAATCTATACGTGTTTTTATTACTGTTAAAACAATTAATATGTATATATGGACAGTTAAATAATAGCTATGTTAATGATTCTACAAGGTGAAGAGATTTTTTTAAAAATTTATTTAATGGTTATGTTCATATAAGCTTGTTGTTCGTTCATTATTCAACTTCAAAAAGAAGAAGGGAAAAAGATTACAAACTATTACTTTAAATTTTACTTGAATTTTCAGACTGAAATAAAATTTGTTTTAGGGACGTAATTGGAGTAACGTCGGAAATAGTGAAATCTACCGAGAGAAATGTTGATGTTGGGAGCACGAATTCTTTATCATCAGTTACTGAACAGACGACAGTTACGAGCACTCAACAAAAATTATTAGATGCCATGATACAGAGTACTGAAATTAATTCTCACGTTCCCGAGATGATTTCGCCAAAAGCTTCAAATGTACCTGGTCAGAAAGTCAATTATGAAGGAAGCTGCGAGGTATTTATTGATATAGTTATGATTTATATCGATAGAGTTATGCTCCAAATATTTATTTTCATTGCAGATCTACATTGGTAAAGCGTGCGCAGAATTTGTAGGAAATAAGACTGTTTATATTCCTTATCCAAAGACTCAAACAATGTTGGAAAATAAACTTATGCAGGCATTTGGAGTTATTAATATCTCAGAGTAATTATAAATTATAATTAATGAACTAATTTTCTTTTGAAGTAACTTAAATGTAAATTTAAACTATTTAATGTAATTTTGTTTCTTTAGTGATTTATCATCCAACTGTGCGATTTATGCTAAGCCGTCACTCTGCTATTCAACATTTCCAATATGTCGAGACGCTCCAGTGCGATTAAAAACAAAGAACTCTAACTACAGTTTACAACTTTTTAATTCTTTAAATTCCGACGACCAAGCAGACACCGTTGATGAAGAAAATGAGGGTAGCGATAAGTTGTCAGTTCCTCGAGGTATTCTACGTAAAAGAAGACATGCACAATTAAGCCGTCGTTCACCGTGGAGTTCAGAAAAGAGTGCTAAAATTATCCGACAAAGATACGGTGAGGCACAGTCACCAGGAAAAATTTGGTTAAATCGCAAACTTCGTCAAATTTGTCGAGAAGACTGTGAAATTTTGGAGAATGAATTATGCAGAAAAGAATATGCTATTGCAAAAAGACATCCTTTATTGAAACAGCTTCCACTTCCAGAATGCTCTGATTTACCAGTTGAAGGAAGCAAAGAAGCGGCTGATTGCTTATCTCTCGACGTTCCTACTACACAAAACGCCCAAGAAAATGTTGATTGTTATTGGGGCAATGGTGTGACTTATAATGGAACGGTTAATTATAGTATATCTAATCGTCCTTGTCTTAAGTGGTTGGATCACTATAATCTTCCATTATCGGACTATCCAGAGTTGCGTGGAAGGCATTCCTACTGTCGAAATCCGGGTGGAAAGGAAGCGCAACCTTGGTGCTATGTTGATGCTAATAATAAAATGCAAAAGGAACCTTGTGTTATCATGAAATGTGTTGATAAAATTTGGATCTATGTGACTATTAGTTTCGTACTTTCGGCTGGATTTATTTTCACTCTAGCATGTTATTGCTGTTGTTACAGAAATAGAAAAGTAAGACGACAGCCTTCTAATAATTTATTACCATGTGGAAAAATGATAACTGGTGTCCAGTGTGATAAAAATATTTATGATGGCAGAAGAAATACTAGTCAGCCTATTGAAATGAGTTCACTTCTTGCCGGTGCCAGTGCTGGAGCTGTATGTAATGGCGCTACAACACCTGGAACTGGAACTCTTAGTAGTGTTGCTAGTAGTAGAGCTTCAGCAACTAGAGGAGTACCACAGTATTCATTAGAAAACGTCATTTTTATTCAAGAATTAGGAGAAGGTGCATTTGGCAAAGTTTATAAAGGAGAATTGCAGCCGGTACTTGGAGCTAAGAGTCAAGAATCAACTTACGTAGCAGTGAAAACATTAAAAGAAAACGCAACACCTAAAACTCAAAGTGATTTCAAGAGAGAAGTTGATCTTATGACTGATTTACGACACCCGAATATTATCTGTTTGTTGGGAGTTATTTTAAAGGGTGAACCAATGTGTATGCTTTTTGAATATATGACTGAAGGAGATCTTCATGAGTTTCTTATTAATCATTCACCGCGCTCTGATGCTCCAATAAATAATGAAACAGGCAAAATCCTCGACCAACGAGATTTTCTACATATTGCTTTACAAATCGCATCTGGAATGGAATATTTAGCCAGCCACCATTATGTTCACCGTGATCTTGCTGCGAGAAATTGTTTAGTGGGAGAAAATTTGACAGTAAAAATATCAGATTTCGGTTTATCACGTGATATCTATAGCAGTGATTATTATCGCGTTCAATCCAAAAGTCTTTTACCTGTGCGGTGGATGCCACCTGAGTCAATTCTTTATGGAAAATTCACTACTGAATCTGATGTATGGAGTTTTGGTGTTGTTTTATGGGAGATTTATAGTTACGGCCTACAGCCATATTATGGCTACAATAATCAAGAAGTCATTGACATGATTCGTTCTCGACAATTATTGCCATGTCCTGAAGACTGCTTAACAATGATTTACAGTCTGATGATTGAGTGTTGGCATGAAATAGCGAATCGCAGGCCTCAATTTTCTGAAATACATCATCGACTGCACAATTGGTACGTTAACCAGGCCTACCTGACGAGTCAGAAGAGCGGAAGTAAAACTGGTTCACCAGCTATTTTTATCAATCATGATTCATTGAATCGTAAGGATTCAACTTTTAAAAATAGTCAAGAAACAATGCTTGTAAGAAAAACAGACAGTCAGAATAGTGTTATAACTAATGTCAATTTAAGTGATGATAAAATTTGTCACTCACCCAAATTAACAGGGGCCAAAAGAGTTTTACCAGTTAGTCCACCTCATCAAATAAACAAAGGTTCTCCAGTTGCTAAAGCTACTCAAAATGGAGCACAAATGGTCGTAAGATTAGCAGATTCTAATAAAGTTGGTACTGAAACTAGACTCTCTAAGTGAGTCGATTATCTATTAATATTTTCTATTGATTTTTATTGATGTTATTGTTTCAAACACTTGGCATCGCTAAGTGAGTATTTACGACTGATGATCGATTAATAATTTGCATTTTACATTATTTATTAAGATTTAGAGAAAAAAACATCTACATGTGTAGCAATAATTAACAAGGTACTAAAGTATTAAACAATTGACACTCGAGCTCATAGCGATGTCAATCATACACAATTCCATTTTTAGATAAATGGAAACAATAATATATGTGTTCTACAAGACAACAAGATATTCCTTGTAATGTCCAATGTATATCATATTTATGACTTATACTTATTTCTATATCAAGATATAAGTGTTAACTGTTTAAAACTTTCTCAGTTATTCATTGAATGTATAGAAAATGGGGGCAGTGTGAAGAATTTAAGAAAAAGTATTTTAAACGCATATATCTTTTAAAGATATAGCATTTTATATCACGATGTACTTAAAGTTCAATATTTAGTAAGTAGTCTGCGGTACTTTTTTATCAAGATAAATGTAATGTTTTATAATTTTTTATTTAAAATATAACAAGCAAAAAGAATTTTTGCTAAGAAAATATAAAATTTGAATGAATTATATGACGAATCTAAGAAGTGATATTGTGTTTTCACCTGATATATATTTCTTCAATAATATAAACCGATTCAAGGATTCGTCATGGAAAAACAATAATATATAAAGCTATCTTTTATTTATATTAAATATACATCTTCGTGAAGGAAATTATACAATGCTGTAAAATTTTTATATATTTAATCAGATATAATACAAAATTAATGTTTTCGTAAATATCTACTGGACTCTCTATTTATTTTATTAAATCCTGGTTTTTTTATGAAATTCAATTTGACTCCAACGATCTAATAGCGTGTTAAGTTGTAATCAAGCAAATGATCGTATTTTATGGTCAAGGTAATATGATAAAGCAATGAAGTCTAGTTACTATTGCAGAAGTTTTATGTCAACTCTTATCAATCTTTTTATATGATTCTATGTATGCTAATTTGCTGTTATTTTTGATACAAATGAGTCTATTAGATGATAGGTAAATATATTGTAAGATTATTTGTTTGCTCATTCAGTATATCTAACAGCGATGCACCACGTAAAATTGATTTACATTTTTTTTATTTATCTGGAGCATTTTCCAATTTCTTCAGGAGAATATCTTATATGGAAAAAAGATCATGGAAATTTTATTCCTCTCAATGTTTCTGGATACAGTGATGTTGCTGTTAAAAAAAAGTCAAGAAAAGATTTAGAGCAACGGAGTAAATTATTTGAAAATCATCAATTTCAAGGAGAGTTAATAAAATTTGCTTATTTTCAAGTAAATAATTAATGCACTGATCCATTTAAAATTTAAAAGTTCTTTGTTAATTGTTAAGTTAAATACTTATTTTATTTTGTTATGTTTTTAGGAAAGTTTTTTAATTGATTTTTATGATCATGATAAAAAGGTTTCGGGAGTGTGTGGAGAAATATGGAATTTATTAGCAGAATATCTCAATTTTACGTAAGTCAAATGAATCAAAGTAGTTTTTTAGTCACATTTATGAGCGATAATTTTGAAAAACATTACTAAATAATTGAATATTATCATTCAGATTATTGCCTGTAAGAATTGACGATGAGGTTTTTGGTCATACCTTGGAAAATGGAAGTCTCACTGGTCTCCTCGGTTTAATGCAGAGACGTGAAGTACATGTAATACCACGAGTGAATTTTTTTAGAGCTTATTTGCATGTTATGGATTACACAATACCAATGTGGAAAAATAAGTAAACCGCATCTGTTACAATAATTATTAGAATAAAAACAAAAATTAGTAATTTTTTTTAAAGTTTTCAGTTATATAATCGTCCAGAATATAAATCTAACGATTCATGGGTTTTTAAGCTTTTCTCGTATAAAACATGGATCGTAGTAGGCGTGATAACAATTATTATCAGCATACTAGGAACAATTGCTGGAAAAATATCCCGTCGATTGATGAATCAAAAGCATTATTGGACTTTTCAAGATTATTTGTTCTACACTTTTGCAGCACTTTGTTCCCAAGGTTTTTTGTCAAACAATACTTTTTTCAATTAAAAAAATTATACAGAGTATATTGAAATCTAAATATATATCTAGGCTGGTTACCCAAAGATCTAGAAGAAGAGTGTAAGATCTTAGAACTATCAAAAAGAATTTTTTCTTGGTTTCTTCTTATTACAGTGAGCTCTCATTTAGTATCCTATATGACTAATTTTAAAATGGATCCACCTTTTAAGAATTTACATTCACTTCTGAATAGTACTAATTACAATGTTCTGATCTATAATGGATCATTGGCTTATGGATATGTTAAGGTAACAATGAGAATTTTATTATAATTATAAAGTAAAGAGATTCGACTGTGACTAACTAAGTAATTATTAAACTATTCTCGAGTAACCACATTGTGCATTTAGAAGTAAACAGCAGTAAGTCTTATGTCAAGTTTAGCTCAGAACTTGAGCCAGACTTCCAGGAGTCTGCTTTCTCATTTGCACTGTAGCTATAGGGATTATTGAAACTTATGAATATTATTCCATTAATTATAGTTCGTCTCTTCAAACTTATAATTACTTGAAAATATTATTATCCGAATAATTTACTCTTGTATCCATTTCAATAATTGAGAAATAATATTACAATGTAGATGGAAATAAAACGATATCCAAAATATCGTGATCGCTTCATTTACATAGAATCAAGCCGCAAAATGAGAGAGAAAGTATGTTGGAGCAAAAAAAAATATGCAATGATTGGGTCTGAGGATAAACAACAAGCGTCAAGATATGCCTGTAACCTTATCCCAACTGGATCACCTTTGTTTGGAACGTGGACAACGAGTGGTGTTGTCAAGGGGTTTAAATATAAACGAGCTTTTGATATTGGGTATATTAATTATTAATGATACTTGGCATCTTATGTCTCATATTCATCTGTTATCATATTACTTAAATGATTCCAATTTAATATATTTATGTATTATGTAATTTACATAAATTAACAATAATTATGTGACTTGATTGATCATTAAAAATTAAACTAATTATCTTTCCAGATTAATTCGGTTATCTGAGACTGGTTTAGTCGATGGATTAAAAGAACGTTGGCTCCAAGTTCGGACTTATAATCAATTGCAGGAACAAATCGTACAAAAAATTCATTTATATCATGTGTACATGATATTTCTATTTTTATTTGTAGGAGTTATTCTCTCTGCCATTATTTGTATTTTTGAACGAATTTTATACCCGTGGAATCAACATTACACTCAACAAAAAAAATTAATTAAATTCCAACGTCACCTAAAATCAAGAAGTTTTTTAGTAACACATAAAAAATTTAGACCTATGAGAAAATTTTAATGAAACTACGAAAAATTTAATATTTGATATTCAACCTTTTTTGCAGCTTTACTTGAAATAAAATGATATAGATGAAATATATATAAATACTAAATGTTGAAGTATAAATAATTGCTTCTTTAAAATTGTTGAATAAATCATTATTCTCAATAAATAATCATTTCATAACACTAATTATAATTCTTTCAATCTATAATACATTCTCAAAATAATTATTTTCATTGGTAAAATGTACCTAATTGAATAAACTCTTATTACAGAAACCTTATAGAATAAATATCTTCAATTTGAAATTACTTTTTCGATCATTCGAGTGATGTTACTTTTTATTCGATATGTCGATATTTGAATGTATCAAATCGCATAGCTATTGTGATATTCAGCTAACTTCACTACGATAAAAAACTACAGGTTTAAATGTCGCGAAGAATTTCATGAAAATTGAGCCATTTTTTTACTGTCTGTAGTTGTTAGAAGTATCATAATACCACAAACAATGTGTAATTATTACTCAAGTACATAGTTAAAATGCAACAAAGAAAATGGTTTAGTTTTATATTTTATCATAGTTTTTTAATTAAAAAACGTAGATAACGATAGAGAATCGTTATAGTTGACGAAAATAATTAAATTGGAGTAGATATAATTTAGTCAATAAATATTATTCTGTTAATATTCGACCAAGACAAAATTATTTTAGTACCAATTTTTCATGAACCTAGCAACAATAATTTTTATTTAAAATACATGTATGTATACATGCATAAATGAAGATCATGCATAAGAATTCTTTGTGCCAAGTGATGCTGAATCTTTTCGTGCCAAAACTTGCTCCTTAACCTTTTAATTTTTTATAAAGTTTTTTATAAAACATTGACAAAATAAACATGGAAACCATGCATCGTATTAAAATAAAAGAAAACCTTGATAAACTTGCAAGTTTAATTAATATGGAAATTTTAATGCCGAAACTGATAGAATTTGGAATTTTTTTTAAAAATTATCCAGAAATGTCTAAATGGCAAGTATGTATCACCGTTATTTTGTTTTTTGTTCTATTTCTATTGTTTTTACTATTACATAAAAATTAAATTATTTACTTGCAGAATAATTTGAATAGTCAAAGAGTAATAAAGAGTATTTTAACCGAAATACAAACCCGTGGTCCTGATGCCTTCCAAAACTTAATTCGTAGTTTAGAAGATACTAATCAAGTTAATTGTGCTCAAATATTAGCCAGGTATATACAATAGTTTATTATGAGTATTATAATGATTTATGAATGTTAAATTACAGATTGATGTAATTATTCATATCAATTTCTGTTTTGATAGGACAACTTTAGAATACGTTCCCTTCAATGCTGTTCAACCTTTAAAAATTAAAGTAAAAAAATCCACAAGTTTTTATGATGATCTTAATAATTTCGATCATAAAAATCCTTTTGATGCTTATCCGATGAAAAGTAAACCACGTGGAATAGTGTTAATTATGTCGTTATACAATGTTAATGATAATGAGACTAGTCAGAAGTCTGCTGAACATGATGAAAAAAATCTGAAAGATCTTTTTCATCAAATGGGTTTCAAAGTTATTATTGAAAAAAACTTGGATGTTCAGGTATGTATAATAGTAACTCTAGTCAATAAATTCGATCTATACTTGAAGTTCGTTTTACTTATAATTTATAATTTTAGGAAATAAAGCAAAAAGCAAAAGAATTTTCCAAAAGTTCTGAATTACGTTTCGTGGACTGTGCTCTTTTTATTGTCGTCGGGAATAATGTGCAAGATACTAATTATGTTTCGATGAGTCTTAAAAATATAAGATGGAAAGAAGATAGTAAATCAACTGACAATATAGTTTATGGTGATCTCATACATTATTTCAACGGTCAAAACTGTCCAAATTTATTGAATAAACCTAAAATATTTATATTTCATCTTGGCAGGTAAAATATGAATTCATATATAAGGGATAAAATACAATTGAATAAATCTATGGAAAAAACTACTTAATGCACTGTTTAAATAACATGTAATCTTTTTATTAAATTTACGATAAATTGGATTTGCTCCATAATATTATTAAATACTAGAAGTAATAATATATTTATTATAAAAACAATAATTGATAATTGAAATACGAACTTTTCCTTTGAATCTGATTTTTAAATATTACATTGTTGCAGTTCAATTCATATAAATAATACTGTTGTAACAGTTGATAGAAATGATGATACAATACATGAATTCAATTTACGAGACATTTCGAAAAAAGATGCAGGAAGGAAGCTACGAAATTATTCCGATATGTTGATATCTTTTTCAATAATGTACGATAATACACATGGAATAACAAAAAATGGTTCTCTATTCATACAAGTTCTATGTGAAGTTTTTATGAAATACGCACATAATACTCATGTGCAAGACTTGTTTAAAGTGGTATATAATATGTTATTATATTTAAAATATTTTATAACATATTGTTCTATAATGATAATTTTGAAATTTCAGATTAATGAGCGTTCAAAATCATTAAGAACTGACAACCAGAATGTTCCGTACTTTCTTAGTAACATCGGCTTTCAACGCTGTTTCCTAAATCCAGGAAAATTTAGTTGAGAAAATTGGCTTTTGTTGAAATATAAAAGTATTTAAGGAAGCTCTAATGTGCCACTTCATGTATCTAATTAATGAATTTAAAATCATTCAAGAGACAAATTTTTCGCGATATTTGTATAAAATAAAATCACAAGCTAGAGAAGTGAAGTAAGTTTGCTATAATTGGCTGAAATCATGTGCAATATTGTCAACGTCTTAAAAGCAAGAGTATTAAATGCATGGTTTGGGATAGTTTAATTTTCTACCCTGGTCATGTAATATTTTTTTGAGATTTTTGCTCTGAGCATAACAAATAGCAGTATGTAAAAGAAATCAAACTATGATGACTCCATTAAGACTTTTAGTAATTTATAAAGATTCAAAAGTATGGATTTCACTGTGTGTGGTCTAAAAATGGTATTTTTAGATAATTTATGAAATTTGTAAAATAGGTTATTTTATAATTACTTTTTATACTTATATTTTATTACGCTTAACTTTATTTTAAAAAAATTATTTGAGACTTGTTTCCTAAAAACTCATATGATAATTTCTTTCTTATTACTACTTATGAAGTAGTAAAATTCATAATATAATAATTGCATTTACACAATATATCTATATTTTATATTCAACTAAAGTTATATTTATGTATTTAATTCTAATATTTATATTAATAGTTGGATATTGTTATACAAAGTCTATAATTGCTTTATAGTATATCTTTGTTACTACAAGGAAATAGTCTGTTTAAAATTTTTCAACACATTTCCATAAATATTTATATTGTGTTATGAATTTAATTTTGCTCAATGACATGCTTTTCCAATCAGTGAATATTTTTCTATTAAAAGTAATAATAACAGCTAAAAATCATGTAAATCAGTATGTTTATAATTTTAAAATGTTTTTTTATCATACTTTTATGGAAAGTTATTGAGATTTAGGACTTATTGAACTTTCTGTTCAATACTTTTTTTGCAGACATCGTAAAAAATAGCATATAAACCTAAGAAAGACAATTAGATCATTTTAAACTGTATGACTTGCACTGGCCTATTTGTTCTCTCTATGTATGTAATGTATTTTTTTACTATCCTGATGGATGGCCGCCAAATTGAAGGCTTTGATGACTTGTTTAAATTCTCCAGGCTTAGTAAAGCCTACTTCCCACACCTTAACATCTGGAGTAAACTCTAGAAATTTTTACATTAAAGAAAAATTTTCTTCGTTAATTACTAAGAAATAAATAAATACCTGAAGTAGCAATGAAACGACCACAAGATGACATTAATTTATTTATTAATGGAAAAAATGATAATGGCTTTTCCATCAGGAGAAACTCGTACATGTGTAGCCTAATTATAATCATATTCATAATAATTAATTTTTCACTTATCTAAGTTTTTAAAGTCGAATTCAAAATTATATCTAAACTTCTCATCACTTTCCTTCAACAACTTTTCTTTGGCCATGAAAATATATATTATTTTTCAAGTTTAGTACAACTTCCATACGGGTATAATAAAAGACATACTAAATTTTACAATACAATCTTTCGAATTAACAAACGCCCAGGTAAGCAAACTTTTGCTCTTTACAGCCACCATTACCTCTCGAACCTTTATAAGTGCAATAAAATTAAAAACAAAGTAGAATCAAAACCTTCTAAGAAATAATATACTTAAACACTTTTGAATAAGGATTAAAACGACTAGAATAGTCAGTTCTAATCTTCTTTGCAACAGAGTACCTATCATAAAAGTATGAATCATCCTAAATGTAAAAGAGAACTTTGACTATTTCATGGTACCTGCATGACAATTTAAAATTTTTCGAAGGATTTCCACTCTTTAATCCCTATTTGAAAGAGTGTAAGTACATTATTATCCTAACTTTCTAATTCTATTTTATTGCACTCTTGAAGATTCGACAGGTAATTATAGCTGTTAGGGGTGAAAATTTGCCTACCAGGAATGAAAAATATACGACAAAGTTAAACAAAATTCGACAATTTTCAAAAATATTCTCGATGATTTGTTAATCTAAACTATTACTCTAGGAGATTATACTTTTCTCAAAGCATGAAAACTTTCCAACTGTCCATATTGGTAGTCAATAAATAGATATATGGATTAAAAAATTTTTTTTTTCTTTTAAATTAATAATTCTCAAAACCTAATAGCTTATTACTATAAACTTATGTTTAAAAAATTCTTAAAAAAATTTTCTTATTTTTAATAACTAATAACTCATGTCTAGAAATATTATTGAATCAGAATGAAGGGTTGAGATTTTATTATTTACATTAATAATAAATGTTATTAATTTGAAAAATGCTTATTGTTTAGTAAATGAGGAGACATGAGTAATTTTTAGTATTTTAAGCTTTTTAAGTATATATTTTTGAATTTATTATTTGTTTTTTTTTTCTAAATTAATAATTCTTAATAACTAATTACTATGTACTTATGTCTATGAGAAGTAATTAAATTAAGAAATGCTTTTTTTATAGGAAAAAACGATATAAAAAATTTTATTTAATTCGAATAAATAGATATATACAGTACATTTTTACATATCATAATACAATTACTATCATTCCAATATCACACATGCATTCCAGTTTCTAAACACTCTATGTAAAAAAATTTAATTTAACTTGAAATATGCTATTAAAAAAAATAACATTTAACAAAAATAAATTCTTAAGTTAAAATACATAGTACATTTCAATTACTTAATGAAATAAAATTGATTTTTAAAAGAAGCCATTAAATATTATAGTACAATTACTATCATTTATATATTACACATTCTTTCCAGTCTTTAAAAAAATTTCAATAAATTTAATTTAAGTTTTATTTGCAATCTAACTTGAAAAAATATATTATTCAAGAAAATTCAATCTCTATACAAATATTAATTTGAATTAATAATAAGTAATATTTACAACTTATGAAGCTTAAAGTTAACATTAAAAAAATACAATTTGAACATGATTAATTTTCTAATTTTTCTGTCAATTGTTATCTACGTCGTTTACATGGTGGAGGCAAACAATCAGAATCATCTTCAAATTTATATCTATTAATATAATCACACAAACATTCCGAAGTAATAGGTTCTCTAATACTTTGGCAAACAGACTGAGCAGTGGTGAAAGAATTGGGAAATGATTTATCCGTTCTTTGACGCATAAACACCCAACGCCCATTTTCAAATTTACACTCAATTATTGCATTATTTAAATCTTTAATTTCTTTAGTAATTTTGATGCAATCAAAGGGTTCTGTTAAACCTCCAACATATAAATGACCTATTTTTTTGGGTAAAATACCCATACCTGATTCAACGACTATTTTTAATTTAAAATCTACAGAATTTAATGACAATGGTTTCCATTTTAAGACTTCTGCTGCAGTTCCAGGCATGTAGGGCTCTTTCGAAGGCTGGAAGATCAATCCATCTGGTTCATGACCCAATTGTTTGGCGAATTTTTCACTCAACAAACTCTTGACTTGTGTGATATCCCAAAAATGCTTCAGCCGGATAGAAAAAGGTTCTTGTTCTCGGTGTATTCTACTTTCTTTTAATGCTCTATGTCGGCCTCCCATTACTTCTCTCTCGATGATGGTATATCGATCAGGAAAAAATGATTTTTTAGATACATCTTTCCCGTCATACATGATTACATCATAAGCTAAGTACCTGGGATATCCGGTACCATTTACTATATCAATAACCATTTCGCCATCCAATAATGTATCTTTTAGAGTTCTTGGAAGATCTCGAGGGTGTGGAAATTCCAATCCAGACACTTGGAAGACACTATTATCTCGATCGATGAAGAATACCTCTTTGTCTGTTCGGATGAACATCATGTAACGAGTACCATCAGCTTTCCATGATACTCTATATGGTTTGATATTAAGTAGAACAATATTTTCCCGGTCCATGGAGACTGGTTGAGAACCAGGGAAGCCACTTCTATTCCATTGGCATATTTCTTGAACTCTTCTTCGAATTCCTGTAACTTTTGCTAAATCTTGTACAGGTACCACTCCAGGAACACCAGCCATGAAAACTGGATTTTTAACAATATGTTCCTTACGTCTTCGAGTATGTTTCCTACTTCCAGATTGGTCATGTTCTTCATCGTCCTCTTTGGAGTCGTCGTATTCCAAACACCAAGCTGGACGTGGTGGTGCAGGAGGTGCATCACTTTCATCATCATATCGTCTGTATAACTCTTTGATGTAGTCTTCCTTGTAAATTCCAGGTGGTCTGATAGATGAGAATTCACTAACAGCAGCGTCCAAATTAAATATATCATTTTCAACTAAGTAGCTTATCAAAAGAAACCCAGTTCTATTGAAACCATGGGTGCAATGGACTCCAATAATCTCCGATGGAATTCGTGCAATAAAATTTTTGCAAATTTCAACGAAAACCTTGGTTTGTTCTATGGAGGGAGTTTCTCCATGACCTCGACATTGAAGTTTGTAGTAACGACAACCATGGGCTTCCACGTCAGCTTTATTGTAAAATCTGTTAGTATTTGTCAAATCTATCAGTAATCCCATTTTCAGTCCTTGACTCTTCAATGATGTAAACAACATGTCCACAGAAAAACGACATTCTTCAGAAACTTGACTATCAAATTCTTCTGATAGTGGTGTTTTAAATGCAAGAAATTTATTGTTTATCAACTTTATACTTTTTCGAGGACAGTGTAACCATCGTGGAGGGATTATCCCTTTACTATTTTCGGAACTCCAACTCGACATTGTTCGTTCACTTAACCTCAACTGTATAAATCAAACTTTTTCTATCACAAACACTCACTTTCACTTTTGAATGTTCGTTTTTAAGTTTCGATTATGCAATTGTTGCATAAAATTGAAACTGCGCTTGTATTTTTGCAAAAAAAACAGAACAAAAAATACACGGTGTGCACTGGTTGGCATCTAAGTCTCAAGTGATTGCAAACTGTTTTCGTTGCCTAGACTACCAGTCTTGTGCGCCGCCTGGTGGTGAAACTAATTGTCGCATCACCATGCGCCACCTGGTAGCGTTTTAAATGCCTCTAGTGGCATAGCGATGAAACATCAAACTTCCGGCGGCAATGGCACGAAGTAGTTATTTTTTAAATCTACTAAAATTTATAAATAAAAATATTTCCAAATATTTTAATTTGTTAAAAAGTATTAATTAGGTTATTTATTTATTAAAAAATAAATCATCAATGAAAAAAATCTTAGTCGAGTATTTTATTAAATTTGAAAGAACTATCACAATTGTTTTATGATAATTCTAGGTAAATCTTTACAGAGGTACTGACAAAATTCGAATTTTCAGGTGTTGAAAAGAGTGTCAATCATATGTCAAGGTTATACGTTCTTAGATTAAATTCATAATACAATTATTACATCGTTTTTTTACAGACAAATCAATTAATGTGCTAAAATAGTACTGGAAAAATAATATTAATTTTATTCATGATTCTTAACAGAACGTATCCACTTTATATTTGTATGTACGTATTTTAGTGATACACTCTTTTCGATATTCTTCAATCAGACAGTATTTCAATAAAGAGATTCGGCATTTGATGACCGCGGTTTTTTTATTTTTTCTAAGTTTTTTATTACCAAATCATGTAACGAGCAGTAACGGTTGCGTACTTCGCTCATGACAAGCCATAAACTTGTATATTCTCTTTCATCCATTTCTTGAACCGCTCGTCGGTAGTCCAAAATGTGAGGATATTTTGCGACTTTACTGAGAATTTTTCCTCTCGACGCAAAGTACCTAAAGTTCATATCAATATTTTTAATTAATATAATATGATCAAAAATTCTCGATTCATCAATGTTGCATGAATCTTAAAAATTATTTAATATTCAGATAATTAAATTAATTACCTAGAGATTTGGTCAAAAAATGCAGCAGCTTCGCTTTCAACAGATTGAATTTCGGCTAAAGTATCTTCTTGAATAGAGACTCCAAAATTATTTCCGTCTTCAATTTTCGGAATCATGAATGAAATCCACATTTTCAACTATAAAAAATATATCAATTATGAGAAAATCACTAGCTGAAATTTAATTGTATTAGATTTAAAAATTTTACCAAATTAGAATCCTCCAAAAGTTGTATAATGTATGGTTTAACTATGCGAATCATGTCACATAGACGTTTGTTGCATGGTATTGGGCCATTTGGCAAAATCATAACTTTGGTGCCGGGTACATCTTCACTGTTATTATCTAATTTTACTCTTTTATTTTTATGCCCTTCATCAGAGTGATTAATTAAGATGGGGTCTGGAATGGTAACATTTAATTCTTGATGAACTTCTGATAAAACACGATTAGAAAAACTTGGTGCCGCTAATAACTCATTCAGTTTAACTATTTTTTCAGGGAATCCTTTAAGTAATAGTTGTTCAGCTTTACTTTTTAAGGAATCTTTATATTCTTGAACCTGTAACATACAATTCTATTCAATTAACTCAAACAAAACTGTAACTAATAACAATTATCAATCATTTGCTAGATTCTGCTAACCCTTTTTATAGAATCTGCCAACATTGATTTTGTTTCCAAGGAGGTATACATTATACTCTAGAAATTACTATTAGTTTAGTGATGAATTAAAAAAATGATGTTTAGTAATGTAAAAACTTACTATTCAATTTTTTCAAATCAAAAGTGTTAATACCAATATTTATTTTTCTTTGACTTTCAAATGCTTTGAGATTGTTTTGAATTATGGATTAATTTTACTCAAAATTTATAAATATCAAACATCAATTTGATTTGCTAAAAGATGAATATGAATAAGTAACCTCAAGCTCAATTGAAAGTCATTTTATACATACGTATATTATATAGTAATTTTATTATCAAGATTAAACAAAGCAAAATCAATTATTGTACTTCATGTATTATCAGTAATCGCAAATATATATCACAGATTTTATACAGATTGACGAAAAAATTATTTTTTTATTTAAATAAAATAATTTTTATAAAAAGTCAGAACCATTAGCAAATGTATATTGAATTAATTTTAACTCATCGAAACAGATTTTAAAACGTTCTCAACGTTATTAGTTGGACAAAGGAAGGTTAGAATTGACTTATTCAATAATGAAACGAAGTTGTTAGAAATGAAAGTAGTTAATGATGCGAATTTAGCATATGTGAATCTAGAAAAATGTAAAATTTAAATTCAAAAAAGGAGTTATTAATAATTAACACTAGGATTTAAGAAAGCGTGATCAAGAAAATAAACAATCTTGATGAAGTTCAAGTACTGGTCGATGCCAACAATGTACCATCGCTAGAAGTACTTAAATATTCGGGTAATGAAAAAATTTTTTTGTTAAAATATTATAGATGATTAATTTAATTACAAACGAATTACCTTTTGTGCAGTAGTATCATCCATTATAGAGAACACGAAAAATAAAAATTATTATAAAATATAACCACACTAGATGCTGGTTGAAATGTGCAACTTCAAACAGGAAGTATCTTGAAGCAAAAAAATTATCATATATAAATTTAAATACTATTGTATTTCTTTATAAGACCAACATTTATATATGTTTAAATTTATTACTGCATAGACTTATATTTTTTATATTAATAATAACATTTAGAATGATAATATTAATGAAAAAATTCCTTTCCACTGTAATTGATTACGCGGGAAATTCAAACATCATGAAGATTATTCTTATTTATATTTTATTTTGTCTGACGTCTTTGATAAAGATGTTATGTTTGATTGATTTATTATTGATAATTATTATTTATACTCTTGTATGAGGTTTGAAAACAAAACCAGTTATTTTGTCATTAAATAGTTATTTCGTTAATTTGAATCTATGAATTTGAAAATTCATATATTTAGATTTATCTAAGTAACAACTGATACAAATAAACATTTTTGATATAAAGCCAAAATTTAGTACAATTTAGTACAATGTCTACATATATTAAATGAAGTTTTGGCAACTGCTGAAGTTGTAGCAATTTGTACATCACTCATTGCTCACCGAAATTTCTAGAACTAAAAAATAAATGATCTTTATTTAATATAGCATCATTATAATAAAATCAAAATACAAATTCATTTAAAAAATATCATTTTTTCATCACCATAACACTTTTTTGTCAAGTATTGTTTATTAAAAATGTCTTTATATCATTCGATTGATACACAATCGTGATTCATTTTTTTTTATTATAATTTTTATTTATTATCTGTCACTTTTAAACAAACATAAATTAATGAAAAATTACCTAAATTATATGGAATATTAAATAAACCAAATATGAAAAACGAACTCGACACAATTGCTTCTTTAGAGCATCTTCAAAAACAGGTACATAAGTTAGCATTTATTTTCAGGTGTCTCATAAAAGTAAACTATTTTAGTAACTTCAACAGGTTTACTAAAAATTGAAATTACATGATAACCATATATCTGTAACTAAAGTAATTTTAAACAAATAGATATTTAGGCAATTATTTTTAAAAATTAAGAATTTTTTTTATCTCATCAAATATTATCTAGTATCTTAAATACAATATATTAACCTCACATAAATGAAGTAGATCAACTGAATTGGCGTACACATATTGAAAAAATCCAACGATTTGGATCTTTAAGTAATCAATGCTATCATTCATATCAAATCAAATTGGATCAATGTAACACAGATTCAATAAACATATAATTTATCTTAAGAAAGCCAAAGGTAGCTGAGATTATAATAACAGAAAATATGAATGATACATTGATTCAATAAACCAGATGTGTAACATTTTATGGATTATATTTTCAAGGTAAAATGTGTCCCAAGGTAAAATAATATTAAGTTAACTTTATGAAGATTTCAATTACTTGAAACAAAAAACGGGAATTAAATGATCCACTGCTTAATGTTATGAATGAAGACCTAACAGAAAGATTCTTTATCCCTTAACTCTCAAATAGAAGTATACTTGCTTCGCATCTCTTTATTGCATATTCAGCGTTTTTTATTCAAAATAGAATTATTAAAAAAAATATTAAACAGGAAATATGATGTTGAGATACTTCTTGTTAAATATTTCCATTTTAAATTGTTTAAGATGATTCTGATGTTAAGGAAAACATCTAAAATTATAATAATGAACAAATAAATAAAAACAATATTCATCATTATTTACAATCAATAATTCCAATTATTGACTTACATTTTGCTTTCTCCAGGCATTAGAAATTCTTGAGAAATTTCCAAACAAAGTTGCTGATTTGAATAATATTATCGAAATCTATGAGCCAGTTTCAATCAAATCCAATACTAATGATACTCAACTGGTTAATAAACTCTGTGGATCATCAACAAATAGAGAATTTATTAAAGTTACTTCAGGAGGTATGTCTAAATAAACTGTTTACTTTAAGCTTGAATAAACAAATTATCATAATAAACAATACAGTTTCAGGAAAATTAAATAATTCTAATTTTGATATAAATTCTTTGACAAGTTATTCATTGACTACATGTAATGAAAGAGGACGAAGTCGGCATGCTATTTGTAAACGACGTTGCTACCGTGTTCATGGATCTCATCGTTCATTATTACGTCGTCGTCCGGCAGTTTTAGGTCAACTGATTGCTTTTATAGCTAGTAAATTAGCAGTTTCGACAAAAACTGTTATTATTACATCTTCTTGGCACATAATGGATTATATAATTTCCATGTTTTTCCGGAGGTTTGTTAATTAACATAATTAAATCGTTTCACATTCATTCAATTGTGACTGTAAGAAATGTTTAGTTTTTCTATTGATTTTAAATTTTTGAATGAATTAATTAATATTGAATACATTTTCCGATAATAAATCAGTAAATATTGATGATTATTAATGAAAATTTGCTAAATCATTCAATAAATTAATTATGAAATTATCTGAAAGAATTTAATGACAAAAAAAAAATAAAAATCATCGATTTTTTTGATACTAAAAGGAGTGGTCCTTATAATAAACTAAATGAAATTGAATTAAATTGCAATTGATCTATTCTCTATTATTCTTCTTAGCTTTTTCATGCTTATTCATGCTCTTGGCAGGTCTATGAACTATCAATTTCAGTTGTGGTATTTCTCTGTTATAAATATTGAAAATACTGAGATTTATAAATAAATAAGCTCAAGTTTATTATCAATCGAAAAATAAATATTAAATTACTAGCTAACCAGTTTATGTTAAGTTTACTAGAAAATTCAATACAGTTGATTTATTTTTAGAGAATAGTTGTAGCAATAAAGATGATAATCATAACAACAATAATAATGATAATTCAATTGTAACAGACGTCAATTGAAAAATGCCCAATGTGGTCCTTGTGCTGATTGGAGTAATACGTTGTCAACTCGTATTGTTCCTTTGGAGGAAGATACCACGACTGTTGGCAAATTGATCATAATACTGAGGCCAATAATAGTCCAGTTCATTGCTGACACAACAATCGTGAGCTGAATGTCTATAGATCACTGTCAATTGACGAATTATTGATTAATATTCACTTCATTTATCTTGAAAAACTTCTTTACACAGGATTCATCTTCATAAGACATGTTTGATTGATCTATTTATAACTTATATATACTTATTCTCTTTGTTTTTATGATGTAAAGAAGTTTTATAAGCTTTCTTTTCTATCTTTTACTTTCGTAAGAGTTAATGAATGTGAATCTAAATTTATTTTGTAAAGTTATTCATGATAATTTATAAATAAGAGTTTTTGTTATAAAGGTTATTATTAATATTCTTGTAATAACTATCGATCAATACCATAAAAATGCATTTCAGTTGAAGCGGTGGCTTCAAGCGTTAACCATAAAGATCGTTGAACCGACTGTTGAACTCATGAATGCAACCCGCAACACAGAAACTATTGATTGTTGGGCTTATGAATTCTTTTTTCATCTCAAGTATCTGCAAGTCAATCGAGCGCGTAATGATAATAAAGTAGGTATTTTTCTTTTATTCATTGTAGCGTTAATTAGTAAGTGGAATTTATCTTCAAGGTAGCAACGAATGACGGTGATGTGAACGATAATGTTACACATTTGAACCTTTGGAATCAGATAGTGCAGCTGAGAGACAACTACATCATCTTGTATGAAGCTTTATGCGTGAACACTAAAATAAGAGAAATTATTTCATATTGTAAATGACATGAAAAATAATGGTGATATTTATTAATAGCTGCTTTATAATCTTAATTTTGAGATATTTATTTTATTTTTAATTTCAACTTTACCTGAATTTACTCAAGTTCGATTTTTCGAATATGAATAAAAATTGCCTGTACAGGAACAGTGTTTTCTTTGAAGGTGACAATTCTGTGATAGTAACAGGACTATTCTGAGATAGGAACAGGATTGTCCTGTGGCAAAGACAAGACTATCCTGAAGCAGTAACAGGACTTCTAACTAGAGGATTAGAGACCAGTCGTATTTTAAAGATATCACCAGAGGGTAGTTATGTTGCTGCCACAAGACAGTTCTGTTGTAACACTTTTTTTTCAAAGTAGTTGTTAAAAAAATTACATACTCAATAAATTTATATTTTATGCAATAATTAATAGCCATTGCTCTTTATATAATTGAAAATGAAACAATTAGGCAAAAATGATTGAATAACAAAAAAAAATAGAATGCTTTAAAATATTTATGAATTATTTACTAATAGTTGATTTAAGGAGCATAAATATACCAGGCAATGGAGAAATATACTGAAGAAAAGGATAGTTTTGATATAATGCAAGACAATATGCATGAGTAATAAATATAGCATGGTAACTCTTGCGATCTGGTATCTGGATATTACTTCCACTATTGAACTCACGCGTTAAGGAGTACTGGTACATTCCACATTCCACAGGAATCTCTCATCATGAATCCTTCTGGAATGCTGAATTAAATGTGTGAACGTTTGTCAGCGTGTGTTTTCTTTATATAGCAAGTGCTGTATTAATTTTTTTATAATTTTTTTATCGCTTCACAAATAAAATAACGTCAGTATATTATGTAAGGGAAATAGCCAGGGAGATATAGAAGGGTCGCGGGGAAAAAGAATCGTATAAGAAATATGAGAGAAACGAGACACTCCGGTTTGCTTCAACGTTGGCCATTACGGTATCAACCTTGCAAGGACGTTTGGCCGAAGCCATTTCATCTGTTGACTATTTTTTCTCGCGCTCCCATAGCTATATATTCCGTAATGATAAATAAGTATTCTAAAGTTCTATAAAAGACGAGTTATCTCATGAACATGTTTATTCTAGATTTTTGAGTAGTCAATAAAAATGTTTTGTTTATGAATTATGCATTTTCGCTTTTTTATTATTATATTGCTGATCCAAAAAAGGTTGGGATACATTACTGGGTGAATTTTATTTTGTTGACATCAAAGAGCCTTGAATAAATTTTTGAACTGTCTAGTAAACAAATAAACGGAAGGAAGCAAATTGAAAAACTTTCGATTGAAAATAGACGAGTGATGAATCATGAATAATATTGAGTAACCAATATATTGACAACTTTTACAATTTACGGCAATATAATGGGACTTAATGAGATTGTTTACAGGTAATATTCAAAATTATTGACGGTACCACTGAATTTATCTACCATTACTTTAAGTAAAAATAAAAATTAGAATATGAATGGCAGTTTCAACTTAAAAATTTGAATTATTAAATAAATGTATTCGATATAAGCAGAGTATAATCATCATGTTCGTGGGAGTTTTGGAGTATTTTATTATTATTTTTAAAAAAACTTGTCATAAAAATGTATGAAATTCTATAGTAAATAATAATTATTGAATTTTATATAAAAGTTTTTTATACATCACATGTCTATCTTGGTAAACAATATTTATTTTGACATTCAAACAATTTTTATTCAGTTAATTTCTGTTTTTAAAATTTTCATGTCTTGAATGAAAAAGTCTTTGAATGTTCAACGTGAAATTTACCCAATTACTAAAATCATAGAAGCATATTTTAATTGATTCTGACTATTTATTAATGCTTTCTCACCATACAATTCAATGCATAATAAATCTTTAGTTAGTTTGGTATTTTTAATGATTTTAAACATATTCCCAACTTCCAATGAATTCATTAATTATAAAATTTTTATAGTTACCAAATAATTAAATCAGCTATAAACTTAATAAAGAAATTAATGATTTCCGGTTAATGTTCAATAATTCATTGTAAGCATTCCTAACTCTACAAGTTTTTATTAGAAAGGTCAGGAGTTGGGTTACGTTGCTGGACCTCATTGAATTTCTAAAATAATGAATATTTTTAATTTCATCTCTATAGGAGTCTATACCAAATGTTAAAGGAGTTAATTTCTTTTTTTTTATTTTATCATTATTTATCTTCACTTACTACATCGTTACATGCTTACAATATTATATTTACAATATCGTATAAGATTCAGATATTTTCAAGATTGACCAATTTATTGAAAGGAGAGACCAATCGAATGTTTCGAAACAATTCAGTTATCTTCTTCCGCCCACAAGGGGACATTTCTTTGGAAAAATCATCATGTAATAGGTGATTGAGAGAACTGAAGAAGGTTGTTAATAATTTAACAAACAACAAATAATTATTTTTTTACAGACAAAACATTGATTGTTAACATATAAATCTTGACTTTAAAAGCTGATGACAGATTTCCAGACTGTTTATAAACAACAATTAATACTTATACAATCAATAACTTTTATGAAATACTTTCGACTGAATATTTATTAATATCATATAATCTGATTTTGCAAGGGTTAATAATAATAATAATAATAATAAAAGAAAAAAATGAAACAATGTTACAAATGGGCTTTCTTTTTGTTCACATATGAGTCTTTAGTTCCAAGCGATTAGTCTATTGCCTTATCCTTGCGATCAACAACGATTTATAAATCACTATATTTAGCAACATATATAAGTTTAAAGTAGTTATTACAGTAGTAGAAATGTAAGTGCTTTGCGTGTCTTGATAATTTCACAACTTTAATTTTACAGTTATGTAGTAGATTATTCACAACTTATGCACTTGATCGAGATTGAATATCTCACTTCTTCCAACTTGAATACTTAAGTTTGAAGTAATTTAGTGCGAGAAATTCATTACGTATCTTTTATTAATATCACAAAGCATCCGGCGTTCTTAATAAGCCACATCCAGACTTGATGAGTTTATATGGATAATAATAATAATAAATTATTTTATTATAATATAATTTCAATGTTTTCAATAAATTCAAATACTTTAATTATTGAATATGTCGTGACATAGACATTTTATAAAAAGAATTGCAATGATGAATTAATAATTTGATATTTATTTGTAAGGAAGCAATCTTTTTTTTATTGATGGAATTTATGTTTTTTCTTTTCATCAAAAGGAAATGAATTAACATAGTAAATAACTCAGATTAATAACAAGTGAACGTAAAATCAAAAAAATTATCAATATTTTGTCTGAAAATATTGTGATTTTTTATTGTCTTTATGATTTGTTAAGATCGTATATGTAGTTGGTATGCTATATTATACCAACTATATTTTATTGCTATACAAAAAAAGATTCTCTAATTGAATTCCTATAAATTTTCTCAGTTTATTTTTAAGAAGATTCGTAAAAAAAGAATCAGAATAAAAAATAATTTCAGAAAAAAATGAATTAAATATTTTCCAACAATAATGTTTTTCCTGAAAGAAATATTAGATGGATTGATAAACGATATACATGTGGTCAAGAATGACAAATGTAGATTACGGATAAATAAATTTTTAGCCTTGATATTTTGAAAAAATAAACCAGTAAGTTAAGAGAAAAATTAAAAATAGTGAAAGAGAATGAATGCCAATAATTAAAATTAAAATGCTCATAATTGGATAGTTTATTCTATTCAAAACGAGTTTGCAGAATTTATTTATACATTTTTTAATCAGCTCTAGTTTCAACTTACAATCTTTATAACCTTACCCTATTTTAGACTAGTCAGATTGGCAGTATTTGATATCTTAATTTGCCTTCAACTCTTTTCTTTTTATTACGTATTATGGTGAAACTGGATGAAAAATTAATAATTTAATTTTATTGAAAAAATATTGCATCTCAATGGATATAATCTTTTGTTTTGTTTTTATTCATTGAAAATGATTTTTTTTAAAACCATAAATCTACTTTATTACCCTCCAATTGATCTTTCCACTTCTGAACCACTAAAAAAAATAGATTACATAACTCTAAAGAATATCATTTATTTTCTCTAACTGAAAACAAAGTTACTTCATCAGCAATAAATTAAAAACAATATAAACCATCAGATCATCTAATATTCATAAAAATTTTATTAAATCGCATTCATTAACTCTTACTAGCTCTCTATCATAAATAAATTCCTAGAGAAAAGACCAATCACAAAAGAAATACTGGAAAAAAAATCTTAAGATTGATCTACATGTGAAGGATAAATGTAAAGACAATTTTTTTTTTTTAATTCTTGTACGTAACAAGGAATAGTAGTCAATATAATGGATTTGTATCGGTTAATTATAAAATATAAAAGCGATATTAAATTAATCCTTTGTTCATTGAATCAGCGATTGAGACTTCTGATAGGAAATCGAAAAGGTAGCATGGAAATAGGTTACACTTGCGTATATATATTTTCGCAATATTAGCAATCGCAATAAAGCAAACATGAGTTTAACTACCCACGTGTTTTCGATTGATCACGATGCATTTCACCAACGAGGACTTGTTTAACCTGATGTAGTGTATCTACATTCTTTAAATTCTATTGTATAGTTTGTTTCTATAGTCCTGTGCTCTAGATATTTATCAGGTGTGATTTTTTTAATGCGAGTTTTATGAAAAAATTCATTGAGATAAGTACTACAATGATAACAGTTAAATAAAAGACATTTTTATGATGATTATTTTTACTTTTATTATTTAAACACTTGTATCTAACAGCAAAAAATTAATTCATAGACATCATGTGTTGATCAACAATTTCTATGAACTCTTCGAGAAAAGAGCTCAAGTCATTACGTAAGCAATTGGGAGCAACAAAGTTAATTTATTTAAACTCAACTAATCTTTTGATATTTTTTTTCATTATTCATTTAAATAATGCAATATCAATAAATCTATCTGAAAAATCAGCTTATATTAAAATTTTGTAATTTTATGGTTATTATTAATATTTTAATTGATAATAATATTTCAAAATATTTGTTTTTTAATAGAAATAATGATAAATTAGTTTATTTTGTAAATAAAAAAATATTTATGAGGCTACTAAACCTTTAATATGTGCTAGATAATTTAATATGAGAAATATTAATCCATTTAAATATTAAGTGAAACAAGTTTAGTTTAATGAGTGATAATAATCATCAATAATCTAGAAGTAGACGGTGATGATTTTATTGCCATGTGGCTTCTGAATCACATTTCCTTATTTCAACATAGGATTTAATTACTCAAACGGTTTTTGTATAGGTTTATTATTAGAAATAGCGAATATATATTTGTAGCAATTCTGGGATCTCATTAGAAAGTTTCTATTATCAGACACAAATAGAACGAACGGACATTGTGGTTACATCTTTAAATAGAAATAGAACAGTTCAGCACAGGTTGTGTTTCTCACGTTCTACAGATGAATCACAGCGAGGGAGATATTTGTAAGCATAAGTTTGCAAGTCTGTGCATCTTCTGATGAACTTATTAAGTGGTCTACTCTCTGCTTTTAAATTTCTCTTTAAAATTTTTAGCAGAATTTCATTATTGATATCTTTCAATAACATCTGCAATAAAACTATTTTATGGATGATTTACATAATAAAATAATTATTTGCAATAAAATGTAACTAAAACTATTTTATTACTAAATATTAAAAAATTATATTTAATAAAAAATTGCAATACACTAGACATAATTAAAAAAGAAAATAATTAAGTATGGATGTATTTTTATAATTATTGGTTATTGTAATAAAAATAATAAAATACTGAAATCAAAAAGTAGACGATAATTAAATATTATTGATACAAATTCATTATTTAATTAATTTAGTAAGTACTCTAAGGATAATAAATTTTAAAAACTTGAAATAGAAAAATATTCTACATTCTAAATTGAAACATCAAAACATTCCACTCACTTATAAATTTTTCTCACATAAAAAGGATGATATATCGAAGTAAAAAGCTTCAATATTCAGACGTAATTCCGGTATCGACGAGAGCCAATGGTATGCTGAATAACGTGTTAAAATTCCAGACCGATCAACAGGTTACTTTTTTTGTTATTTACCTGTGTAAGAATAAAAAAAATATTTTTTCAAAAAAACACGCTTATATCAAGACAAAAAAATCGTATAAAAACGATTCTTAATAACCAATAAAAATATTTCATTTATTTATAACATTTTGTTTATTAATTCTTATTCAACTCAAACTATCATTTTTAATCGAAATAACTCAATCTTTTTTGTTAATTTTCCATTATATTTCTTAGAATAAATTGAAGAATTTATAAGAATAAAGTGTTGATATAAAAACAATAAATCAGTAAGTAACATCAATTTTTTTATAAAATTACAAGGATTTTAGAGAAAAGTTTTAATGATGTTATCCTATAATACCGTTATAATATAAGTAATTTTCTTTAGATATGTTTGAAAAATAATCCTAGAAATTGTAAGTCAACGCATGTAGTTGGAATGTATCATTTTCGTTACTGATGATTCAGAGTTCAGAAGATATTCTTGGTAATACGTGACGTATTAATAATGCAATTTGCGCTCGCAGGATGCTATTTCTGTAGACGGAATTCCGTTGAGGAAGGGGCTGAGGAATCCCTTTTACTTTCTTTCTTACAATAGGCTTTTGGCACTGCGTTGGAGTCCATCTGCATTGCATTGAGCAAAGAAATATAAGAATATGTATTTCTTCGGGGAAAGGAAATGCCGATAAATATGGCATGGAACAATGATAAATAAATGAATTGTGAGAATGTCTTCATTATATCTACAATAATAGGTCAAGTGCGAAAAAATATGTGCAATTTTATGAAGACTCAGCTAATAGTTTACATGATGAATAACACATTAAAAAATGCATTGAACAACTCATGCATGTTGTTGTCAAATGACTAAAGAGAGATCAGGTTTTTTTAGTTGAATCATCAAAATTTTTCATTTATAAAATTATCAACAAATATATCAACTTTTCATAGATATGTTGAATATAATATCATTTGCATTTTGATATTCAAGTTTACTTCAATTGACGTGCTTTTATATAATATTTATTGAATATTATTATTATTATTTATTTATATATTAACATGAACGGAGATGATTAAGTAATCATAAATAAATGAAATTTAAAGTCGAGTGGACAGTAGTATTATTTCATGTATTCAATATTTCGTCGTTTTACGTAAAAGTTATCAATAAAATTATTTAGTTTTCTTTTAGTATTAAAATATTTTTTTTCCAATACTCCAATATTCGATATCATCGATTTTTTATTATAGTTTCGAACAATATGAGGTCGAGGGATTATTGAAAATCGATAAAAAAGTGTTTTATAAAAAGTACAATAGACATCATATCGATTTCATTATAAATAATAAAAGCACTAGTCAGTTTTTCAAATGTCCAACTGTTTTTTATTCAATAGTTTTTTCTCCTATTGTTCCTGGATCCACATAATTCTTATCTAATTTTTCCATCTGTACTTATTGCATTTTTAATATCACAACAATGACTTGTATGCTTAACGAAATGTATTTAAAATTATTAATAGCATTTAAATGTTGAATTATGAGAAAGTTTGTTATACTTTTTAACTTCAGAAGCTGAAAGAAATTTTTCTGAAGCAGTTATACAAGTTTGTATGGAAAAATTTAAATATACAGCACAACATTTGTCCCTTTCATTTAAATGCATTCACTAAAAAATACCAGTTAGGCAGACAATAAATGAAACTCAAGGCGTTTATCAAGTCATTGACATCGCTTTGGAGTTAACGTGTTCGTTAGTTGAAAAGAATTGAAATTCTGCTGACAACATGTATAGAAACAGTTATTCGAGTGCTAGATAAAAGAAAACACTGCACAGTGATATTCATATTTGATACGAATTATATTAATTCCATCATATAAAAAATATATTTTTCTTCGTACCATGTAGCTGTTTAATAACAGTTATTCCTTAATATATTTGTATTAATAAATCTTTTACTCATTGAATATGCCGCCAAAGGATCGCTTGCCAACTGTCGGATGAAAGTGAATTTCTTTAACAGGTTTTAAGTACAATAATTAATAAAATTATTAAAAACTTAGAATTTAATATATTTATTCATCGATATATCTTAACAGCTAAATTATTATTACAACTATGTAATTATTATTTCATTGAAGAGTTATTACAGATAAAATATTGATTGAATAAAAATTAGAGTTTATTACTGAAAGTAGATTAAATTGCATTCTTTTTAAAGTTACTATGCTCCAAAAAACTTTTGAGATATAAAAAGCTCTTTCAATGAAAAGTTACCAAAAGTTTCATGGACAGGAGAATGTTTTAAAGTTTACTACGTCTACTTCCGGAATCCTTTTTTGGAATGGAATATTTCAAGTATTTTCTACCTCACCGTAAAAAATTGAACAAGACATAAGTCTTTATTTTATCATTGATAATGCATTGAAAGCTTTTTAAAAGGAGAATTTTGTATTTGAATTGAAGCTCATAGTCTAAAGAGAAGTTTTTTTTTTAATAATCAATAACTTGGTTTAAAAAAATCGCACAATATCCACTAGAAGAAGTACTCTGTGAAAGAAAGAACGAGCTTTAAAATGCTTCACTTAAATTTCTGCATAGAGGTTTTTGAAATTTCAATAAAATTGAAAAATCAATTTTTTTATTTTTTATGATTATTTATAAAAAAAAAATAATTCATAAAAAAATTGTAATATAGGATCATAAATACAAAAATTCTCATCATCTTATATATAATATTTATAATGAAAAAGGCTAAACTGTAATTTATTTACATTAAATTTGTTTATCGTATAAAAATACTTTGCACTTTAGTTCTAATCTTGTATTTATAAAACCTCTAAAAAAATTCAAAACTTTCTATTAAAATGTATCTAGTTCTTATTAATTCATAAAAAAAATTATATTTAAATAAATGCAAATACCAACTTATTGGCAACTAATGACATATTTATGGACTATACTGTTCTTTACATTTTCTAAAAGAACTGTTTTATTAAGAATTTGTTCAATTTCAGTATCTCCAACCTTCGATACGCACCAAAGTAGCTTTGAATATTGTCAAGAGGCTATCGCCTAATTTACATTAATTACAATAAAACAGTTTTAATTTGAGAGAAATGGGCATAGAATTTAGGTAAATGAAGAATACTGTTAGATCCGGAAGTACGTACAGGTAGAGATAAGTTTTCTAAAAGTATATCTGTAATACAGCAGACGCATACTTGTATCAGTCTTTGAAATTCCACTTATCTAAACAAAACGAACAATAAACTGAACCAGCTGCCTTCTTTCTTTTTCTTCGGTTTCTTTTCTATCGAATATTTTAAATTTTAAATTAACCTTTAGGTTCTTCGTACCATCCGCATCTCCACGGCTTAGCAACAAATAAACCATTAGTATTTTTTGAAAAGAAAAAAAGTAAATACTTTAGTCTTCTATTCAGGATTAACAGAATTTAAAACTAATCTATATTTAATTTAGAAATAAGAAGGTGTTGCGGAAATGAGTTCTTTATGGTTAATCAATCAGTGATAGCGCAGAGATCATCAACCTTCACAACGCTAGAGAATACTTTGTTGGTAAATTTCTCATGAACCTTGATGGAGAATTAAAAGAAACTTTTACAAGTACGTTCGTATATTTCTCAATTGATTGAAATAAAAATTTTAGATTGTCAAAAGAGTCTGGTTCTTGATAATATTCCTATTTACTTAGCCTCAAATAATGATGGCTGCAACTGTCTGTCTCGGTGTTTGTGACCGTAGAATGTCCCTCTCTCTTTCTCTTCAACAGCAGCTCATGTGCTCGATTCGGCCTCGGCCGTCCTTGCCATGTAATACGGTGGGCAAAACGCGTCCGTTACATCTACTAACAGCTTTAAAAACATTTGTACACAATCAAGAGAATTAAAAAGGCTAGCAACAGCTCGAAGCATATTTCATACCACGCGTAGGTGGAATAATTATTGAAGGTTCCCTTCTTATTTATAATCAAATCGTTTTGTATTTCTTTATATTCTTTTTTTTATCTTGCTCGACATTATTATATTTTATGAAATACTCCATCTTGAATAAAGACAGTAATGATGATGATGATGATAACGTTGATCTTATCAGAATAATTATAACTACTCCTTTGTTTGTATACGAATAGCACATAAACCTACACTCCAAAAAATGTTTAACGGTACCAGGTCATTGTACTTAACTAGAATAATTTATTCCTTTCTTTAGAGCCATAAAAATACACGTACTTTGATGACATTGAAGGAAAGTAGCACTTGTAGTTACACGGAGATTGCTCACGTTTATATGACTCCTATATATACTTTCTGACTACCGTTTGGAAACCAATGAACACTAGTCAAAGGACTTCCTTTTGACGTAATTACTGTCATCTTATCGTATATTTATTTTATTTTAACTTTATATTTTCTATCAAATATGACACTTATCGTATGTATTTTTGAAATGTGCATCAGGTTATTCAAATTGGATCTGCAATAACATTTTTAAAAATTCACTTTCAAAAGTGTTTGATGATGATGATGGATTTTATTATTCTGTACATTAATCTTCTGCTTCTTCGGTAATATTTGATATAGAAAATGAAAAAAAATTTTCTTAGAAGGAGAAAATATTTACTCTTGACTTCTGTAATAGCTGATATATGAGTTCAAAGTACTTGGAAGAATCTTAGTAGGAACAACAAGGGTGGTCCAAGATTTCCGTTTGAACTTTGTCTGGTTGAGCAGAATGACCACAATGGCATCTCGTTAACCAATTTTTAGATGCACTTGATACTTGTCATGTTATTTAATCAATTAATTATTAATGATTGACAAGACTTAATAAGAATCATGTTGGAAGCATTGATTAGCTGCAACAAAGATCATTACAATTATGAAATATTTCAAAGCTCAATGTAATAAAGTAATGTGTAAATTTGTAATATTTTAAAAAATATTTCTGAAAGTAAATAAATTGGTTTTTTCATGTATCCTGCTGTTCCAGTTCATTTTTCATTTTTTCGTTGAATATTACATATTAATAAATTTCATAACTCAGTAAGAAGAAAAGTTGAGGTGTTTATTAGTACTTCAAATACATAGTGTTAATATGTATATGGTATTTTCTTTGCAGGTAGAACAAGTACGGACCGCATATATTCTATATTTTTAAAAATAAAAATTATATCATTCATGTATAAATTTAAAATCATTTACTGCATAATTAATTATAAGCATTATTGATAATTAATAAATTCTCACCATTATTTCAAAATGATTAAAGCGTATATTAATAATACCACCCTTATTTAATTATAAATCATAACTAATTTCATAATTAATTATATTATAATTCTTTCATCATCAATTAATTTAAAATTATCACGTCCATTTTTATCTGATAGATCATCTCAAATCAGTTTTATTTAATGGCACCATTAATTTTACTGGAACCATAGGGTCCGTGAGAAGACAAACCAGAAATGCAGCACGAATGTGTCTTGTGTATGATAAGTTTTACTGGATAAGGGCTGCAGCAAATCAAGTTATGAAGATATGATTTTTCCATGAGTACAAGTACGAGTTAAAAATATATCTTTTTCATCATGGAAAAACTTCTTATCAATTTAAATAATTATATTTCATGTGTTATTATATCCAAAATTTTATTTTAAGTGATGTAGTATTTGAAAAAAATAAAAATATTTAAATAATTATTTATTTGCACATTAATACTATTAATAATCTAAATACTACAAGTATTTTTTTGAACTTGAAATTTTTTGAGTATACAATTTACTCGAAATAACTTTAGTAATGAATAAATAAAATGTTTTATTAGTAATAATTGACCATAAAATGTGTATTTATGGACGTTTGAATAAGAAAGACTTTTAAGGTCAAAAGACAGTAAAAACATAATTATTAGTTGGAGTATTTAACATTTAAAGTGATATTATTAATCAATGCAAATAATTTTAGAACCGTAAATATCAAAATGGAGATTACAACTTGAATATACTATTTAATTCGCAAAATCATGATTATAATCTCAGATAATGAAGTTTGATTTATTTATACTCAGATTTTGAGTTTATTTAGGCGTATGATAATTTCTCTAGAAATACGAGTGTGCAAAGTCAAAAGGTTGATGGTCACTTCAACTAGGATTAACATTAAATCAATGTGAAAAAATTCGTTTTGTAAATTTATCTCAATAATAAAATTCAACAACTTCTTTCGCCTACATATTACCTTTACTTTCAAAGAGCATGAAATTTTTAAAAACGATGAATAAGGCTTCCAACTCGTCATCAATGTTTGTTCTACATCGAAAAAATATTGGTTCTCTTTGTTTGTATAAAAATCCAATCATCAGCAGCTGATTTAATCCTTTGAAAAATATTATCCTCATATTTTTTCATTACTCTAGACTACTTTGTTACAACTTTAAAATTAATGTACTTGAAGTGTGCTTGATATACTTGGTATTCTCATGACGATTAGTCAAAAGATAAATGCTTTTCTACCTGGAAGCTCAATAAAAATTTGATAATAACTTCTTCAAGATAGATATTACACCAACTGATTGTTCTGCATTCCACATTTTATTACAGAGAGTCATACAAGCAGCTAAAAATATGTCGTTATCTCTACCTTACCAACTCTAATCGACCTTGGCTTTATCAGGTCGATTAGTCAGATGATTAGACATGTGCGAAAAATTCCGATCCTAACTATAATAAAGTTAAGCACCGGTTGTTTGTTAGGAATCAGTGAAAGTACATCGTTATCATGTGGATTGAATCCAATATATATACGAAGAAAATTTGTTATTACGTCTTTGAGGGATCATTATACAGCATGTATTATGGTTAAAACCACAGCAAAGTTAAAAATTGTATTTTGGCTTAAAAATTGGAAGCAGATCTCAAGAGATTTTCGCTTATATGAAAGTAACGAGCTTGAATATAGTTGAATGAAACCAACGAGATTGCAGCAATGGTTGAAACTACGAGGTTGAATTAAAGATACCCAGCCTTTCAAACTGACTGGAAATGCAGCACTACTCTACCTGAGTTTCTGCATCTGGAAAATGTTGATCTGCGCATGCTTGTTCTTGGTATCTATCAGCCAAAGCAAGTAACGTTATATTACGCAAAGCATGTAAATCTAGACGGTCGGTACGTGTTTGAGGTTCACCACAATACTGGCCTACTATATGATGCACGAAGGCAGACTCGTCATCCTTATGTTACACGGTACTTTGTCTATATATTCATATTGACAATGACAATCCTGACCTTGATTTGATAGTAGGCTACTGTCATTATAAAAATAGTCTTTGAACCGTAGGGTGTTGTGCACGCGTAATGACGGTGATTTGATATATCTTTAGTAATGCTAGACACCGAGTATAGGTATTAAAACCATCCGGTGAAGTACCTTTGCAATGAGAGCTTTTTTACAACAATGAAGGTTTGAATAGTGAAAATAAACTATCATTAGACTACCTACGTGTAGTACTTAATATTATAAATGAGACTAAAGAAGAAATAAATTCCTAAGGATGATGCTCTTTTTTGTTCAAGAAATTGGCTTAATTTCGATGTAATTAATATAATGATAAAATTGTTTAAATTTTTTAATTTTACTTTGATTTGTTAAATTCTTTTATAAATACCTGTTGTAATTATGCTCTCGTTTTTTAATCTAATATCATCTCTCAGCATTTTATTATTCTTTTTCAATCACATCAGTCCTTAGTTCAATTATGGTCTATTTCAACTCAAATACACTTTCAATATTTTTCTTCCCACGGTTGTTGTAATGGTTTATTTATGAAAATAAGCTTCCGTAGTAGTCCTATGTAACGGCCAACTTTATGCCTTGAAAAATTTTTTTTGTAAAATTAACTTTTATGTTAGTTTGAATTTAAGTAAAATGACCTTTGCAGTTTATTTATTATCTCACATACCTGACTTGCTACAGTACTCCTTCGTAATCCTTTGAAGGGTCTTTATGATTTTTGAATGCTTCGCACGTTTTAAAAATTCCTCAGATCTTTATACAAACATCTCATTTCTGTTAAAAAAAAAGAAAAAAAATCAGTTACAGTTATACTTTACAAAAAAAATTTGCAAGCCTTTCGAGACGTTTTAACTGCAGTAAAATTTATTGTTGAAACAAGCTTATGACAGATAATGCAATAGACGTTAATTTATAGATGTAATTTTTCAGAACATCCGGTCTCCTTTGCGTTTTTCAGTGCATCCGGTTTACTTTTGGGCTTAGGTTGTAACGTTGAAATTATATTAATAAGGTATTTGAGCACCCTGATATTTTAGTGGGACGATGGGTTTTCAAGATCACGGTTGCCAAAAAAGGCAGCCTCCACGAGAATTTATTTAAATTAGGTATACAAATGGAACTGTTATATTTACAACATATATATTTTTTTATGTGAAAAAAACGGGACAAGTCTTTTCAAAGGACTGCAGAATTTTTGCAAGGTTTCCCTACAAAAATGTTACTGATATGAATCTTTTTGATTTATGCAGTTAATGTGACTCTCTTATAATCAAACGTCCCAGTAAATTTCATCTTTACAATTTGAATCATCCTTAAACAGCCATTATTCATAACAAATGATATTTATCTAACATCAAAATGATTTGAAAAAAACTTGATGTACAAAAATAACCTCTTTTTTGTTGTCACGATCAGAAGAAACTTATTGGTTGTCAACTTTAAGACGTAGAAACGAATTTGAAAGTGACAAGAACATGAAAATGAATATAAAAGTCAAATTCATCAATATTTGAAAAGTCGTAATTGTTTGTAGAAAATACTAGAACTTCTTCATGCTTTGTATTCTGACAAATAGTATAGTATGCTGAAAAATAAATAATTGGAATATAATATAAAGTTTTAAATTAAAAAAAGTAAAATTCAGTTAGATTTTCAGTGCAAAAAATATTTTTGAAAGTTTTGTAAGTAAACAAAAAAAGATTGTATACCTGAAAATCTAACAAGGGTAAGAATTTTCCTTCTATTGTTGAATCTCTGCATGCACATATTTCTCCCATTCTCTCTGTAACGTTTTCCATTCTTCGTGAAAATTTCTTTTCATTGCCAAGCTCAAATACAATGGACTGAATAAATTAGTTTGAACAGATTCAAACCAATCATCATTTTACAGCCAACAAATTCGTTGGCTACATTAGATTGTTGGAAGTCTTTAAGTGCAAAATTTTTATTAAAACTACCTGTATTCTCTGAGAAATACGGCATCATACTATGAAATGTTTATATACATTCACAGGAAGCAACGAAATATACCTTGAAAATATAAACCGATTATTCACGGAAGCAGACTGGCTGTGCTTAGGGCCAGCTATGGCCTTTCGTAGTTCTTTACATTCTAATATGCAGGTATTTCTTACGGATAAAGAATCTTTAATTTTTCGCACTTCATTCAGGCTAAACAAACGTTTTGAAAGACCCTAATGATTTACAATCGTTAAGAGAAAGTTTTATTGTTATATTTGGATAATACAACCTTCAAATTTTCAAGTTAACAACGATTGAATTGTTTTTAATATAAAATTACAAATAGGCACAAAGAAGATTTTCCTATTGTAAGCGTTATATTATTCGGGAAAGATCGGCAGTTGTCGGGGGCGCTCGTGAAGCAACAGTGGTGGGCACCCGAGTTACTAGTCTGGTGGTGAGGATCGGGAGGATAACGAAGTCAACGTTTAATCGTGCGTCGCTCGGCGGAGAAAGTGGTTGTGTGTGCAGAGAGTTGTTTCTACTTGCACATATGTTTCTATCTGCACTATCAAATCTCCGATCCGAGTCGTAGCAACACCGAGTAAATAAACACGGAAATAATATTTTTCGTTTCTACTCTAACGTACGCATCGTTTTAAATCAATCAAAACAATGTTCATTTTGGCATTGAAACGTCAACCGGCAATGTTGTGAAGTTGATTTAATTTTCTAAAGTAAAAGAAATAAAAGTAATATTGGAAAATAAAGTAGTGAAAGAAATAAATGTTTAAACGGGAAGTGTTGAGCGGAAATGAGTAACTGGAATTAGGGAAAATATTAGATCGGTTAAGTGTGTGTGTCATCGCAACTCCTTTTCGGAGCAATAAGAATAATTAATTGAGTGACAAACAAGTAAATACGAAAAGTGAATAATCATGACGGTGGACAGACTGTTTGAGACCACTAGTATTCCAGGGCATCTCGCTCCCACGCCGGAACGACTGGAGCGGCTTCTTTCAAAACAGAAACTCGAAGAACTCTACGAGGTTGAGGAGCAGCCTTTCGCACGGTAAGTTTTAGTCTCTTATTTGTATTAACCTTAATTTCCTCATGCTATTTAACATTTTAAAACCATCCCTGAATTACTCTATGTCTAGCAAAATAATAGACAATCCTTTGTTTGCCCATAAATTTAATTATGTCTACTTGTTAGCTTCCTTTAAAACATTTAATCTCTTCAAAGAATGAATATCATAACAAATTTGTTGGAATACCGTCGTTAAATCATTATGTATAAAATGGCGGGCACTCCTACAAATTAAAGACTCGTTTATCAGATGGCCCTATAAAAGAAAGTGCGACGGAAGATCGAGGTCAAAACGTTCACGTCGGTCTCTCTGACCTCGCCTTTTTTTCATCTATTCTTTCTCTTCTGTCTTTCGAATCATTCTAATGGTAACTATTATATTACAAGTACAAGTATATATCAACATTTGTTACCCGTCTTTTTGGTAAGAATAGCAACTGTAAAACAATAACCAATTGTTTCTCTCTCACTAATTTTTATATTTATACACTTTGTTCACCTGAAGAGATAAAGGTCATGGTTACAAAGCAACCATCTTCAATATTATCTAATCGCAGCATCGCCATGTTAATAAATATAACTCTTTATAAACCATAAAAGAATTGAGTCTTATTAAGTGGTATAATTATTTAACTTGATTTTTTGCATTCTTCACAACAATAACAGACAAAGGTTCTTAAATCTTATTATCTTGCGTAATATGACTCTTAAAACTTTGTTTAGAATTGGAGAAATAGTAGAAATATCTCTATTGTTTTGTGTCAGTTTGAACAGACGAATTTTTTTCTGTGATAACTAAATACTTTAATGCTCATATCGTTTGAGAGAATGACAATAAATTAAACAAACCGCAGTAAATTCTTGTTTTATTAAGAAATACCTCTGAGTGATTTACTTTGTTGATAACAAAAATTTATATCAACTGATTTTCAAGTAAAGGCTGGTACCACCTATGAGTGATGTTAACATAGAGGGATAGATTAATGGGTTTGGGAGTTTAAAGAGATTTCAAACGAGATCGTGCAATATTTCGATTGATCCATTACTTAGAGCATGTAATTAAAACAATAGCAGGAATCTAGAAGGTAATAGATCGCGAGATTTATTGATTTTACATAATACATTCTCACAGCCCTTCGTGAGCATAGAACAGTAGGTCAACCAAAGTCGACCCACCGCAGATTTAATCTATCATTTACATATTTAACAGTCGTGATCCATTGTTCAAGAATTCCTGGTCATGTTCGTTCGATTTCACATCGTTTAATTTTTTTTCACAGATATAATATAGTATTATATGTATTTTATGGAGTACATAAACTTTGTTCAACTGTTATAAATTATATGAACGGACGAATGACGTTGATCTTAAATAAATATTGTGGTTCGTTACCACTGGTCTTGTAAAACTTTGCTGGGAAATGAAAACAAATGGATTTATTTGATTAATTCAATTTTAGTTTACACTTTTTTTTTACGGAATTTTTTTCATTAAATTATGCAATTAATAATATTCATTAGAATCATACAAAATTTTTTAAATTATCATTCTTATAATTAATAAAGTTTTTTTTTTCTTTTGAGTAATAAGTTATTAAACATTAACAAGGAAGTACATAATAAAATTTAATAAATAATTTTATATATCTATTAAAAAATATAAATAGAGAATATTTAATAAATAGTTAAATTTTTTTTATTAATTATTATCTTAATGTTGAGTGGAATTTTTTTATTGTGAGAAAAGTCTTACAAGAATAGGAATAAAAGACAAATCTTCGCTCAGTAAAACTTCATATTTCCTCATTCAAACGTGGAATTTCTCTAAGAAAATGAATTAAACAGAAAGCTTTTATAAATAACTATTGGGATATCAGGCATTTTTTCATCATAAATAATAGTTTAAAATGAATATGAAATAAAAGATAGCATTTTTTTTTACATTCAATTTTTTATCAAACGGAACACTTTCCTATAGGATGTATGATGAAATAACAAAATATAAAAATAATAAAGTAATTTTTATTTCTTAAAATAACGATAATGAATTTTTTTTAATACCATTATACATTTAAAAAAAAAGTCTAAGTGTGTTATTGAAAAAAAAATTTTTAGGTTTAAAATTAACTGCTGTATATTTATATTCAAAAAACTTTCAACGAATATAAATAAAAAACACTTGACATTAGAAAAAGAAAAAAGTTAATGACCGTACGACCCTGTGCACTTTTTTTTTATATATATAGTAACCAAGCTCCGAAGAATAATAAGCACTAAGAAGAGATTTATAAATTTTCTGGTAATGCAATAGGAAATTGAGTGTAGTTATTGCAGTTGGTTTTGAGCGATTTCAAGAAGACGTGCGCAGATATTTTTTTCAATGAGGTAGTAGACCTCCTGTGGATCTTTATATCTTCAAAATGGCGCTTGCTATATAGATGAGCAATTTTTTATACATAATAGTTATATACTCGTACAGTCAGGTATGAAATTACAGTACACGAATGACGTGTCACAAATTTATATATAATTGGCTTAAATGCTAATTTAAAATTTTTCATTTAAATAAAAATTATGTATTCAATTGAATTAAAAAAAAAAAAAAAGACTTTTTATTGTGTTGTAATATAATTCTCTCACGATATTGAATTTTTAAAATAGTTTTATTATCAAGTTTTCATTGTTACGTACATAGTTAAGTTGAGAAGCAACTGAAACTAGTGGCGGAACAGTTCTGATACTTGTTAGCGATTAACAGATATTTCACGCTACGTGAATTAAATGCTAATTACGCATAAGTATGTAAAGATAAGTATTCTGATTGCGGATATTTTTATTGGAAAAAAATACTAAAAATATGCTGCTATTATGTGAGCTAAGAAATGAAGCAATAAAGCAATTGAGTATTCTTTACTAATTTTTTTTTATACACATATATTGTGTGAATAAATAGAAGAAATTCATTGTAGATACAATTTGTATATCTCATTAATGAGATATACCAATTGGGAACGCTTCTTAAATATTACCCGGAGGTTCCCTAGCATTCTTTGGAATTGAGTAACTAACTTTACAGAGCGTATATTATAGTCAACTCGAAAGGAATATAAGGGGAGCCTTCCAGCAATGGAGATACAAGCAGACACAAATAGACACGATCGAGTACATACTACGTTAGGATCTTGTTGGAATGCCTTGTAATTTACATTATAAGGAACTAGTGCCTTATTTATTTGTATTCCAGTAGACATTTTATTAATTTTTATATAACGATGCTTTTCGATTTCGATTGCATTTAAATTCATCCAACATGGTTGCTCGTTTTTTGTCGGCTTTTTAATTCTGTTGTGGCTAATTGGGTTGTTTATGGGGGAGTAATAAGGAGTTCTTTATGGATATTAGCTCAGGGATATTTAGCATAGACGGTTGATTTATATATGTTAAAAATATTTGTTTTATCCTGACTAACGAATATATATTTTTTTGTTTTTATTATTAAACATACATTATTATGAGATAGAAAATTTATTATAATTTTTTATTTAATTTTTTCGAATAACTTGACCTTTTATAAACTCCAAAAAATTCAATCTATTCTCATTTTGATTGATCATATCGATTGATTATTTATTTATTTAAAATTCAAAAATTATAATAAAAAAAATTAATTTTATAAAATTAGACATGGTTAACATTTTTTATGGTGAGACATTAAATAAATTGTTTTTAATCAAAATTCAGTTTTTATTAGACTCTTTAAAATATTTCTCAAGCTTTTTTTACATCAGTGGAGGGCTTTGTCTCCCAGGGAGTTAATGACAACAATAACAACTATAAAATAAATCTCACATTTTCGTGAATCCTTAAATAAAAACATCCACTTATTTATTAAAAATAACTCGAAAATTTCATAATTACTAACCCAACTTTTCCCAAAGATCCAGGTTACAAAAATTTTGATTATTCGTTGGAAAGAATTTTTTCCTAAAAGAAGAATATAATTTTATGACACTCCCAAAGATCCAAAGTTCAAAATAGTTGGGCCTTAAAGATAAATTACTAGATGTTTATAATTCACTGTTATATAGTTAGGTCTAATACTTGAGCTAAACATACTACTTTCCCAAGAATCTTATAATCAAAACAAAGTAGGCCCATTCACATTAAATTAATTTTATCAATTGATTGAAAGATATTGGATGCGTTACTACAGCTGATTTGGGTTAGTGACACGCCTAGCGGTCAATTTGACGCTTTAAAAAATAGCAGTGTGCTCCAAACGCTGATTTTTCAGAGTCATAATTATATTATTAATATTATTGTTATTAAAAGAAATCCATATAAAAAATATTATTATTATTATTAACAAAAGCATCATTATTGATGAAGAAAAAATTAATTGATTTTTTAATTAATCAAGTAAAAAGAAAGATATTAATACTGATCATTCGTACTATCGGTATTTTAATTAAAAATTGCATCGATAGTATAACATAATTACCAATGATGTAATTATTAATCCATCATCATGCTATTTTTCAATAATATAACCTGATCATCAACATATAGTGTTATACATCAATTTTCTTCTTTCACTAAGCTAATAATTATTTATAAACTCAGTCAATTACCTCAACATGATTTTTCGTATTGAAATTTAATAGCAATCTAACATGCAGTTGTCAGGCGTAATATTCATTTAAGCATAAAATAAATAATTGTATTATTCATGTCTTGCATATACCCTTATGTAACTTGGTGAAAATGGATTATGTCCGATTAAAGTTTACTTGAGCTATGAAAGCGTAGAGTACACGTACAACTCTAGAAAAATTATAGTAGAGTATATATATATTTTTTTTTCAACTGTAATGATGTTTAGATTAAGGAAATAAGTTAACTCAATGAAATAGCTGACTAAACTTGGACTAGCTGGTATGAAGGAAGAGTTATTACGTATTTGAAAGGCTTTGTTCCATCAATCAAACGGTTGATCGATAAATTATGTAATGATTAAATTCATTGTAGTTGATTTATAAACAATAACAAACCAGCAAATCGAGAAATTAATTGAATTATCCATACAAACCACTAGATTTATATAATTATTTCTACTTCGATGTTTGTAACAATCAAATTTATCAGATTATTATTAAATGATTCAGTGAAATGATGAGAAATAAACTCCAACAATTATTGTTTGTTTTCATTTTATTTTAATACAAAGTAAAAATTATTCTAAAGACAATTAAATCTGAATTAATCAATTAATTTAATTTAATTGAAAAATTAAATATACGAGAGTTGTCATTAGAAAGAGAAAAATGATGAATAACAATAAATCATCATTTTATTGAAACTTTTATACATTACAAATATACTTAAATGATAATGAATTATCTGAGTCGTGAAGATTTTTCATGAAATCAGGTCTAATATTTATTCAAGCTAATAAAAGTTAGCATTTCTTTTAATATTTGATAAGGAAAGAAAAATCATAAGAATATAATAAAAGCTTAGATTACTTTTTTTATATTAGCATTAAAACATGGAATTAGTTTCTCCGACAATTAACAGAATATTTGCATAAAATACATGAAGAAGAAGTGACTTTTTGTCCTGATTAGAACTAGAAAATTAAAAATAATAAAAACATACTTGGGTTAACACATTTCTTTATTGCTTTTCTATTTTTTTGTCGCTATAAACTTTCCTTGGAAATAGCAGAAAATGTCGTTATTCATTTCACTTAATTTGTTATAAATATTTCCGGGGATTTTTTGATCATAAAATAAATTATAATTTAAATAAAGAATGGATAATGTGTAAATAATTTTGAATTTTATTAAACTTTCTAAATATTAAATTATTATTTTAATAAGAAACAAATGATTCTTTAATAATCCTGACAAATTGTATATTATAAATAATTTAATAATATCATTAATATCTAATTTTTTTTGTCATTGAAATTTTTGAAGTCGATTTCGACATTTATAAATCTAGGTTGATCTTTCTCATAGTATATAGTAAATTTTTGAAATACTTTCCTTCATAAATAAAAATGGAGCACACATTACTGAAATGTGCAATATTTCGTGCAATTTTATATAAAATTCATTACAAACAATGTTTTATTAATGGAGAAATATTTAATAGTCCTTAATAAATCAATTGATTATAGAAACATAACTTCCTTTTAGATTTCAGATCTACATTTTTCCCCAGATAATTCTTTAGATTCGACCTTTAAAAACTTTGGTTATAAAATCCGTCAACTAGTTAGTGTTATTAAAAGACCAATAAACTTACATAAAATATTAAAGTGAAATAAAAAACTCTTTAACCTAAGACCTTAATGACATGTAAAAGTCTCCATTTCTCAATGCAAAACATACAAAGTTGACTAATTACATCAATTATGAATAATTAACGAAGTAGAAATTATTAATACTCGGTCCAAATTTAATAATCCCCGGTACTTTTCCGGTATAACAGGAAGTCGAATTTTAATAACCAACCTGCAATTCAATTTACATGTGATACTATATGTAATTATGTAAATTTTTGAATTCTTGTATCCATAAAACTTCTCAGACAGTATATTTAATAGTTAACAGATTTTTTGCGGGTAGACCACCTATTTTTTACCTTTTTTCTTAGGGATTTAAAAGCATGTAAAGATTTATCAGTATTAGAAAGGGTCAAATGTATGTATATTGATGGACCTAACCCAATGCTTTTCCTATCACCGAGGTGATGAAAATAAAAATTATGTGCTACCTACATCTTCATTAATAAAGAAAAATGGACTTACTCAATACCCCGAGACGGCGCCAATGATTCAGATGGATACAAAAACCCGTGGAATTTTGAATTTTTATCGATCGCTTCATGGCCATAATGATTTTTTGTTGAATTGTATAAGTGTCGATGATAGGCAATAATCGTAAAAAAACGGTTCAACCGAAGAAAAAAACGATTTATTTATAGTTAAAGAATTTTATTTACTGCTATTGATGAGTGGTATAATGAAATATGGCGATATTAATTTATTATTTATACTTGATAAATACACTGGCTGAATGAATTTTTAATGTTAGTTGATAGAAATGAGTACTTTAATATGATAAGATTGTTTAGTTCAAGTCGTGTATTATTAGATCAGAATTTTTACAAAATTTTTGAATTTATTTTTTAACTAAACCTTGTAAAACAAATGAGTTAATATAATATTATTAATAACTCATTAACAAAACTAATTTTAAAAAAATTTTAACTTGAGTTTAATTAATTTTTTTGATAAAAATATGATTATATAAAAGTAAACTTTACTCATTTTTTCTAGGAATAGTAGCAAAATAAATGGGCTTGTTAAAAATGTTGATAACTTATTTAGTATTATACATTCTGCCTAATAATAAATATTTAATTGAATAAAAATAGTTTTAATTGCAGTAATTACTTATAAACTTAATTAGTGGTTGGTAATCAGTGATTAATAATCAAGTAATAATCAGTAATTAATCACTACTTAATAAAAGTAATTAGTTATCAATGAGAGTAAATTATAAAACAATAAATAAAAAAAAAAAGAATTCTTAGATTTTACTAAGTAAGATATTAAATAAATTAATAATAATAAATAAAAATGAATTGACCTTCATAAACGAGTATCAAAAATAATTCTCAAAGATCTAAAAGTCGTAATCTTATTGACCTAGGAGGGAAACCCACTTAATAGTCTATTGTTATTACGATGACAATCATGATAAATATTTTTTCAATAAAGCATTAAACTTGAAATTAAAAAGAAATTGATCAGCATCGTGAATGAGATATTGTCAAGAGAATGATTAAATAGTGGGCAGCGTGTATGTGATGGCCTCATGACACGCTTAAGCTGGAGATTGAGGTTCAATATCCCCGTCTCTCAGACTCTGTCCGCAACCGACTTACGACCCCTTATAATACTATATCGCAATCGCACTAATTATTGGCGCCGCAATGCCGGCAACTAGGACGCCGGAAAACGGTGGAAAACCTACGCCGATGCAGTGGGCCCTCGTGTCACTGGTGAGGCCTTTCGCTTCTAATGTTGGCGTATGAGTTTGCACGGCTAAGCAGTAATCAGTTCAAGTATTACCACAATTTTATAGTCGTTTGATTTATCTGATCATTCGGATTGTATGCACGGTAGACTAGTGCAGCTAACTAAGTCACTATGTACTCTAAAGTCGTACAAAATCTAACTATGTATTACGTTATATGTATTATTAAAGTGATGTAATAAAATATAAACCAGGATATGAGTGAGATCTGGTAGTAAATTAGTTCAAACTTAGGAGATTGTATCAACTAATAAATATGCCATTTAAAACATCACATAAATTTGCTAAATGTTTTGTAAGTTGGAAATAAATGCATTGTTATGTTTAGAAAAATTTATGATAATTTAATCCAGTGACATTTCATTTAATTTTTCATGTTATTTACGTTGTCACGAAGACTGTTGATAAGCTTTTCAAACCATAGGATCTTGATTGAAATTTTTTTCTCATTTTTAACCTTTCAATTATTGATAGAAAATGTTTGATCAAACGTAGACATTTATCTGCTGTATTATTCTCTCTAGTTTCTGATTGATCAATTAAATATTTTATTTCTTTTTAATTGAAATAATATTAATTGTTACATGATGATTAATGTTAAATGACTATGTCGTAAATATGTATTTATTTATTTTATGAGTCGATATTCATTTTTTAAATTGTTTAGTTAAATTCTTCCGTTTTTAATTTAATATTCTTGGAAGAAGTATGCATTTTTTATTTATTTGAAGAGAAATCCATGGTACGTTGATTATGTAAAATAAATATTTATTTTAATATTAAAAATGTATAGTCATAAATAATACAAACAACAATATAAACAAAAAAAATTTATGTTGCATAAAGAACTTTACTCTTTGTTTAATTTAATTTTCATATTAATAGTGATATTATGTTAAAGTTTTTATTATGATTTGCAATTTATTAAAAAAAAACATTGCTGATTGCTGAACTAATCTTTAAAAGAATAAAAATTAAATTAATGTATGAAATAAGAAAGTAGCTCTAGAGGACAATTTCTAATGACATTAGATTACCATAATGACGTTATAATAATAAATTGATATCATTTTTTTAATATTATATAAAAGATAATATAATATTTCATTCAAGTTGATATTTAATTTAACATCTAAAATCAAGCCAGTATTTTAAGACGGGATATGATCAAATTTCTAGTGAAAATTTTTTTTTATATTTTATTGCAAAGGAAGTTACTCATCTCCAGAAATTTCTGGGTAAAACATCATTGAAATTCAATGGCATGTCTAGCTAAAAAAGAGGAAAGACTTTTTTTTTAAACACAATAAAGGAAAACGACAGGAAATTGAGTACCAGCCCATTATCAGTGAGAATTATCAGTGCATTACGTTCATAAATTATATAAGTAAGAAGAAGAAAGTATCGTAGTATTCAGAGGTGAATCTACGGTAGATATATGGAATTTTATAATTATAAGTTTCATCAAAGAATTTAATACTTTTAATTGTAAAATGATTTTTAAATAATACTCATATGGTAGTTTACTTAAAATAAAAATAAATGATTGTAAGCTGAATCATGAGTTATTATATACGAAATATAAAATAATTTCTACAATCATTAGTCATTTGAATTTTGTAAGTATTATACAAAATAAATGATTATTTGACGTTTGACAACCATTCATCAGTTGTGAAGTTTTTCTAGACTATAATTTTATTGAAGAGGTGAAATGTCTGGTTGTTATTAATTCAGTCATGTTTATATTATGTTTATGTCGCAAAATAGAATGTGAAGGTAATTTTTTTGAATCACTTAATAAAGAAACTATTTTTTCATCAAAAGAACGATGCATTTTATAACAAGAAAATTAATCTTATTTTTATAAAAGAAAAAATTCTATTGAAAAGTTGCAAACTGATCGTTGAAGTAAATAACAAAAGTTAGTTATTAGAACCGAAATATTAACTTTCAATATTATAAATAATTTTATTAATGACAATTCAATTTCGCCATCAATGAAGTATATTAAAAGGCCTCTCAAAAATCTCAAGTTCAAAAAGCAATCTAAAAATCTAATTCAGTATGACAAGCAATATTTCCAAAGGTCACATGAAATTTGGAGAGAATTGAAAAGCCTACAAAATGATAACTGCACATACCTTAAAAGAAATCAAAGATGATATTAATGGTTTAAATGATGATATAAATAATTTATGGTATATGTTTGCATAGAATAAAATAATAAATTATGAATAGCCCACCAAGGCTACATAAAGTCCTCTACTAGCAGTTGAGTAAAAGACCCAATATTACGTGGGCAGACGTGTTCACAAGGTTTTAAAGAAAATACGTTTATATACAAAACAGAAGTGTGGCTGTTGTGAGAAAATTCCACGACAGATAATTAAAATTCTGTGTAGGTATAAATTCGTAGGCGTTAATTGAGACTCGAATGTGGCGATTCTTAAAATGTAGGTAGCAGAAAAGTTTAAGCGTCAGCGTATTTATTGGATTTACAGGTCAACTAGAGTCTTATATTCTTTATTAACTATTTTTTAGTTTATTTTATTTGTCGTTTCTTTTTGTACCAAATCTCTACATTGAATACTTTCCAAAGGAACATACCTTCTTGTAAACATTAATACCATTTGATTGTTCCAATTACATCCTAAATTTGCATCACTTCTTATTTATGGTCAAAATGGTCTCTCTACACTTCGTTTGCATATACATATCAACTTATTGATGCATTCAGGACACCGTAGTCGCATACATTTACTTGAAAACAAGTATCCTTAATGTCCATTTTCTGCACAATAATAAAATTCGACAAGCCTACTATTCATTTAGGTTTTTTTTATTTTGGTAAAGGTGAATATGCTAAAAATTTATAAAAATACAAATTCCAATGCCTTTTGAGTGTATTGAGTTGATGGTTCTATCTGAAAGTCGAATAATATAATCTATTTTTGACCTAAATGTGGGTAATTTCTCCATTTGTACGTAGAAACACGGATTTTCTTTCTAAGCTAACTGCTTTGTGGATATATATTACTCTATTGAAGAAATAGTTCAAAATTCAAATTGGTAACAACTTTGTCAGGATTAATTTTCTATAACTTTTACATTTCTTTTGTCGGATATCTAGAAATAGACTTAGAATAGAATTATTATTTAATTAAATCACAATATCATTTGTTGTATGTACGTTAATAACATTTCTGATATCTTTATTTTTATTCTTAACAGATTGTTAATACATGTTTGTTTTATTCGCTGACACTTTTACAATTATTTTATTTATTCTTACTTTTGCTAATAAGTATGCTTCTACATTAGCATAATTAATTCAATTAAAAAGATAATCTAGATTATCTGTAACACTTCAATCAGGAATCATTTCTAGCTTTTTTATTACAATAAAATTTTTTTTATTAATTTCTCCTTTAACTAATTCTTCCGATCATTATTTTCTTTGTTCACTGATGATCAAAGCATCACGTAAAAATTTCTTGTCCACCTTTATTCTTGATTTTTTTTGTTATTCATCGTTAAACTAATATTTAACAAAAAGAATCTTCTTAATAGCTTACAAAAGCATATTACCAATGTAAAGAGCAAAAATAAGCTGTACATAAAGCTGTTATTAGGTCCAGCTTCAATAGTTTTCTTATACAAATTAATTATATATATGTAGATAATCGGGTGCTCTTTTTCTCTTGTGCTCGTATAGACGTGACCTCGCATTTTGCTTCACTTCAACATCTTATGTAGTACCAGCAGACTATACAGATAGCACTAACTTTCATCCATGAACCGTTACTTTGCCCCGTCCAAGAATCCCCTTTTCCCCCGAGCTATGGCTATTCAGATCTTTAGGTCCCAAATGTGGAGATGAGGATATTGATGCCACATAATGCATCAAACTTGAATTATTTTTTTTACTCTCATTTGATATTATATTCACTGAAGTGATTCTCTCAGCGTGAATCCAATTTCAACTTCTGACAGTAACGTGTTCGGAATCATCTTTTTACTCCAGAAAAATGTAATAAGTCAAGTTGGTGTGCTCAGAATCTTGAGGAATTTTTTCTTGAAGAAAATTAACATTGATTAATAACCATGCATGCCATGAATGAATCATACTCAATCTTCAATGGGAAAAAAAAATTAATTTGTAAATGAACTTATCAACATAAAAGAATATTTGAAAGCTTATGATGTTGCAGAACAATGATTGCCTCACGAGAATTCTATTATTTTATTAACTAATAAATTCAAAAAATTCCAATACTTAGATCATCATCATTTACTCGTACATTAGATTAGTAAATATGATAAATTGAAGCAAAAAAGTTGATAAAAAATGATTCATTAAGAGATGGATGACCAATATATTGAGAATTTTTAGGAAGGCATAATGATTGAAGAGTGTAAGCCACCATTTCTCAGATGATTCTTTCCTTCATCAGGTCTGTAAGGCTCTCCAAGTAGGCCACATGCAAGTAGGTCTCGTGCAAAAGGAGACTCTGCCTCGATACCTTCGTGTGCATTTCTCTTTTGTTCACTCGTTCATTGGAAGTCCCGTCTAGTTGAGTCTGAGTGTATCTCAGAGGTTCTATACTGATTCTATAGTCTGGTTTTACAGTGCATGAAACCTATCACGTAATACATTGACTAAATAACTTTTACATCATGAGCTGAATCAGATAATATTCCTACTTTAATGATAGTTGTTATCATTTATGATAATTCTAGAGTATTAGTCCTTTCATCCTGATAAAAGAATAGCTAGCTTACATGTAATTTGTAAAAAAGCCTCTTTCTATTCTTGGTATTTTACGAAAACTTGTCTGGGACAAACCTCTACCAAGTGAGTCATCAAAACCGTAAGGCTTGAGATTTTCTCAAGTCCAAGACTGTGAGTCATCTGATTCAGTTTTGGAATGTAATCTCACATGTAATTTCAAATTCATGTCTGTTATGTGTGGTAACATCTAGTATTTACCGTTGTACTATAAAAAAAAACTAACATATTTTTTCAATTAGTCGACAATTGTATGTTCTATTTGATCATCAAATTAACGGTAGTGGTAATAATATTATGAAATAGTTGATAACTATTTTGCTTCATATTAGTAAAAGTAAAATTCATATTTTATTTTTTATGACTATTCACATAGAAATTAGTCATAAACCACAAATTATTGTGTAACAAATTCTTTTAAATGTTACTACAAAAATTTTTAGATTAAATATTTAAATAGAACAGTTTGAATAGAGATTTGAATGCAATTCACTATTCAAAAAATTGCTATTTCTCTAACTACAATAGTGAAACATTTTTTACTTCATTGATAAAATCAAAGCTTTCATTCTAAATATAAAATAAATGAAAGAATTATTGTCATGAAAAATGGCATTTAACTTATGTTATACTTTCGAAACAAAGAAGAAATATTTTTTTTTTTAAATATTGTTACTTTCGTTGAGATTTGTTAAGGGTTTCATAAGCAAGAATGGAGATTTAATCATTAGACGACTGCATATATACTTTTTATATGCTATATAACGTATCTTTACTCTCAAAATACCGGATTTTCTTTGTCTTTAACAAAGAGATCCGGTTCAACAGTAACTGGCCATTCAACAATTTCGTATTCTGTCAAATGTTTTTAAACCTGCAGTACACACTAATGAAAAACAAGTTATTTATGAAATTTACTTGTTTTTAATCACTATAAATTAAACAATTTTGCAAAAAAACGTTACTTAATCTGAAAACCATGTTATTTATTTACTTTTTTTAAAATCTTTGTTTTTTCATGAATAAGTTATTATTTAATCCTTTAAGATATTTGAGTTAAAAAAAAAACAATTCCTCTGACACTAATAATGTAAAAAAAAATTTTTCTAGTCATTAAATTGTTAATATTCTTAAAAAGTTTCTCTTTGACTTCTTCCGCCAAAGATTATCTTCACTCATCGATCCCACAATCCTACTTATCTACACAATTTTTCAAACATTTATGTAAAACTGTCTAAACCTACATCAAGTGAAATCGGTTTAACTAAACTAACACACCCTGTATCTATTTATCACACACAACTGTTCTACACCGGATCTTCATACTTTTGATGACAGCTGGTTGAAACCTCAACCTAAATTTTTGTATTCTCATCAACAAGTTGTAGAACATCATCAGGAGTAACCTAGAAATTTGAAGAACAATCGGTCTCCTTCAAATGTAAGAGTTTTGTCCCAGGTAGAAAATGGAACTGACCAGGGCTTTGTTAGAAATCTTTATCAGGTCTCTCAATAGGAAGATAATGAGTCATTGTTCAATCAAAGAAACTGGACCAAACTGTAACTAATATTTTCAATGTGTTTTTCACCAAACCCATCAATAAATCTCTGTCATCAATACGTGTAACAAACTTGAGAAAGAACTACATTTCTATACCACATTGCATTATTTTTTTATATCAATCTCTGATCAAGTATTGCATCGAGACAATTTGTTCATTGCATCATTTTATTTGACCAATTTATTAACAATATATTTATTGATTTATCATCTGTGTGGTAGTGGTAATTTTTCCAGTAATGTTTCTTCTTTGTGAAGTTTACATTCCATGTTGTATGCTGATGTACTCTCAGATAACTCGAGATACGGACTGCATACAGTAGTAAAACGATTATGTAACATGTTAGTAATAATCGTAAGTGACTGATCAGTTTGAATTGGAAATAGTTGTTTTAATATTGATGTGCTACACATAAGTATTGATTTAGTCAAACAAGAAAGAGAAATATATTATAAAAACATTTATCTTTTGAAATATTTGTTATAGATAATATTCAATTCTTGCTTAGCATCAGAATTTTTCCTCTATCGATACCAGACTAATTATCAGACATGCAGAATCAATAATTGGTAACAAAACAATATGTCATTTTATCTAAAAAAAATAAATTTTAATTACTTAATATCGATTAGAATCTTGTTACAAATAATATCAACTCCATCAGAACTATCAACATTCAGCAAATAGCTAAAGGAGACTGTAGAGTGTTAAGTTAAAAATGATGTTATGTCGTTGTTAAATATTTTATAAAGAGCTATTTTATTCTTTTGATAGAGCTACCTATTTAAATGATTGTTCCCAAATGACTATAGACTTTCAAGCTTGTCATTTACCTCGTTAACATTCGTTTTATTATTTATTCTTATGCTGGTTTATGCCTTTCATCTTGACAACATTGGGTCATGGATAGCTAGTTGCGTCATTAACCCATTAATACAATGATAATAAATAGCAATAGACCACATTTTCAATATTGAAATTAGTTGATGAAAGTAGGGATAATTGTGCATCTGGTATTTAGCAATACTTTTTTGATATAATGTTTTACATAGGATTTAATCAACTGGGACATGGAATCGAATTTATCGCTGTAATTATGAAGGATGATATGAAATATAGAATTTTTTCTATTAATAAAAAATTGATGGAAATTATTTTAATTGTGTTGCAGCAATGTGTTGGATGACATTAAAAAATTGGAAATGAACTGAACAATTCTATTCAATAAAATTATTTTGTGAAAGTTATTTCTTGACTGCTAAGAAACTTGAAATATAAATAATATTTTTATATTAATTGTTTTATAGTAATAAATAATAATTAATCCATAATTTGATTTAAAATAAACTAATTTTTTTTTTGGAGCTTGATAATATAGTGAGTGCCGAAATGCTTTATTTTCGGTCTGGTTAAATTTCAATATTTTTTGAAATAAAAAAATGAACTATTACACAGAAAAGAATTGGAGTAAAATTGATCATGTTCATTGTAAATATTTTTCCTGGTGGGATGTTTGGAGAATTGGCGAACTTTCCTAAGAATTCTCGATACCAAGAAAACAGGATTGTTTTATGATTTAGTTTCTCTATAGTATATATAAAGTTTATACCTCCGTACGCTCTGGAATGTATTAAATTTCGATATTAATACACGGAACAATGAATATGAGGAATTCTTCGAATTTTATTCAGTTCAAGGATACTTTCAAGGAAAATTTTATTTACATTAAACTTGAATATCGACGATTGTTAACATTCAGCCAATATTTGAAGATCATAAAGATGCAATAAATTTAGTAGATGCAATAAATACTATAAATTGAGTGCAATAATAAAATGGAAAGGTCGACTTGGTTATTTTTCATGGTGAATAATGTAAATAAAAATTCAATAGGTAATCGGAAGAAAAGTACTTGATACATAATTATAGAGCAATATTTTAAAGATAGCGATTACTTTCTTTCACTTAATTGCAACTAGGATAGTTATAAGTCTTCATTTAAGTTATTATTAGTTACATAAGTGTGTACTCTCTCGTTTATTTTATTCCTGAGCATGAAAAAGAATGAAAATTGTGCGAGATTTCTCAAGTTAAATATATATCCTAGTTTTTCCGCCAGACAATTATTCAAGAAATTGTTTATCTGTCTTATCGCCGTATGTTTAAATTATGTATACACCAGACAGAAGTTATTAGATAAAAGTGTATATTATTTTATATTGTAGCGTATCAATTATTTTCAATTGAGTAGAAGATTCTAGTGCTACTGTAAGGTGAAGAATTAGTTATGCTGGTAGATGATTGATCAATAAATAACATTCATACATATAGAGGACATAAATGTCAATAAAATTAAAAATTAAATGGATAAACTTTTCTTGAATGTTTTGATATCATTTAGATTCCAAAACCTTCTTTAGAAAAGACTGAAAATATTAAAAAAAATATTTATAACTCATAACACCAATCTTGAAACTTTTTTCCTACATGAGATTTTGTATTAAGTGGAGTATGATCATTCAGCAATATCCATTAACGAATAACTTATTTTATTTTTAATTACATACTGATAATCAATAGCAAATTAGTTATAGGCATAATATGTATAACAGGTCGCAACGCAATTTCTCGTGTTGATACGTAAACTTGTTAGTAATTAGAACAGTAGTAGACTTATCTGCTTGGCACAGTAGATGTACCCAATGTTCATGATTTTATTAGTACGTACTCATATATGTACACACGTACGTATGTACTCTTTCTTTGCTGATAATAATTTTATGTTAGCGGTTGATAACAACTGATAACAAGCCAGTTCATCATGTTGTTCAATCTTTTTAGATATCCGTTCGTAAGGGGAATGACAAATACGTATTTATTTGAACCATCATCACTTGTAGACGTAAAAGATTTCTAGATACGAGCTTCGATTATTATGATAATGCCGTTAGACTGAATGGCGATCAATTTATTGTAAAGTGCTTTTTTAGTTCAGCTGAATTCAAATTAATGAGATATGAAATACTGGTTATTTTGTATTCACGTTTGATTCAGTATTTTGAGTATAAATAGATTATTTCTTTTTGGAGTAATCAAGTAGTACAAGTAATAAATTGATTTGCTTAATAATAAGAATTCCACGAGCTAATTATCGCTGTCTATGATCATGTTCAGAGGTGAAAAATTTATGATAAATAAAAAAAATTTACTGATAGTGATTATTGAGCTCAAAGCTGCTTCTTTAAGTCATAATCTATTACATTTCATCCTTATTTATATTATTTTTAGTCAAAGCTAACTTTCAACTTGAAATTGATCATTAATAATTTTTCTTTAAACTATTTTCGTAATTTATTACTGCAAAAATTATAATTTGTAATTCAATCGGAAATTTATCATCGACAGATTGATTTTTTATTGCCACTTTAATCATAATAGAAACCAGCATATTTATTATTATTATATGCTATAAAATAGAATTAAGAATTCTTTTGTGTTCATGTCCACTTCTGAGTAACCCTTGACATCAACTTATAATCTCTTATTTATTTATTACAATCAATTAAATCATGGAACGATTTGTATCCATCAAAGTCTATTACAGTCAATAATGCTGTTGACAATTGTTTATTATAAATATACTTTAATAATTTTAAATGAATGTATTAATCTCATTTATACTTTATTATAATTTCAGAGGGAAGTATGCAACGGTGAAACGATGTCGAGAAAGATCAAGTGGACAACACTGGGCTGCCAAGTTTCTAAAGAAGAGACGACGAGCTCAAGAACTGAAAGCGGAAGCTCTTCATGAAGTTGCGGTACTAGATGCTGCAGCACATTGCCCTCAGCTTGTATCACTTCATCAAGTCTTCGAAACGAATTCGGAGATGGTTCTAGTTCTTGAGCTGTAAGTTTAATTAAAATATTTTAGCAGATATGTCTAAGTGTTATTAGAAAAATTGGTTAATCTCATCATACAAGTTTATGACCTGCAAATATTTGCATTTATTGATAAGATATATATTAAAACATATTCGCAATATGTTTAGAATATTAATTTTGATTACCATCATGTATCCTATCAATTTCACTTTTTTTCATTAATCACGTTATGTTATCGTATTGATTTATTACAATTAAAAGAACGTTTTGATAAATTTACAAGTCTACACATGAATGTGTCTAAGTCAAAACAGATGTTTTTGAGATTAATTTCTTGTAAAAAACATATTTTTGCGAACAACTTGTGTTTTTTTGGTGATCAAAGATTTAAGATTGAAATATTTATTTACAATGAAAATAAAATGAAAGTGAAATTTAAATCCTCATTTGATTGATTTATTTAACGGTTTAATTTAAAAAATAGTTCTACATAAATTTGATCTGATTAAATGAAATAAATTGAAAAAATTCAATTCGATTGATCATGAAGTTGATAATTGAAAGACTAAAGTAATCAAAAAGATTCTAAATAGATAATAAATTAATTTTCTGTTTGAAAAATGAATCATCAACAGATGGGTTCATTGAAAGCATGATAGTAAGATTTTGAAGATAACAGTAGTTTAAAAAATATACTCTAATTCTAAAATTAATAAAATAATTAAAAACAAAACATTTTAATTCTTAATACAATAATCAAACCAATTCTAAAAAAAAACTAGATTACTCCTCTAATTTAACAATTATATTCTCGTATTTTATCTTGCTATGTAAGCATTGACATGAATCATCTAGAATTAAAAATATTTGTACCATTGTTATACATGTCTATCGTTATTCAAAGTATAGAACTACTCCTATTTTGTCGAATTCTATGCTAAATAAATAATACATACCACGTGGCAAGATCTGTTTCTATAGCAAAAATTGTATAGGATATATATCAAAGTTAAAATGTGGGTAAAATAAATCAAAATGTTCTTTCTTTGTAAACGTTTCGTACTGATGACGCGGTATAATGTTTGATCGCCAGGTGTTAGCACAAGGTGTTGTCTATGGTTTCGAAACGGTCGTATGTATTTGGACTGGGTACAATAAAATATCAAATTCTGTGAGCAATTAAGAAAAATGTAGAACTAAGGAATGAGGTTTATAAAATCAAAGGAATTATTGCAAAATAATTGATAAAATTATATAATAATTCTAGCAATAAAGCTATTAATTCAAAACATTAAATCATTTTTATAAAAAAATATAAGTTTAATTGTTTAATTATCATCAATCAATTTTTTTTGACGTTACATGATGTGAAGTTAATGAAGGTGTTGATATAATTAGAGTTTGAATAAAAAGTAAAAGCCTTTAAAGTTTATAAATGATTAATAGTTAAATTATAGTAAAAAAAATAATAAAATATTAAACAATTTTATTGTTTGTTAAATTAATATAGCGTTAAATAAATAAATTGTACTGTATATTTTATAATTCCATTGTAATTTTAAGTTAAAACTTTTTGAAGTAAATAATCAGTGTTGTATTCAACTAACTATCGAATTACTTTTTAGGGCGCCAGGTGGTGAGTTGCAGATGGTTCTAGACAGGGATGAAATTCCTGAAGAACGCCAGGTTGTTAGGTTACTACGTCAAATTTTGGACGGTGTTGCGTTCCTTCACTCCATTAACATTGCACATCTTGACATCAAGGTAAAATATTCAAACTTGAAAAAATAAAAGAAATAATGTAAAAATCTATAAGAACCATGACAACAAGTATCAAGTAACACTTGGTATTTTGATTAAATTAGAGATTGTTATGAGCTGCATATATGAAAAATCAAGATCTTTTTTTGCAATGCGTGGGTAAATGAGGTCGGCGTCAGATGAAATACCACAACGTCGCGACACCAGGCGTAATGCAAATAGAAGTTTTAGTTGGCAACCTCTAAGTTAGCTTAAAATGGTCCTCTTTCACATTCTCTAGATTTTATAATTCTTTTTTTGTTCTTACCGACAATTTCTAATTTATCAATATATTTTAAACACCTATTAACAAATTTAAATTCTATTGAAAGTTGGAAGTCATGTAGATAAATTCAAGGAAAAGTAGGTTTATTGTAGACACATGTAATGTTTGAATAATACCAATTTATAGATCATTTTGTATGGATATATTTTTCACCCTTTTTCGGTTTCCTGTGTTCTACATGCACGAGTAGTAATGGAACACTAATGAGATTATCCATGCTCACAACCATCTGTTTCAATTATCTGGACCCAAAACTGCTGCTTCTGTGATTTAGATAAAATTTCTCAGATATTAAGTGTTCTGTTTAGTTTGTCACAGTTCATTATTCAAAGGGAAAAATTTCTGGATGAAAATAGATACGCTTTACACTTAATTTAAAATAGTTTCTGTTTAAAACATCTGTCAAAGTTAAGATTGACATTTTTCTTTAGAGTTCAAGTATTTTATTAAGATGATACATTTTTGGAATCTTTGTTAATTATTATGTTATAATAAATGATTATTTTTTTTAAATTATTATTTTGATTGAATATTTTTCTTATTGAAGATAACATTCTAAGTAAGAAAAAATTATTATTTATGTAATAATTATATTCAATTTCATAAGAGCTATAGGATTATAAATTCATGTTAATATCTTCATTATTGATATGTCACATGATAATAGTTACGTTTTTTGAAATATTGTTGAGTCAGATTTATTTTCTATCATTTTGAAATAATTGAAATAAAAAACCAATAAAAAGTTTTATAGGAAAAAAATTGTTTTCACCATCGTGAAAGAAATTGAATGAATATATTTGCATTTTATATGAGTAAAAGCATTAATAATTGACAAGATAATAGACAAATTTAAATAGACAAAGACGAAATGAAAAATATATTAAAAAAAGTAAATTTTTTATGGTATTGATGACAAAATAAATTTAATTTTTATTAAACTTACTCTTGAGAAAAAATATGTGTTCATAGTTATTTAGTTTATATTTAATTGTTAACATCTAGTCTATTTTTTGAGTTATACCACATTATATCACTTTGACAGCTACTTAGGTTTAAACTTCATAAGTTTAAATGGATTTCTATTAATAGTTAATAAATATGTTAACTTCGGACTATTATTTATTTTTATTTTACAATTGTATACTAATGATACAATTACATAAATTTCAATTTGAATATTTAATCAACAATTATCTTTGAATTTTAAATAGCTCGTCGAAAAACTCTTTAAGGATGCATTTCTAAATTTATCCAAGACAAAGAAATCCTTGGTTTATTTTTTGAGAAATTAATTGACTGTAAAGCAGTGTTAGTATGCCAAACTTTTTTTTTTAATTATCTGCAACATTCATGGCCATCCTGTTTATTTATAAAAATCCCTAAAGTTGTTCTCTTATTTCAACTTTTTCCCATTTTTCTACTACAATAAATATATTTATAAATAACAACAGAACATTGTTAAATTGTAATGAAAAATTTGTCTGATGCGTCGAGTTGATGATAATAATTGTCATTAATATTAAAAAAAATATATATTTAAAGTAACTTTTATGTTGCACTAAATAGAAGCAAGAAATTAAGTTATCTAATAAAATCGGGAAGAATTTCTTTCAACCATCAGTAATCTATAAATCTTCATTTTTATTTAAGATTAATTTGATTTTAATGGACGATTACGTTACCAGATCATATAAATTACATACAAAAATTCAGAAAGGTGGAAAATATAAAATATCAAATTAAATATATAAATTAAATGAAACCGGCGTTGTGAAAGAACAAGTTTTACGTTATTTCTTTAAATACTTTATTTCTTATGTTTCCTTAACCGATTCGTTTACTTAATTTTATATTCCCCTAGCCTGAGAAAAATGCGCTTTTACTTTTCTTATGCAGTATACTGTAGCACGGAATTAGTTACTTTGAACTTAATACACATCGTTTACGATAAAAGTGAATAAATACTTTGAATAGATTACTCATCGTAATAATTATCCTTTTTTATAAATTACTCTATGAATTTATTTATATGATTTTCTTTTTCTTTCTTGTTACAGCCACAAAATTTGGTTATGACTGGTGAATTCCCTGATTGTGATGTAAAGCTATGTGATTTTGGTATTTCACGGCATATTAGCCAGGACGCAAACATTCGTGAAATTTTGGGCACACCCGATTATATAGGTGAGTATTTACATCAATTTCTATTTTATGATTTTATGATAAATAAATCACAATAAATTCTTGCATAAATTACGCAGAATATATTACTTATCTACAACTGTGTGGTGAATATGAGCTTTTAACACTTAATATTTCAAAAGTTAAACATTCTTTAACATTCATTATATAAATTATTTTAAAATTACATAGAAAAACTAAAGCTATTATACACAGTGAAATATTTGAAATTTTTCTAGTTCATTATTTACTTTTGTTGAGCGTGGAATGAAAGAAATAGTTTATTATTCATTAAAGGAACAAGAAATTTTTTAACAATTCCTACTGAGTGATATTTAACAAAAGATAATTCTTGATGAATTCCTACATAAATTAACTCCAACATGTAAATTATTATTTTTTTTTTTTCATTTATCGTTTTAAGTAAATAAAAAAATTATATTATTTCATAAAAAAGATAAACATTTGCTTATATTTACATTTGTTAGATAAAAATATTGGTTATATTTTTTTTGTATATTGTAATTTGGTTACTATTAATTTGTTAATGAATTCTAAACAAATGTTTCCTGTGAAAGCATCATTTTAAAAATACATAACATTACCCTTAAATTTTTTCTACTGAAATATTTTTGGATTAAAATATTTTGAACTTGAACTATTTTAAGTGAAGTATTTTAACTCTCTTCCGGTTATTTAAGCAGTTCATTGCCCATAATGGAGATAAACTCATGTACAAGTAATGTTGAAATAGTCTATTTATCTTTTTCCACATTATATTAGATATTAAAATTTTTTAAAAATTTTCTAAAACATTTCTTACCAAAAAAATAAGTGTAAAAGCAACTACAAACATTATCATCCTTTTTTTTATTCTCGTTATTTAAAAATTAAAATTCATTATTTACAACCTGATAGCATAATGTAATCTATGTATACAGGATAATAATAATGTTTGAGTGAAAATAGCGCTGAGAATGAAATTGATATTTTTTATTCTCACTTTCTTCACTATTCGCTCTTATATACAGCATACATGTGGGCGACCACACATGTTTATAACACCAGAATGTATAAATTTAATTGTCTCAGACGCGAAAGTGTTTATCGTCTAGCGAAGCAATTTAAATGCTATCAAGTTAAATCAGTCAACCAAAACCTTCTGATACTATCACATAGTTTGATATCAATCATGCTATCAACAAAAACTACAATTTTCAATTACCTCAATTTAATCGTTTCTATTAATAAAAATTTGAAACTAATTAAATTATACTTTATTAATCTTTTAAATACGTCATTTAAAGCGTGAAATATTCTGATGATTTTTTTCAGCTCCAGAAGTACTCAATTATGAGCCAATCAGTCTTGCTACAGACATGTGGTCCGTGGGAGTTCTATTGTACGTCCTTCTTACAGGATGTTCTCCATTTGGTGGAGACACAAAACAGGAAACATTTTGTAATATTAGTCGCTGTCATCTGGATTTCCCTCATGACTTATTTGAGGATGTGTCTGAGGAAGCTCGTGATCTTATGAGCAAGCTTATGGTGAAAGATGCAAGGTACTTAAAATGCTATTTTTAAATTTATGACTTGTCATTTTCCATGTACCGAGTATCACAAAGATCCTTTAAAAATTACATTTTTTTTCATGCAAACAACAAAGGTATTACTTTTAGCATATGTTAAACATCATGCTGATTAATTTGTACTCATTTTTGGCAAATGTGTTTATATTTTCATGTCTCTGGAACTTGAAACAGAGTTTGTTATGATAAAAATGCAAGTCTGTTGGTCTCCCCTTTATAATAACAAAATTGTTGATTCATATTTCGCTGAAATTGTTATTCAGCATCCGAAATCACTAACTCTTGAGACTAACAAGTATATACACATGCCACTTATTTATCAAACATGAATTAAGACCATTCATTAAGACTCGTTTTCTCATAAAAAAACTAATAAAATATCAATCGCAAATAAATTAAGCATATAAGTAACTTCCGAATCCTATTCAGATGAGTAATAAAATCGCCATCAAAAGTTGGCATAGGTAATGTCAAATAAAATATAGCAAAAACTTATTATAATGATGTTACCCATCTTCCTTATTAGATTAAAATTATATACTTATAAAAATAATTTATGTTTCTAGCCAACGATTAACGGTCACTGAATGCCTACAACATCCGTGGTTCTCACTATTCAATGATCCAGAGACAACCTTATTGACAACATCATCATCAGAAGAATCAGAAGTTGTAGAAGAGAATCCAACAAATGAAGATGTGTACTCTGATAAGTGTTCATCATCTGAAATAACAACTGATGACATTTCACACTCAACAGAAGCGAACGACGAGTTAGAGATATCGGAATGTTTGTCAAATGAAACCGAAATTCAAACTACGGAACTTGATGCTGTAACTTTAGAAGCTACTGCTGATTATTCGAAACCTACGTTACAAGTGACAGCTGTGAAACTTGGATTAAGCCCCAATAGGAAGGATACTTTTAAGAAAAATATGGAATCATTAGCACAAAAATTTTCCGAAACTGATATTTTTATTATTGAACAAAATAATTCATCATCAAGAACTACAGAAACCACCGTATCTGAGACTGAAGTATTCAAATGCACACCAGTTTTTATTCTTGGTGAAGAGCAACAATACAACGATAGTGGAAGTGATACAGTTTCTGAAATATCGACAGATAGTGCAAGTGATCGTAGCAGTATTTATTCTGATGATTCTCTAGATTTCATTCTTTATGGTAAAAGCCAAGGACGAGCAAGTTTTCCTTTTACTGGAACTGAAATGGATCGATGGGAAAGACATCATCCTAGAGCATGGTCACGAGAATGCAATGGAGTCGTGAACAAAGCTCTAAGTCGTTTTACTATTGAATCAGTATCCGATAAATTACCGAAAATTATCGTACCATCTTCAAACAAAGGAAAAACGGGTCTGGAGGCATTGAGAGAAAGAGGAAGTAATTTGGTAGTTATTCGGGAACCTGTGAAAGCTGGAAGATATACTCGATATAGTGAAGTTCAATGTGAGTCTGTTCAAGCAAGAATTCGTCGATTCCAAGTTGAAGGAGGATCTTAAATTCATGAGAATGAACTTAGAGATTGGATTTTATCTTGATGATATCGTTGGCGTACACATGAGTATTAAGGTGTATATTGGAGCTTGATATTGAGAAACCTCCAGGTACAACCGCATAATAATGCTGTTAACTGAAGTAGAGGTGAAGACTTGTAAAAATTTGAGTAATTTAAGGATAAATAGTCACAGTAAGAATTGTTAATTGCTTTACATAATGTCAATTGAAAAGAAATTAATAATCTGCTGGTTGGAAAAGTTTACACGAAAAGTTTTGTCAATGTTGGTGTAAATATATCGGAATAACGGTTAGTTGGATAAGTGGTGTGAGTGAATAAGAAATTAGCATAAACAAACGTGTGATAAGGACATTCTTTGTTTTCTGTCCATATCAATAGACTGATTGACCGTTCCTTGAATGAATTGGAAATATTGTACACAGGAGTGCCGTTAAGTGTTCATTTTAATCGCCATATTATATCAATCAATGGAACTTATTTTTTAACTAATTTACAATCGTAATTTTGTTCAGCATTTGGTACATAAATAAGTCTTTAATAATATTTTTAGCGTCAAAAAATTTCATCTACATGAGAAAATTGCACAGTTTATACATCATTTTATGCTATTACATGCATCAATGAATCGTTTGTGCTCAAATGTAACTTTAAACTAGCTTGACTCTAACAAAGGTAGGTCAACAGTTCAATTCTCTGTTTCCGTCATTCATCGGTAGAATAATGTTTTTAGAAATATTTTTCATGTTTATGATGATTTTAATTGCCGAAAATTATATTAATGTTTACAAATTCATTCATTGTTAATATTGAAGGTTTAAAATGGTTGAGAATTGAAACGTTAATTAGTTTTCGTGTTAAAAAAAAAAAAAATTACAAAAACAAGTTTAGGAAATTTTTAGGAAATGTGTATTTTTTAGAAAATTTAATATAATCTTTTATGTACTATAACACCATCGCTGCCTTAAAAAGTCGCCATTTAATTGTATTCATAGATTTAGTGTAAGATCCGCAATTAAACAAGTTCTAAATACCGGAAATAAGTTAAATGTATGAAGCATAGTGGAGACATTTTATAAAACAATGTTCATTTTCATGTCTCAAGGTTCCATTGAATATTTTATTATATCCGAGTACATATTTAGGTATCCGTTGATATTTTTTATTTCATTCAAAAAAAAATATATAAATATTCGTTATTTAAATTTGAATATTTATATGGAGTAAAAAATGGAAAATAATTAAAAAAGAATTGACAATATATTAGAACATATTTTTAATAATTTTTATTTTTTCGAATAAAAATTACATAAAAATTTGAATTTTAAAAAAAAAAGACGATATATTTTTGCGCGACATCGAAGTCAAATTAAAAAAAATCTTGGTGATGAGTGGGCGCAAATTGCTTTTTTTTAAATACAAATCTATTTAGTACTGAATAAAAGATTTATTTGCTAATAACTGTACCCATCTCATTATATATTCAGATAATAAATCTAGAGATATTACTTTTCCACTAATATAATCGAATCGATTTAAATGTAGATTTCATTTTAAATACTTTATTTTTTAAAAAATGATTTTGTCAACGGAAACCTAAGATTTATGAACAATATTGGCACTTTACAATTGTTTTATTCCTACAATTTGTCACACGTATGCTCCACTTTATTCAATTTTATTATTATAAACAATTATTATTTAAAATATTGAAATGTAAGGATATAAAATTTTGTGAATGTTCTCAGGAAGAACGTATAATAATTGTGATTTCATAAACAGCGAAAATATTAATGTGTATTGCATTCGAAGTGTTCTTGTATAATTGAAATTAATTAATGAATATTTAATTTATTATAATTATTTCTTGTAAATTCATCGTAAATTATTCAATCGAATTGTCAAGGTGGTGGTAACATGTCACGGACATTTTTTGGGTATTTGGAGCTCAAGTGTAAAAGAGAGAATTTATATTTTTGTAAATGCTAGTCATATTTTTGTGCATCTCTTAAATGTATTTGAGTTCATTTGCCACCCAAATATGTACCTTTATTTTCGTTCTTGTAATCATTGTTCATAATACTCAATTATATTTTTTCATTATATTTAATGACGTTGATAACTATTTAACCAGTGAACAATGCAATCATCACATAATAAAAAACTGGGTCGGGAAAAAATTACTATCTCATTTGAAATTACAGAAATTGGCTCATCAACAAAAATAAATCAATATCTTGTTACGATGATAAAGAAAAATTATCTGATAATTATAAAATTGTATTAGTGAAGCGATGTGTAATAAGATTTTTGTATGAAAAATATCAGATAAAGAAAAATATCAATTTTTTTTTTATTTCTATCAACTGTATAAAATATAATACAAAAATGTAACGAACAAAAATAGAATGAGATTCATTACGATTTTAATGTATCCATTTTTATATCTTTCTTGGCTTCTTCTTTTATATTTATTTATTGTATACATAATATTAAAAAAAATATTAATAAGTTATTTTATTTGTATTGGCATTTGTATGAAAATTTTATAAATTTTTAGATTTTTAAATAATTTTATTAAGTTTAATATGGCAATCAAACTCGTGAAAATTAGAAGTGTAAATTAAATATAACTGGATACATTTTATAAATGCAATTAATGCAATTATCCTTAATTTATATTGTAATTACTTTGATTATTTGAGTAATATTTTAAAACTGCTCGGAAAGTTTGTAGCCATTTCCACTGAAATTTTATTAAACCTATACAAATTAAAACAAACTTCCCGGGTACGTAAATATTAATTATACGAAATACAAACTCCAGTGATAATTTTAATTAGGGATGACCTTAAACGTAATGTTATATCGATACTTAAAATGTGTTTTGCAATATGTTACACTCCATATTTACGAAAAAGAAATTGTATCCAACATTCGCACATGTAATAACATTAGTTACGATGTTTAAATTGAACTTTAATAAAATAAATTCATTTTTAACGAACGAATCGACAAGATTTTTAATAATCGAAAATATTTAGTTCCGCTAATTTTTTATAAAAAAAAAAAATTACAAATTGAAGAAGATAATTTTGATACATTTATTGTGATAGTGGCCTTGATGTATCTTGATACACATACATATATCTGTATACTTCTTCAATAACATATTTTAATTAAAGTTAAGGTCATCCCCAAGATTGCTTCTAATTAAAATAATCACTCCTTTACAACTTGAAAGCTATTGAAAAGTAAATAGCTTTTGAATTATTTTTGTAAATATTATTTTAATTTTAATAATAATAAATCATACATTCTAGGATGAATCTACATAGAAATTGATAGATAAGTAATTTAATAGTATTATAATGATATAGCTTTTGTGCATAAAACAATGTGAATCATAAAATCAATTGTTTCCATTGATAGATAAAAATAAATAAAAAGAAAAAAAATATATCTGATGTGTGTAATTGTGAATGAATTTAATTCTCCTCTTACTTTTCCCGTGTGTCTATAAATAACGAATCATGAATGATGTTGCAGGTGATACGATGATTCATTAATGAGAGTCACACTTATTGTATCCCAACTATTTACAAATATCTATAAATACAATAATACGATAAAGAAAACAATAAATATCAGTTCATTCGCACATAAACGTTTTAAAGTTCATTTTACTCATTGATTAATTCTACAGATATTATTTTATACAATAACCTGGCAAAAAATTTGATTGAATAAGCGAAAAGATATTTTCAAGAATTATTTTTTTGGTAACAACTTTGCCACAATTTTTAACAGTAAGCTAATTTTTCCGAATGAATATTAATTGTTCCAAATTTATGAATCAATAAAAGACACCAATTTACCATTATTCAATTAAATATTTTAATGAATTGGATATCGTAATTTGACGACGGTAATTAAAGATTTACCATATCAAAGAAAGATGAAACATATAACCTTTAAAACTGGTCAATAAATATCCCAAATCCATAATCATCCAAGCTTGGACAATTTATAAAATTTATTATTGAGTTTGGAGGGTTTTTTATGTTTGAAAAAAATTTTTAATGCTACGAGAAAGAGTCATCTTGATGAAGATTGCAGAGGAAAGTTAACTGGAGATAAATTGCTGTACATACACCATAAATCAGTATTTATAAAAATTTTCAAACGTTTAAGTTCATTAACTACTACAAGATAAGTAATCAATTACTTAGAAGGAGAAATAAGAGTTTAATTTTTGCACAAGACATTGTTAGGCCTCAGAGTTCTTCTAATTAGAAGAAAATATCATATATATCATTACACAATTATCTCTTGACATTGAACAGATGCTGATTGTTGATGACTGGTCATCGAATATTTAAAAAAAACTTTATACAACTTTATAAAAAAGATTGAACTTTATAATGAAGAGAATGAAGGTTAAAGTAAATTTCATAATTAATTATCAACTAATAAGTAATTTAACGCTACATAGACACTGATATGTTATAATATAGCAAGATCTTATGCATTCAATACATAAATTAACAAATGATAAATCTTCTTTAACACTTGAATGATTGATCAACTGATTTATGAAATCAAGTGTGCTGTAGACTGCTATTGCATGCCTATAGATTATTGCCTGTTCATTTGCAATCAGCAACCGTAAATTACATGAAACATGGAAAAGAGTAAAAAGCTGACTGCTTATGAAGCAGACCAATATGCAAAGGTATTTAATCAAGAAAATATTATTTAAGATAATCCATAAAGCATTCCTGAAAGCTGGTCATCGTTTCGTAATGTTGAACATGTCTTGACAATTATTGCGTCAATCAGATATTGGAGTTATTAATGACTTACATGATATGTCGTTGAGAATGTTTAGATCAGTAACAAAATATCAAGTTATGTTCGAATTGAATAAATTCCATTAATAGTTGTAGCTTCCTTATATTATTAATACACATTGTTTTGAATATTTATCTTGACGGCCTACGATATTCTCCAACGACAATAGCTCATGTACTTGACAAGAAACATGTCAATCTTTAATGACCATCATATCAAAAACAATTCAGGTAATATTACATTGTTTAAACTTTTAAAAATATTAAAATAACAATTTTCATCGTTTAAAAGATTAATAAAACTCTTCATATAAGGTCTAGTACATATTTAGAATGTTTATAACTGATTATTTATTGCGCATAAATTTTTTTATGTCACAAAACTTAATAAACCTCCATTTTCCTCATTCAATGCAATTCAATAATCATATAAATTGAAGTGATATGTTTTAAAACGTCTTTTGCGTTCCATATAAACAGTTTCCTTAAATGTGAAATATGAAAACTAATTTAAATTTGATTTAATTTTATACCCTAAAATGTTTTCGTTTAAGAAATAAAAGTTTGTTGTCCAGAGATAATAAAAGTGAATCTGAATAAATATTCCTTTAGTACCAATTAAAATTTTATAATCCATGCAATATTTTTAGCGAGAGTTTTATTACCGTAAATCGTTCAATTAAACTCATCGTCGAATTGGTAACGCTGATATATGTTTCCCAGAAGCGATACAATCAGACATGGAAATATCTTCGGAGACGACAACGAGAGGGGTATCCACGCATTCATTAACATATTAACGCTTTTACAACCGCGTTTACCCTGTGCTTATCGTTTGAATAAAGGAAATACAAGACTACTCGAGCGATTTACTAATGAAAACGAGTTGAAAAAAGACAGTTTTTCGCATTACGAATAAAAAAATGTTATTTTTTAAAAAGTATATTCCATGGTTACCGGAACACGGGTGGCTTTGTTCATATGCCAAGACTTGGCGCCATCGCTAGGAAACACTTTCTTTGTTTGATTCAACCAAATACATGGATGCCGTGTCATTGTCACCGACAAAGAAACAATATACATACGATAATGTCCAATTATACTTGTAAACATTTCACAGTTTTTAATTATAAACAAGACCGGTCGAATAAACAATGGGATTTTTTTCTATCATCAAAGAGAAAATCATCTTGACGTCACTTCTAGTGGCGCCACTAACACAACACAAAGAAGGAATGGAGAATATTTATTATCTAAAAATTCACGATTACTTGTTATTTCGGTAATTAAAAAAATTGGTAAGGAAATATGAGATTCAGCATTTTTGTACATTGTGTATTTCTTGAGATTTCCTGAATTTACACATTCTCAATATATGCTTGTGCACGTGCGCATGTACATACATGCATAATATAGAGTCTGGACGGGTCTGTAAGCATGTAAGTATCAACATCGTGACTGGATTCTTGCTATGACAGAGCAACCACTTCCAAAGCAAAAACTAAAAAGGATGGCAAAAGAGAAGGGTGCTGGAAGTGTACGAGTGGGAGCAGAACACAAGGAGAAACTGAGAGAGTTACAGAGTAAAAATATTGACGGAAGTGAGATGAAAAGACAACGAGAGTAATAAACAGAGTGGGAGAAATCTAAGAAGGTAAACGAGTAACAGAGAAATACTGCTAAGAGTTGAAGAAGCTCAAGTTTTCTTGGTCCATGGCTTTACTGATCTCTTGCAGTTTCAGACTCGCAGTCAACCGTGAAGTTTGTCTACGAACTCGAGCAATCCCGGATATGCGATCATGAGATCAGGATACGAGGAGGCTCATCGTTCTTTATTATTGGATAGTGCATTTTAATTCAGTGCCATTTTCGATCAGTTTTAGGAATTAGAGGAACATGATAACATATTGTTATAGATCATTATATGATGGTTAAGACTATTTCACTTTATTCAAGTTGAGTATTGAATATCAAGATAAGTTGAAGATAATGCATCACTTGGTACGCAAATGATTACTTCTAATGTTACAATGAATCATGATATATAATATTATTGACATACTAGAGATGTTTTTGGGATGCCTGTAAATTAGGAAATTAATTCATCGCAATACCGCAAACTGGTGAACATCACGCACAAGTACTTTTCGGAACCACAGAGTATTCCACGATAATTGTGAAGCCATTCGTGAACATTCGCAGCAATAACTGTAATTACGTAAAATATCGTATTTAAGACCATTAGACTAAATTGGTAAATAAGATATAAACCACAACTATACGGAGGCATGTGTTTATTTTATGCAGATCAAGTGCGTGGAAGTCGCGTACAAAGTCACATAAAATACATGAATAATTAAATTATACAACCTGTCGTCTGTGTAAATAAATCAGTGGTTACTACATGAATTGTTACTCAATTCAGAATCAAAATCATGATCTATCAAGCTCCTGCCATGTCTTCAATTAAAAAATCATCACGTATTTTACCACGAAATTTGCAACAAAATATATCCAATTCTTCGACTTTTGGAGTAAAAGATAAATACGGAGCAGAAGCATCATCTGAACAATTACCAGAAAAATGTAAACTTCGATGGAGTAGAGAACATGTGAAAGAGGGTCTGGTTCATGTTGAAGAATCTCAGTTTTCAGGAGTCATCAAATCAGAACCAATCTCTGTGCATTACGAAATTGATCCGAAACCTTTTGCTAGGTGGGTATGGTCATAATAAAGTCATTAAATAATCAAATAGTTTATTGAAATTGAAAGTATTTTTTTTTCTACGACATATTATTATACTAAAAAGCATCAAAATGTGGAGGAGTTTATTACAAAACATAATATGAGATCATTAACATCATTCCTCTCTCATCATCATATAAAATTCACCCACTAACGTATTATTTCATCGAAGATGCTTTTATTATTATCAAGGACTATAATTGATTATTGACAAAGTCAAAAATAAACATTTAACATTCAGCATACGCAATGCTGTATAGAAAGGCAGGTTGAATTGTCTTGAATCTCTTTGTTATTTCAAGATCAATCGTCCCTTACCCGATAGGTATAAGGCGTGGGTTGAAACGATTTTTTTCGTCGCTGTAGGCGTTAAGAAAACAACAACTCAGCTGAGGCTGGTCATTGATTTTTATTTATAAAATGAAAGTATTAAAAGTATTTTATCTTCAACTTGAAAAAATTTATCTTTATAAACTTTTCCTTATGTCTAAAATGTGCCAGTATCATGACAATCAAACAATTAAGTAGAGATAAATTATCGGACTTTCAATCAAACTTTGAGAAAAAAAAATGATTGCACAATGATAAGGTGTATTACAAAGAAATATGTTACAATATTCTCTAATGTGGATTACACAGAATAACATTGAAAGGTTTCGACCTTGATAGGGTCATTTGAAGGTTGTTTACTATTCTGTAATCATCTCGAGGATACTTATAGTTAAGTTGATACACAGTTAGATCGACCAATTTAGAAGAATGATTAAGCTTGGTGATATAGATAGCAACACTCTAAAACTATCGATAAAATTATTTATTAAGTTTTTATTACGATATAAAGATTAATTATTAGATCATAATTAATAGAAATGAATCATTCATAAACAATATCAAATCTATTACAGTAATAGGTGAGAAATTTTCCTTCAATGGTGAAAACTTGAATTAATCATAACAAAAAATGAATTAAATTGTTTATCTAAATTCAAAAATCTTTGAAGAATAATATAATTTTTTGATGAAAATTCAGATAATGTTATTAGTGCAGAACTCCAAGGCTGAAAGTATTCCAACATAAATTGATTACCATCTCAACTTGTCTCATGGTTTTATTGCGAGAAAAATAAAATATGATTCACAGCCTTGCCAGGCGCCGTTGCGCTGGCCTTGTAGCTTTAAATCAAGTGTTTGGAGACTTCGATCAGTCATTAACAAAATAAAATCTGACCAAAATTTGATGTATATATTTTTTCATTTCAGCGGTCAATGGACTAAAGTTTATCGATGTCAATCAAAATCAACTGGGATTCAATATGCTGCCAAATATTCTTCCAAAGCTCGCTTCAATGTTGACTGCAGTACTGAGCTTCATCACGAAATTGCTCTTTTATCTCTTTGCTCCCAGTCACCACGAGTTGTTCATCTTCATGATGTCTACGAGACTTCAAAGGAAATTATTTTAGTAATGGAATAGTAAGTTAATTAAAATACGTCCAAACTCATTTATTTAATGAACCTTTTTTGAAGATATAATTACTGATTAAATAAATTAATTTAGTGCTCCTGGAGGAGATCTACAAACATTGATTGACGGAGACTTGGTACCATTGGAGAGCGATGTTGTGCATTTTATTAAACAGCTGGTGGAAGGACTCGCCTACCTCCACGACAGAAATATTGCTCATTTGGATATCAAGGTAAGGTGTGACGTTAAGTGTGAAAGGTGTTTGAAACACGCAAACATTTTATCTATGACTGATCAAATATACTTCCTTCTTAATAAAATTCATAAAAATCACATTTTTTCTGAATATCAATGGAGGCAATAAAAAACGGAATAAATATTTTTCAACATCAAAACTAGTTCCTTAGTAAAATGATTATCTTTCTTTCATAATATTGCTTTTTTTAGAAGATTGAAGATCCAAATCATCACACAAATACCCATTAATTACTACTTTTTCGTATACATACATATTTGATGTTGAAGCATGACTTGATTTTATCAAGGCAATTACTATTAAATCCAAGATCGAATAGACACTAATTGCTATCATTTTTATTGTCTACGTTTAGTTTCAAATTAGTAGCAATTCGAGGTAATTTTCTAAAAAATATGTACAGTCTTGAAAAAAAAAAAATAAATTGCTTGTTTTTGCTCGAAGGTTGTTGAAAAATTATTTAAATTAATTTATTTGACAGCATTACTCATTTAAGGGATTATAAAAATAACTATTTCCTTACATAAAAAAGCTTGACAGACAAAGAATCATATAAATTGATTTATAGCTGATGCAATTCCTTTCATTATCAACCAAGCAATTTCAATTTTATTTTGATTATTGCTGAAATACTTGCTTTTGACAATTTAAGATTTTTTTGAAATGTTTATTTAAAAGATTAAATAAAAAAGATTAGGTATTGAGAACAAGATAAAAATACTCTCTTATTATTCACTCTGTAAGTGTTTAAATGAATTTTCCACACGTGATCTTAAAAGAATTTTATAGGACAACGTGCCGCACGATGACTCGGCCCACCATATAAGAATTATGGTAAGCCTAGAGTTACAAATCACAGTTGAATCGGCATTTACTGATCTGTGTGCTCACAAGTTAATTCCTATTTTAAATTAAGTGAATTATCGTCAATTTTACGAATTTCAATGATTCAAGCAACAATAAATAGATAAACGAGTGTGAATTGCGGTAATGATACAAAATTATATAGTCACCTACTTGTAATGATACAATCAAATAAAGTAGAATTGAAGGTTTTATTTTAAAAAATTACGTTTCATGATCTTTGTTTCCTGATAGACGCAGTTAGTTTGATATATCATTAGAATAAAGGACTGCAATTTTATTTCAATAGAAAAGGAAACTAGAAAACTTTGCAAAAATAAGTAATAAAAATTTTTTATTAATAAGAATAATTTATCATCTAAAAAAAATGTTTAACATATTGCTATGATTCTAAATTTGTGAAAATTATTTCAAAAGAAATACGGTTAATAATAATGCATAATTAATATAGCTCAGTGGAAAAATGATTCAAATAATTAATTCAAATAAAGCATAGAAAAAACTCGTTATAACTTTGTTCTATATCACTTTTATTAATTTGTAATATGCTTGTAATACGTTTCAAGCTTTCCCACAAATATGTAGATGATCTGCTTCAAGTCGAGCGTGTTTCAGATTCGACTTATGCTTATCAATATTTTTAATTCAATTGCAACACGTGTAATCAGCAACAACAATCTCTGGTCAGTGGGCACATACGTTTTCTCTAATCGACCACACCTTACCTGACTCCCCTGATTTTTGATGAATCATTCTCAATATTTTAAAAGCCAGGTAAAGAGAGTGCTTTACATTCATTCAAAAATAGGCTTTTCCTACGGAGTGAAAAAAAAATTCTAAATTAAATTTAGCATAAAACTAGTCAGAAATATATACAAAAAGTAGGTGTAACATAATGATGTGATGATTATAAAATAATATTATGCAATGGAATAATAATAATAAAAAACATATTTGCTTTTTTCAAACTATTTGGTCATTTCAAATCTGATTAAAAAACCTTTTCTCTTGTTTGTTCATTGCAATACTAACATCCTACGCTGCAAATCAAATAACTTTTTCTATCTTATCAAGTTTGCGTTGTTTCAGACACTTATTTATGTTAAGTTTCAGAGAAAAAACTCATGAGATACAAATGGATTGCAAGAATATCATGTCTAGATATCCATTCATTATTAATGAATAATGTTACAAAGAAAAATAATTATTCGCTCATTTTAACTTGTACCCGGTTAAATTATTATTCCTTATTTTTCAGCAAAACAATTAAAATTAGTTTTATTTTTTTGTTGTATTTAAATATTTCTTATCAATGAAAAAAGTTGATGAGTAGTTAATGATTTAATATCATTTATTATAATTTATATTAGCCACAAAATCTGGTGATGATGGGCAGCTTTCCAGAATGCGACATCAAACTCTGCGACTTTGAAATATCCCGAGTAGTACTGGAAGGAATGGAAGTGCGAGAAATTCTGGGAACTCCTGATTACGTTGGTAAGTTATAAAAAAATGTGTGTAATATTAATGGATCATTGGAAAATAATCTTTAGAGAAATTCTAATTAATCATCATGCGTTAATGAATGGAATGATTATTCTAGAATTCGCTCTTGAAATGTTTCTTTCACTAGTTAAAGTTCATATTAATTAAAGAAGTTCATATTTTTTTCATTCATAAAAGTGTATTTAAAAATTCCATAATATTCAGTGTGATAAATTTACTCTTTATTAGCTCCAGAAATTCTTCACTATGAACCGATAACATTAGCAGCTGATATGTGGTCTCTTGGAGTAACTACTTACGTCTTACTAACGGGTTTTTCTCCATTTGGAGGAGAAACTGATCAGGAAACGTTTCAAAATATTTCTACCGGAGAAGTGGACTTTCCAGAAGAGTTATTTGAAGATATTTCTTCGCAGGCTAAAGATTTTGTAACAAAGCTTCTCGTGCTTGATCCCAGGTAATTAATCTAATCTCATTTATCATTTCATGATGTAATGCAGAAACAAGGAGAAACAATTTATTTTTTACTGTTCAATTTTAATTTAAATGAATTAAAAAGATTTGTGCATCCGTTAAGAACGGTTCATAGATGATTTAGTACTTAGGCTAATGATAAATGCTATGTCTTAATCATTAGCCATATTATTACTCATTAAATATCATGTTTTAAATACAATAGACTTGTTTATGCATCACGTTATTGATATAATGCATCTCAAGCATTTAATTATCTCATAATAATTATTTGTAAACACTTTCAAGTGCACGGATGTCAGCAAAACAATGTCTACGTCATGAATGGCTACGAGATACCCCAAACCAAGTATCTCCCCATCTGCGAAGATATTTATCTAAGTCGCGAGAAGTGCTATTAGAGCGTGTTGTAAGTAGAGAAAATCTACGACGTGCAGCTTTGATGAGTCAAGCCACCAGCCAGATTAATTTATCTGAAGCAGAGGTTGAAATGCATGGACTGACTTGTGGTCTTAGTCAAAGTGAAATGTGTTTGAATTACAGTAGAACGGGAAGTCCAAGTAATTTGACAACCAGCAAATGTTATTTAAGTCCCGCAGATTCACAAGCAAGTCTTAATTCTTCTCAAACAAATCTTGCAACAAGTCAAGTGAGTCTAGCTCATAATCAAGGTTATTTGCTAGACAAAGAGCAAACTCAAAGTTTGTTGAATCAAGTACAAAGTCGGTCTCAAGCCAATCTTACTAATATAACTCGTCGTGGACTTCTTTCAAGAATACGAAGTCTCAATCAAATGCAATCACAAGGTTCTTTACTTGGTGGAAAAATTTCTCTACAAAAAGAGTTAAATCCACTTATTGGCAGTAGGTCTCAAGAAAAACTATATGGCCTCAAATCACTATCTAAGTCTCAAGATGTATTGAATATTTATAGAAGTCTTGAATCTATTAAGAAATCAAATACAAATAAAAGCCATCAAAAAGACGTTGACAACATTCCGGCTATTTTTAAACAATTAAGAGAAGAACATGTTTGTACCACCAAACCCATTGAACGTTGCGAAAGTGCTGCAGAAATAATTGGAAGGTATGCTGATAGAGAGGAGACTAAAATTACAAACAAAGAAGAAATAGACATAGAAGAAAAAATGAAACGAAATTTCAATTTGGAAAAAAGAGATCTCTTAATAATAAAAAAAGATAATAAGTCTCAAAACTCTGAAGAAAATTTAGACAGTCTCCAATCAATAGAATCGGATACTTTGACTGAAGATTCAGATGAAACTTCATTAAATAGCATAAAATTATCAGCAAAACAATCGTCTTCAAGAAAATACTCTCATAGTTCATCACATTCAAATAGTTCTGCCAATTCTGATGATAAAGATGACAATGTAGAACTGAAAAATAGTGAGCCGAAATATACTGTAGCTCAGTTAGTTTCGGTATTTAATAAACATCAAGAATCGGCATCGAAACCTAATTTTCAGTTGACAGTCTCTGATGAAAAAGTGGACGGAATATCTTCAGCCACACCGAAATCACCAAGAGTTGGAAGAAAGCAATCAGATGGAGGCATAGAACGCCGGAATGTACCTCGAAAAATAAGCCATAAGCACATAAAAAATTGGGAAGAATTGAGGAAACAGAATGAAAAAAATGAAGCAGTTATCAGAGACTTTAAAGATGACTGCGATGGGAAATCAGAAGATGAAAATGACAGAAATAAAAATGATAGTACGTCTGAAAATGAATCTAAAGATTATATTCATCATAATTCATTTCGGGATTTGTTGTCTGATCAATCAGAGCGATCAAGTTATCAAAAAGATTCAAGAGAAAAATACGAAGCTACATTAGGAAATTTAAGTAAAAATATTAATAGAAATAAAGATGACTCAGTAAAACCGATGATTTCAACGACTGTGACAGAAAGTTTTCCAAAATTTAATAGATATTCTAGCTACATATCTTCAAGCCAGAAAGAATTATTACCCAGTTTTATTTATCCAAAATTATTGCCTCTGAAGGATGAAAAAGGAGCTCCCCAAAATAATGCGGAGCCTAAAAAATTTTCAAAAAAGAAAACACAGCTTCAAATAAATAAAGATACTACGGTAAACTTGAAAGATATTTTGCAAAAGACTGATAATAGTCAATTAAATCAAAAAAAGAATTTAGAAAAATTGAAAAGACAAATGTCAATTACTAAAAATATTGTCAACGAAATGTCAGCAGATGATTCAATCGCTAGTGCAGCATCAAACCGCATTAAAAGTGAATCTTCAGAAATGTTGATAGAAAATTGCAACGAAGATCAGGCCAAATCGCAAGTGCCTTTATTATTTATGAAATCATCACCAGTGACAAATGAAAATGGTTTAAATGTTTTCAACCAACAATCAGATGGAGAAATAAACTTGAAAGGTACCCGACTGCGGGATGACAAAGAAGAAAGTAAAATAATAAAAAAAGGATTTAGGTTAACTGAACGACATGATGATAAAAAGTCATCGATTGCACTTGAAGAAAAACGAACTGGAAACAAATTAGGTGCTGAAACTTATATTAAAGCTATGGATAGAATTAACAGACGTAGTGAAGGAGCAAAAAAATCAAATGTGATTAATTTATCATCATCGGAGAGGAATAAGCAAAGATATTGTACATCTTTTAGTGGAAATTATTCGTAAAGTATTGACGTCTTAATGATAAAAATTATATTAAAAATAATAATAACAATTGTAATCATCATTGTGATAGGAAGAACAGAAAATCCATTCATAAAAGTGATTGCAATTTTTGCTATCATTTAGCGTCAGATTTCTGAGTAAATTTTTATTATGAAGACAAGGACATGCATTGCATCATGATTTTTTTTTTAATTTTTCCAAATTTTTTAGTGTCCAAACGTTTTTTAAATTATTTCAGAAAATTATCAATAAATGTCTTCTTTAAACAAAATGTTATAAACAAAATTTTGATGTAATTAATTTAAAATCATCCATTAAAATGAGTTGCAGAATTAGAAAATTCCGTAACAATAGATAAAAGAGACATATGCTTCACACGTTAGAAAAAAATTGAAGAATTGTTCCGGTGTCTAATGATAAATAATTACAATAAATAGTGCCTATGCTGAATGGTGCATCACAAATGTTATTTGATTAAATTCATGAATATCACGTCAGTGAATATCAAACTATAATTTATGATAATTCTATGGTTCAATTAAATTATAAATTACACTTCCTTATTATACATTATTTTTTACATTTAAGGCTTAATTACTTGACCAATTTTTATTCCTTTTGTAACAAGAGTAATTATTATTATTATTAAGTATGATTAAAAAGAGTTTATTTAGTAAACTGAAAGATCAGCGGTGCCCTAATTGGTTTTCTAGGAAATTGTATTTTTAATACTCGATTTTCTTATTTTTAATAAATACAAATTTTCTAGTTAACTAATTACTGGATGCTGGTCATCCATAATTAGATTATAAATATTTCGAATAAGAATATTACCTTTTTAATTGCTTTGATTTTCATAATAAATCAAACTTTAAACATTTATAATGGAGAAGCATTAAAAAAAAAATTAATGAGGAAAGAAAAATTTCAAAAAATTTTATAAAACGTAAAATAAAACTTAATTAGAATAATTTAAACATAAAAATATCAAAGTCAAATCATGTATAATCCAATTTCAGAGATTAACGCCTACATATGACATTAATAGATTTAAAGATTTTAAAGAATCATCAGACACTGGTAATCAAAATTTATCTGACACTACAATGGCAAGTCTCAAAGAAGCTTATATGAAAATCAAGGTAATTCGAGAGGCTTTCTAATTTTGAAACAAATTTACCGTTTGATTTTTATTTCTAAATTAAGAATAATATAATTAAGATTTAACTAGTAAATAATTTATATTTTACATGAATAAAAAGGAAATTTGAGATTTAAAATTAAATATTTATTTCCTTAAAAATATGATTTTGTCATACTGATAGTTTTCACTATCGTAATTAATTGTATAAACTCAATATTTACGTAAAAAATATCGCCACTTGATTCCAATCTGATATCGTTCCTATTCCCATCGACTTTTTCGCACACGTTTTCTTTCTCCTTTAACAGAATCTCCAGTACTAGAGGTTGTTTGATCTGTACTAGAAGCTGGAGTTGGTGCAGCAGAGGGTGGTGGCGGAGGAGGCATGACAACAGAGGGAGGTTGAATTGTCTGTTCCCACGTGTGATCACTTGATGCTCGAAACTAAAACATTCAAAATCGAAAAGATTTGTGTTAATGAAAAAAATCAAAAACAACCTCTATTTGATTTTTTTCTTCTTACTTGTGTATTATATTGACTTCGAAATGCTGCTTTCATAGCAGCAAGTCGATCACTACCAGGCCCTTGTCTTTCTAATTTTTTTACAACTTCACTAATGTCTTTAGGAACTTGGGAAGGAGATTTTCCTGCCTAGAAATAATAATGAAATACATTTATGATTACAATTAATTTAGTAACATCAAAAAATTTAAAGGGTATAGGAAGAATAAATACCTGACTTGACGAAGACTTAGGTCTCTCCCTAAAACCGAGTCCAGCACCTCCAACATTCAAACTTTTACCCTTTCCACTTTTAAATCGTGATTTTCGGAACCATGAGCTCTGCATAGCTAAATCCATCAAACTCTTTGGCACTTCTTGATCAGCACCTTCAAGATTTCTTACTAAATGCCCAGCGAATTCTTTATCTTTTTCAGAGACAAGAGTATATGCAGTTCCTTTTTCACCAGCACGTCCAGTTCTACCAATTCGATGAGTGTGAGTATCAATATCTCTGGCTACGTCATAATTTATGACAGTTTTGATATGTGGAATATCAAGACCACGTGCAGCAACATCAGTTGCTACTAAAATATTTACTTCTTTTTTTTTAAATGATGTGATTACTTTATTTCTTTCAACTTGATCCATATCTCCATGCAATAACAAAACGTCATGTTCTTTCAATTTTAAATTATTTGCTAACTCTTCAGCATTAATTTTTTTTGTGACAAATATTAATAAACTTCCAGCACTTAAATATTCAACAATATTTTGAAGTAACCAATTCCATTTACCAGTTGGATTATTATGAAAAACAATTACATATTGACTAACATCAGTATTTGCTTCTCCAACATCTCCATGAACTATACGAACAGGATCTGTTAATACATCTCTTGCAAGTTTTTCAACTTTTTTTTTAAATGTTGCACTAAACATTAATGTCTGTCTATCAGGTCGTACATGATTACAAATAGATCGTACTTGTGGTTCAAATCCCATATCGAACATCCTGTCAGCTTCATCAAGCACCAAAAAAGTGACTCGTGTAAGATTTGTAGCTTTCATTTTAACCAAATCTATCATTCTTCCTGGTGTTGCAACAACAATTTCCGCTCCATTTGCTAATGCTTGGCTTTGTTCCCATTTGCTTCCACCACCATAACAGCAACAGACTTGTATATTATATACTTTTCCGAACTTTTTAGCTTCATGAAAGATCTAAAAACAAGAATTTATCTATAAAAAAATTTTAATTAATTAAATGATCACTTAATTTAAAAATAAAATATTTTACTTGTTGTGATAATTCTCTTGTTGGCGCTAAAATAAGACCTATAGGCCCATCTCCTTCTTTTAATTCTCTCTGATCCATTATATGAACTAACATTGGCCAAATAAAAGCAGCGGTTTTTCCACTTCCTGTTTTAGCAATACCTATAATATCTCTACCACTTAAAGCTGCGGGTATTGCTTGTGATTGAATAGGTGTAGGTTGTGTATATTCACTTTTGCGAATGGCTTTCATAATAGCATCATCAAATCCGAAATGACCAAAGCTCACAACCGGTTTTGGAGCAGCAGCTCCGGTTACTTTAATTCCTAAAGTTTTTCTTAATTCATCAACTTGTTCTTTATTTAAATTAGCAATATCCTCATGTACATTGTAAAAATTTTTTTCAAATGCTTCATATTCAATTTCACTGTGGTCTATTGGAGGTAAAGGATCAATATCCTTTTTTTTTATTCCTGCGATAGGGTTTCCGTCTTCATCATATTCTACTTCTGGATCAGATTCTTCTTGTTGTAATCCAGCTGTTGGATTTTCTTCCATATATCTGAAAACCGCAGATAAAATTCAGTTATTTGTATATCTATATTATTACGGTAACTGGAATAATTTTAAAACGTTATTCTCACCTATAGTAACTTTCTTCATCATCTTCACCATCAATGTCTTGTCTAAATCCCTTCGATTTATCTTCTTTTCGATCATCTTCTGTTGCTTGAGCTTTAGAATTATTTTTTTTCACTTCTGCATCAATTCCAGCCATAAAAGCATCTAGAGGATCTTCTTCACTATCACTATCACTTTTTTTCTGTTCGTTGGTCATTAAATCATAACTTGGAGAACCAGGCGCTGGTATATATTCTAGTGCAGGTGCTGGAGGTTCATCATCATCCTCAAAATATCTAAAATAAATGAATTATTGTCAAATCGTATTCTCATATTAATGTTATCATGCGATTTGTATCTTTTTAAAATCATATTTACTCTTCTTCTGTTTTGCTACGTTTCTTAGGCATTCCCCAACAAGCGGAAAGCGCATTTTCTGTGATAGAATTCATGGTATGATATCCTTGTTTACTTAATGATGAGTTTACGGTAGGTGGTGGAATATTAACTCCACTACGTTTCGTTCCAGCCACTTGGAATCCGGCAAAACCAAAACCCTTTGATTTGCCTCCTTCTCCACCTCCTCCTCGTTGATAACTCATGATTAATCTAAAATTAGATGAAAAAAATATGAATTTATAAGTTGTTTATTTTATCAAAATAAATGGAGTTATCATAATTTTTTTTAATTTGTGAAGCTTTTTACTTATATGCTGTATAAATGAAAATCAATTTTTGCAATTAAGAATTAAAAATCTATTAATAACGTTATTGTTTGAAATAATGAAGTAATTTTAACCTATAAAGTTTCTGAAATTTGGAGTTAGTGAAATATAACTCAGTATATTCGCTTAATCACAGATTTAAAATATTACTTCAAATTATCATAATTTGAATTATTAAAAAACACAATGGTTACATCATTAAATTCTCTACTTGATGTAAAGTTTTAAACTTTAATATAACTTTTTACAGAAAATTTTTCTGCTCCATTCAATACAGACAAACATAGAATAGAAAAAATTTATTCAGAAGAAAAGAGAGAGATGTTGTGTTGGTAATCATGGGAGTTTTTTGAGAGCCGTTTTTGACAGGCAGAGTCATCTATTGAATAAATACATAATTACATGTATGGATGGATTGATTTTTATCATGGCTTGGTAATTGCCAACTGATAAGCATGAAATTACTAGAATGCTATAAGGCAAAATGTGGCTGACTGATTTATCAAACAAATACAATAATAATGTAAGTTTGAGTCATACAAAAGTATTTTTGTATTATTGCCAATGCAGAAGTGTATAAAAGACATATGTAGACGACAAATAAGTTCTGAAGTTTAATTATATTGAACGAATTAAGTGAAATGAATTTAAAAGTTAATGTATATTACATTATGTAAAAGCATAATAGTGATTAAAAAATGTACTGACACTAATTATTCTTACGAAAACTAGTGTTGGATCATAGATCAAAATTAGTTACTTAAAAATTGATATTACAATCAAACATTATGATCTTATATGATGATAAATGCACTTGTCAATATTTTGTTTTGAGTAGTCATATTTGTAATATTTCATTTCTTCTCAATCGACGGTTTTTTATCAAATTCATGTAAGTAATAAACAAATTTTCGTTGGTTATAATTTAATGAATAACGACTGACGTTCTGCTCTAATTTTAGACGTCATCTAATCAAAACATGGCTTTAAATAGATCATCAGGCATGTCTAACATGCCAGAATTAATCGATCTGGCACAAATTTTGAGAAAAAATGGCGATCAAGTATTGAGTGGAACTAGTAAATTGTTATTATCAACAAAACTTTTGCATAACCTAAATGATGCCTTTTCACTGATCGTTGATGACTCAAGAGACTTCGAAAGTTCATTTCAAGTTTGTAATAGTTCTGAAATTGATTTATTTCGTGATTTGAAATTCCTTCATGATTTTGTACAAAAGACGATTCATTTAAAAATAATTCAGACTACTACTGAAGGTGGAATAGATATAGATATAACAAAATTTCGTCACCTCAAGTACCTTGAGCTTCAAAAAGTATGCATAGATTCTGTTAAAGGTATTCAAGGTATTCGAGGACAATTAGAGAGTATAAGCTGTACTGGAGGTGGTGGTGTTGGAACAATAGGCCGACTATTGGCAACATGTGGAGGTGATGCAGGCGTTGGTTTTGTTTGGGCATCACTGAAACGATTGGCTTTACCTTATAATAGTCTTGGAAGGCTTGACAAATCACTAGAATTAGCACCATGGCTTGAAACACTTGATTTAAGTCACAATCGAATTAATGTTGCCACAGAAGTAGACTGTCTTCCAAACTTAAAACATGTGAATCTAGGATTTAATAAATTAGAGACTGTTCCAATGTTCAATAAAGCAACTTATCGAAATCTAAGAACATTGGTATTAAAAAATAATTATATAGATAATCTTAGTGGACTCCAAAATTTGGAATTGGCAGAATTAGATTTGTCATATAATTGCTTGATTGATCATTCATCTCTTTGGCCTTTAGAAACAATTACGTCATTGTTGTGGCTCAATCTTGAAGGGAATCCCATATTTTATCATAAAAAACATCGGAATCTTACTCTCAAACATCTTTATCCTTCGTTAGCAGAAAGCAAATTTGTTCTTGATCATCAACCTTTGACTAAATCTGAAAAAATTATTGTCTCAGGAAATCGACTATTCACAGTTCGAAATATTATAAGTTCATCAAAAGTTAGTACAATAAATGAATCTGCAGAGCCTGGAGTCAGAGAGAGCACATCAACACAACCAGTAAATGATTTATCAACTTCCCAAGTTCCGACTAGTGCGGAAAAATCTTTTACGAAAAGTAAAAGAAAGCCGAATGTTCGAGAAGTAGATATTGCTGATGATGATACAATGAAAGAACCGAAATTAAATGATTTTCAAACTACATTAAATTTATTAGAAACTTCTATGGAACATCTAGAAACGAAGAAAAAAATTTTGGCTTTAAGAGAAAAATACGGAGGTGATAAGTGGTTGAGTAGTGACTCTGGATCTTACATTCAAGACATTATGGGTTTAGAAAGATCACGAGAGTGTATATTATCATCAACGCCAGCTATTACCACTTGTATGATTGATGCGAACGAACAAAATAAATCAATAAGTCCAGAAAATGTTTGTTTGAATGATAACACTGTTACTGAAGATTCAAGTCATGATGAAATTAAAATTATTCAAGAATCAAAAACAAATTTGGAAGAAATTTTAGAGCAAACAAAGGCTGAAATTGCTCAAATTGAAGCACTAGAAAATATATATGATCCTGAAAAAGATACTGGAGAATTATTTTTAGTGCGAAAGAAGAATGAAAATAGCGATGGTGAATCAGAGGTGCTCTTGATAATAAATAAAGAAAATATTAAAGAAGTTGAGGCCATTACTAGAAAAATCAAATATAAATGGTCAATCGATACTGTAATTTCTTGTATAATGGGTAGAGGAACTATACCTACGATTGATTTTATTTTTGATACAACTCGAAGAGATCGACAAAATCGATCATATTTTGCTGAATCTGAAGATGCTGTGAAAATAGTTAGAATTATTGGAGATTTAATCAAAGTTAGACCAATATTGTTGACAATATTCAAATGTATGAAATGTTCTACACATTTTTCTCAAGATCCTCAATCATCATTAAATGTAATAAAAAGTAAAACTATAAAATCTCCCACATGTCCATCTTGCAACAGTACACTAGTTATTCAGACTGATGAACTGATGACACCTGATTTAGAGAATGAAGATCATAGAGAAGTGATAGATAAAAAAGATGAACCAATGAAAGAAAAGTTAGATAATTTAAAAGATTCCAAGGAAAATTCACCAAGTGAAGGAGATCTGGAACATTCTACATCACATTCAAGTATTGGTAAGATTCAAAAATTAGCTATCAAACTTAGAAAACATAATGAATAATTATTTAAAAATGAGAGAATGACATTTTTTTAGTATGAGTAAGAATTGTATTTTGTATTTGTTTGAAATTAGAATAGATTCAATTTTATTTTTATTAAATTACTTTAATCAATTTAAATTATTTTTAGTTCTTAAAAGATAATCATTTGGGTTGATAATATTTTTTTTGCATATTTTACTAGAATTTATGTAATTAAAAACTAGTTATAAATAACTTAAATAATTATTAATATTTTTATTTTGGAAGTACTAAGAATTTAATTTGATTTTTTAATTAAATTGAGTTGAAATTAATAACTTATATTATGGACTTGTAATTATTAATTTGAATTTGAATTTCTTAAAAATTGCATTTTGTTGTTTGATATTGGGACTTTAACATACTAATCACCTGGTGCAGGTGGAACTGAGGGTGGAGCTATGTGCATCACCACTTCTATGGTGTACTCCGACTCTCGGCCCCAAGCCCAAGTCTGCTGTAAGCTTTTTTTAATCACAATTTCATTTTACAGCACTTACACTGAGTCACAAAAATAGAGATTCTCACTAAATCTGATTAATTATTTATTAATCAATAATTGATTATTTAAATATTCTCTAACAAGTAATATTTAAATTGCACTTTTTCTACTAATGCAGATAGTTTAAAAAAAAATTATATTCTCTGAATAGATGCTAATAAATACTAAATAATAGCAATCTGTTGTTTCTATGAGTAATAACAAAAATATTTTATAGGTTCAGCAACTAGCTTAGATGATTCTCGTGAATCTACACCTTCAACTGGTGCAGTAATGAAAAAATATGAAAGTGATATTGAAATATTAAGCAATCCGAGCCAAAGTAGTATCGAAGTATTGGATGATGGATCAAAGTGAGTATTAAATAACAATTCCAAATATTTTTCGTATGTTTATGGTTTCATAACGTCTTATATTACATTACTAAATTCCTACGTGATTTTTATCAGTTAATATATCATTCATAACATAATAAATTGACTTTATTTGTTGAATTATTCAAGTTTTAATTAAGATGCTTAAAGTAATTGTAATGTGTATTTTATTTGATGTAAATTAATTCTATTTCATCTTCATTTCATTCATTTTTTAATATTCAGGTCTCACTCAACACCAAATCGCAAACGATCCTCAGAGGAACGACGAATTGCTATTGCTCCAACCCTTTTAACAATTCCAGACACAACACCTGTTATGGCAGGTTTAACAGAAAGTAGTTCATCAGGTTGGCTTCATTTTGTTTTGTCTGTCAATTCTAAATTGAATTTTACCTTTAAATGTTTTTCGTACGTTTTTAGGTTCTTTGACTGATAGTATATGTACAGCATATGAAAATAAAAAATTAGAAGCATTAAAAATACCTGAACGAAGATCTCAAGTAAAAGTTGATCACGAACCTGAACACATTGAAAATGTTGAGAATACGAAAGAATCTTATGCGTCAGTTTCCAATCTTACTTCGATGTTAGGAGGTAAATATTTATTGTTATTATATTATCAAATCGTATATATAAAACATTATTTTTTTTTAATAGACTTATTAAGCAGCATGAAAATTAGTACCAGGGGATCACCATCCAAGTCAGCTGATGAACCTGAATATTTAACAAGCGATATTCAATACTCCTACACTAATTTCTCCAGCATTGATCACAGGATAAAACTTCATTTAATTTTGAACGTTTTTGAATTGGAAAATGAAGAATTAGTTTTACTTCTTAGAGCAGAAATTCTCTTACAAAACCAAATTACAACCTTTCCTGGTTGTTTAGTTTTATCAACATCTAAAATTTATATTTTGACAATTACTGGAATTGAAGGAGAAGATCCATCACGATGGCTGCATAAAAAAATGAGTTGGACTATGGATAGATTAAGAACATTTGCTCCATTGCCATTTAAACAAGGCGTTTTAGTAGAACTGGAACAACCTAACCGAGTAAATGAAGACTTGTCACACTTCACTGTTTTATGTATCTTACAAGATTTCCAAAGGACTTCTAATTTTTTATTTTACTTGACTGATTTACCTTTACCTACTAGTTGTGAAGTCGAATTTGCAATCCCTGAGCAGTGCACAACTGCAATACATAATTTAATGATGGCTTCTAAATATTATCGAACTAACGACGCCGTCAGAATTTTTGCACTTTTTTCATCTGCTAAATTAAACCTGGAGAATCAACCAGTTAAATTAAAAATTGGTGGTTTACTCATTACAACTTCGACGTTAATTTTAACGGAGGATAAATTAAATTGGCTTATTCCAGATTCTAATAACGATCCAGCAAAATTGACTGAACAAGCTATGAGTAATTTAATAGAAGTGGTAAGTAGTAATAGAAATTTTAGCTTTAAAAAAATTTTTTTAAAACTATTAATAAAATTTGTTGAAGGTTTCTGATGAAAAGGTGCTGGAGCTCAATTTTCTTGATGAAGTAGTCGGAATCGAAGAAATTTGGACATTAACATTTGAATCTACCGAAGCTGCAAGTGCAGTAATTAGTGCAATTAAACCACCTTGGGAAGAATTATTTTCTGTACCACTTCAAATTACTACAAAAGCACAATCTGAGAAATCTAATAATAAAATATCATAACAAAGTTTTGACTGCAATACTCGATTGTAAATAAGTAAACAGAATATTAGCTTGGTGCAAAAGTTTACTGTCAATGCATTTCAGAAAATATTTTTTTTCGAAAGTTTTGTCTACTATGATTATAATTTTAAATTAATGATCTGAGTGGCAAGAAAAATGTTAATGATTTTCTTCTGATTTTTTGAATGAATCACAATCTTTTTAGCAGAAATTCAATTTTAACTGTATTAAAATACCTAAAACACTTAGTTAACTATAGCTCAATTAACACTTACAAATTTTATTATTTTTTATTATCACAAAGTATGTTTTGATAATGTAATAAATAATAATAAGAGTAATAATATTAATGTGAAAAATTTGACAATGATATAAAGCTGTGATATGTAAATTTTCACTTCATTAACTTTATTGTAAATATTCAAATAGATTGAATAATATTAATGCTTTTTTCTATATTTCTGTCTAGATTGAAATAAAAGCAATTTTTTAAATATAATAAAAAATTTATGTTACAAATTTTGGAGTTTATCATATTACTGATATTAATTAATGATATCAACATGTAACACTGTACCATGAACCATTTTTATGCAAATACCTGTCTTCTTTATTCAGTAATTAACACTTGTGTGAAAATACAATTTTTGTAGGTTTGAAACTATAAAAGAGACACTTGACTTGAGTCTCGTGCTGTCATGTGGATCAAAAATAAATAGGAAATTTATTAACAGTTGGAACTTATTGAAAAATGTTTAAAAAGTATCTAATTTGTTTCTTTATTATATTATTTCTATGTTAGTATTCTTAAAATTTTCACTTTCATTGATTTATTATTATGAATCAATTCAGCAGATTGGTTTATTATTTTTTTATCATATTATAGTGAAATCTTCAGCTAATTTATTTGGATATAAAAAACACCGTGAGTTTAAAAAAAAATTAATTTAAATATGAAAGTTTCTATTTGTATGATAAATTTTGTTATAGAGCAACATTTATGGCCCAAAGAGTTCAAACAATGTGGTGGCAAAATGCAATCTCCAGTTGCTATTTCAACATCCAAAGTTATTGTCTTACCTCTACCTGCTTTGGAGATGAATGGATATCACAATATTTTACCGCGATTATCAATGATTAATAATGGTTATTCAGGTGGAGAAAAACTCTATTTAATTATTAAGTATCAAATACATAAATAAGATTATTTTTCTTTTAAGTATCTTTAAGTGTTGATTCCAAACCCATGGATAAACCACTTCCTCATATTTTCGGTGCTACGTTAAATGATAGCCATCGATATGAATTAGAAGGTTTACATTTCCATTGGGGGATGAAAAATAATCGTGGCTCCGAACATGTTATTAATGGTGTTCGATATCCTATGGAAATGCATATAATTCATAGAAACACACTTTATACGAATATAAAAAATGCTCAACAACATAAAGATGGATTAGTAGTACTGGCTGCATTTTTCCAAGTAATTTTTTTGTAGAATTTTAAATTTTTCTATCAAATAATTCGCATTTTTTACAGCTCCAAGATGATGATAATGACAATTTGAATCCAATTTTAAGAAATTTACAGTCAGTTCAGTGGAAAAATACCGCAGTAAAAATGAATATTTCCATAACACTAAATTCAATATTACCAAAGATCATTGATACTTATTACATTTACAAGGGATCATTGACTACTCCTCCTTGCAGTGAAGTTGTGACATGGTTTATATTTTCGAATCCTATACCGATATCATTTCGACAGATGAATAAATTTCGACTACTCTCTAATGGAGAAGATATCCTTGCAGATAATTACAGAAAATTACAAGAACTAGGTAATCGTAAGGTATATCTTCGAAAAATAACAAATAATTTTACTTATAATGAAAAATTTATGAATTTTAATTTTTCCAATTTAGAATGGTTTTGGAAATAATTTAAAACATTGATTAAAATTTTTCTCCGATTGTAATCATTATTAAATTATACAAAATAATGTTAACTGTTAATAATCTTTGTATATATATTTTTTAATTACCTTTGGGGTAAATTAGTAAAAAATTTAATTATTTTAAATGATAAATCAATATTAATTTAATTAAAAAAAATATTACGCAGTTGTTCTACTTATAACGTTCTAGTTAAATCGGTAATAAAGCTATGGGAAAGTTGTATCATTTTTTGTTTAGTTTAAATAAGTTCACATTTTAATCGAAGGTCAATAAAATTATCTGGCGAGAAATTAGTTTAATTCAATAAATAACTTTTATGTCAATTCAAGTATAAAATGTCAATTGATGTTTGTAATGCAGTCGGCCTTGCGGTAGTTAATAGTTTGACTGTCAAAACTTATCGACATTACTAAGATGACTTTCGTATAAAAATCAAGGACTTTAAAAGTTAAAGCTCACTTAAACAATAACATATGTTATAAATTGGTGTATCGCTTGGCAACGGAGTCATGAAATTACGAATCATTTTGTCTCAGTTGATTGTATACCAAAGCTTGCAGTAGTGGTGTGTTACAGATAACTTTGAGGTTATGATACGATCATCAACCACGTTGAAAAAAATAAAACTCCAATTATTTATTTTTAATCGGTGATGTTTATAGTCACTATTTCAGCTTATATATTCACTTTTTGAAATCTTATTTTTAAACAAAAAATCGATTAAAAATGGTGTTCGAATCAATTGTTACTGAGCTTCTCAACAAAATCCTTGGAGAATACATCGAAAATTTGGATTATAAACAATTAAAACTCAGCTTATGGGGAGGTAATTAGTTGACATTAACCCTTTTTCTATTCATCATTTCATAAATTTTTTCATCAGTTGATGATGATTAATAAATTAAAAAATTTGGATACCCATCTGTTTATAAGTACAACGTTTATGCAATCCTCTTAAGTCATATGTAATATTTATTATCATGATGTCATCATTACTCTATTTTTAGAGTACAAGGAAAACAAACTATCATACAATCAAGAATTACTGTCAATTTGTCATTACACCTTCATAGTATTAAAATAGAACATTATTAATACTCTAATTTGATGATCATGCACTATTTTTTTCTTTTTATTCACAATGATAATGTTCTTTTAGGTGATGTAGTTCTTAATGATTTATTAATTAAAGAAGGGGCCTTAGATGTTCTTAATTTACCAATAAAATTAGAATATGGTCGACTAGGTACGTAAAATAATATATTTGTCTTTGTTCGATATCTTTTAAAAAAAAACATTATTATTATCTACTAATAAAATATTTTTTTAAAGGTAAACTTGTATTAAAAATTCCTTTCAAAGATATGTGGAATGGTCAAATTGATGCTATTGTCGAAGATTTATTTCTGTTAGTCGTACCGACTAGCCAAGTAAAATACGATGCTGAAAAAGAAGAAAAATTACAATTAGATGCTAAACGTGCTGAACTAGCACGAATAGAAAAAAATAAACAATTGGCAGATGCAAAATTAACAGAAAAATTAGATGAATCAATGGTAGAAAAGTTAATAGCAAGGATGATCAAAAATATTCATGTTGAAATTAATCGTATTCATGTTAGATATGAAGATCATATTACATTCAAAGAGCATCCATTCTCAATAGGATTCTCATTAAACCGATTAGCTTTAGAGAGCTGTGATATGTCTTGGTTACCAACGGCAAATCTTAAAGATATGTATGCTATTCCTCAAATTTTTAAACTTCTTACTATGGATGGATTTGCTATTTATTTAAATCCAAATTTGATGCAATTTAGTACTCAACCATCCGCTAATTATATATCATTATTTTCTCGAACTATTGCAACAACAGATTTTGTTCCGATAAATCATCAATATCTCTTGGGTCCAATAAATGTCAAAGCAAAATTAAAATTAAATCCCAAACCTGAAACTGATGGAAGTAATTACGCAATTCCGAAAGTTTGGTTGGATTTGGAAATGCAAAAATTACGAATTGGATTAACTAAGCGCCAGTACCAAACTCTTCTACAACTTGGAGAAGGTTTAGATCAAGCAACTAAAGCAGCACCTTATCGAAAATATAGACCAGATATTTCATCGTACCGTGGTCATTATAAGGAGTGGTGGAAATTTGCTTATACATGCATTTTAGAAGAGGAAGTACGAAGATTAAAGAGAAATTGGGATTGGAGTCACATGAAAGGACATCGAGACCTTTGCCGCGAATATGCTCAGGTTTATCAATCTAAATTAACTACAAAAAAAGTGACACCGTCTATCGAAGAACGATTAACACACTGTGAGAAAAATTTAGATCTCTTTAATTTGGTTATCATTAGACAGCAAATTGAAATGGAAGTAGAGCGATTAGCAGAAAAAGAAAAAAGTCTTAAGGCAAAACAAGGATGGTTTGGATTCTTATGGGGATCATCTCATGTTGAGGAAACAGAAGAATTAAATTCAGCTGCTGCGATAATGAAAAAATTCGAAGAAGCAATGACGCCAGCAGAAAAAGAAAAACTGTATCGTGCTATCGATTATCAAGAAAACTCTGCTCCGGCCCATTATCCAGAAACATATGAAATGATAGATATGACTTTTTATCTTCATGGATTACAAGTGATTATTTGTGATACTGAAAAAGAATGCCCAGATGTTTTAGATATTCAATTTAATGGTGTTAGATCTTGCTTTAAATCTCGACCAGCAGCTAATGCCATTTATGTTGCAGCTTCAGTTAATGAAATGAAAGCTCTTGGTGTTAAGCAACAAGAACAAATTCCTTTTTTAATTAAAACTGACAGTAAAGAGCGGAATGATGTTCTATTTTCTGTTAGCTATGAAAAAAATCCTTTGGACAAAAGCTGTGGGGATCGAATCATTGTAAAATCTCAATCTGTTTGTTTTATTTACGATGCTCAAACAGTGATAGAATTAGTGAAGCTTTTTAAAATCCAAAATCAATCTGCTTTAAATCAAATTTCAGCTGCAGCAGCTGAAAGATTGGAAGGTTTGAAAGAAATGTCAGCCCTAGGGTTAGAGTATGCTATTGAAAAACATTCTCAGTTGGATATTCAAGTTCATCTTGAAGCTTCTCAACTGGTTGTTCCTCGAACTGGATTTTACACTGGATCAGAATCAGTAATTGTTATTAATTTAGGTAGCTTAACAGTCCGTTCTTTAGAAAAACCATCAAGTGAACTAGCGTCTACATCAGTTAGACAGATGGTGAGCATGGGAAAAAGTGAAGAAGACATTATGACCCATCTAAGACAACATAGTTATGATAAATTTGAATTAAAAATTGTAAATTTCCAAGCTTTAGTAGCTTTTAAGGATGAAAATTGGAAGAATGGATTATCAATCAGTGGCAATCCAATGACAATTCTCCAACCAACAACTCTAGAAATTCAATTCCACAAATGTCTTGTTACTGATGATCCAGTTCTTCCTAAAATGCGTGTTATTGGAACATTACCATCATTATCATTGAATATTCCAGATGCCCGGCTACTCCAAGCTCTAGCTATTGTTCAGAGTATTCCATTTCCAGAAGAAGATGAGGCTGCTCTTGCTCCAATGCCATTAGCAAAATCAATGTCTCAGCTATCGCTAAATTATGTCAAAGGATTAAAAGCTAAATCTTCTACTGAATCGGCTGACTCTAATGATAGTATTGCCATTAAACAAACAACTGATTTAGAAGCCAAATTTGTGATGGAAGAATTTCATTTAACAATATTTAGACAGACTGAAGAAATAGTGGCACCATTTTTAACAATTCAATTACTTCAACTAGAAGCAGAAATGACCAATAAAAGTTATGAACAAGAAATACTATTGAGATTAGGAGGAGTTAAAGTAACTCAATACCACAATGATACAGAAATTTTCATGATAAATACTCCAATGGCTTCAGGTCATCAAGTTTATTTGATTGTAGTTCAATTTGTGAGTGTCAATAAACATTCTCCAGAGTTTACTACTCGGCATGGATCAGTTATGAAACTACTGAATCTTGAATTTACAACTTTAGATGTATTACTACATCAAGAAGCTCTAATCAACATTTTGAAATTTTCTAATGAAGTTCAAGATAAAATGACTCCTCGACAATCACTCGATCAACCAAGAATTGGACAAACTAGTACAAAATTCTCACAATTAACGACTATTCAAGAAGATACTTCTACTTTTATCAAGGACCAAATTCAAAAGACGAAAAATAAGACTGAACGACAAAAAAAATCAGTAGTCGAGTGCATAGATTTGAAAATTAAAGCTAAAGTTGACACTATTAGTTTAAAGATGAGTAGTGAATCCAGAGACATTAGTGCTTTTTTTATCAGAGGAATCACTGCTGGATATATTATGAAAGTATCCTATTCACAAGCTAATATTACTTTGGCATCAATCAATGTCATGGATTTAAATCCGTCATCGACTTATAAAAATATCGTATCTGTTGAGAGTTCTGAATCTCTCCAAGTGCAAGCTGTCATTTACAATATTGACCCCAGTGAGATAAACAAACTTAATATGTCTATTAAAATCAATATGGGCTGTCATAGAATTGTTTTTCTAAACCTATTTGTTAGCGGTGTTATGAATTTCCTTAATAATTTCCAAGCTGCTCAACAAGCGATCGCTGAAGCATCTGCAGCAGCAGCTGAAGTTGCCAAAACAAATATCAAAGATGTTCAAGAATCAGCAGCTAGAATTGAGCTTTCGATTAATCTTAAAGCTCCCGTTATTTATGTTCCATTGAATTCCAAAAGTGAGCATTGCTTAATGCTTGACATGGGTAATTTAACTGTTTTTAATAATTTAAAGAGACTTACTATCAATGATTCTGATGATTCTCCAATCGTTGATGAAATGAGAGTGGAATTACAAAATCTAAAAATGTCAAGAGTTCGGTTAAATATGGAAAATTTTACTCATGAAAATGAAGTTTTGATTCTTCAACCTGTCAGCTTTGCTTTAATCATAAAAAGAAATTTGTCGACTGCATGGTATACTGCAATTCCAGATATTGAAATGTCAGGAAGATTACAACAGATTGAAGTTTTGATGAGTAAAGAAGACTATGCGATGATTTTAAAAGTACTTGAAGAAAATTTAGGTGAAGCTATAGAAGATCCTCAAGTAACAATGCCAGCAGTGCGCACAGAACGACAAAAATCTATTGACAGCCAAAGAATTTCTGTCAAGCATGAGATTGAAGTTATCAGAGAAGATGAAAAAAGTCCAACACCAAAAACAACAAGAACTTCAATTAAATTTGAGTTTATAATGGACAGCTTTGTAATTCATCTTTTTGTTGGTGGATCTAAGTTATTGAAAAGCCAATCGTCACCATTGCATTTACCAGAAAATGGTTTAGCTAAATTTGGATTAACTTATTTAGCTTTGAAAGGAACAGTTTTTGCTGATGGATTACTCGCTACATCTATTCTACTCATGAATTGTACACTAGATGATACTCGTCAATCTCGTCAAGGCCATCTTGTACGAATCATGCAGCGAATATCGCCAGTACCATCATTAGAAAATCTTTCTAGTGAAATTCAACAAAAAGAAAAAACTCGTAGCATGTTAGATGTAACAATTCGTCAGGGTTCAAATGATACTTTTATTGATGTTCGAGTATTCTCATTTAGTATAATTGTGTCAGTAGATTATTTAATGAAAATAAAAGACTTCTTTGCCATAGAACCTTCACAATCATCTGTATCTCCAACAATGCCTCAAAAAGGAAATAATGACATTCCGAGAAGAAAAACTGCACCTCCACCCAAACAAACGATGATAACAGTAAATTTACATGTAGAAAAACCGGATATCATTCTTTTAGAAGATTTAGATGATATCAACAGTAATTGTATTATATTAAATACTGAGTTAATAATGAAATTAAGAATGATTGGAGAACATCAAGTAATAAATGGATCTGTTAAAGATTTTTCCATTTTAACAGGCGTTCATAATCCTGAAAAACGAGCTGAAAGTATTTATCAAGTCTTGAAACCCTGCAGTCTTAGTATTGCTGGCTCTACGCCTGAAAATAAAGGTCTACATGTTGATGTTTGCTGTACAGAAATTCACATTTCAGTATCTCCTGGTACTATAGAAATTCTTAATCGAGTACTCCGTGGAGTAACATCAAAAGAGCTTGAAGAGGGAGAAATTGTCAAATCAGATCCAACTCATGAAGGTTTATGGTTAATTACGCCTTACGAAGAAAACAATTACTGGTTCCTTAAAACAGAAGTAGCTACTGAAGCTCTTGAAGATTTTGTTTACACTGATGCTGAAGTTTTGGCATACAAACCAGAACTAGCAATAGTTTCAGCACCAACGATATTATTAACTTTAGAAGCTGGTATTGGAAATAAAACTCTTCCAATGTTAATGCTCCATATGGGCTTTCAAAGCAATGTAATCGATTGGAGCACTAAAACTATGAGCATTGATGCTACAATGTCTTTAATTATAGCTTATTACAATAGCCGTTTAGCTTTGTGGGAACCTTTAATAGAACCTATTGAAGTAATGAAAAATAATGAGAGGCACTCAAGTCCTTGGGAATTAAAGACTAAAGTTCAATTTCATGATTTAGCTCCAGATTCTAGAGGTGCTAGTGCTATTTCTCCTAGTTTAGAAAGTGAACCTGACGATTTTCATCAATCTGCAAGAATGTCAATAGATGTAGAATCATCAGATAATTTAGAAATCACCGTAACAAAGACTTGTTTAGAGGTTTTGCAACAGTTAGGCAATGCCTTTTCTAGTGCAATGGAAATGACTGATAAAACTAGCAAAAAATTAGCTCCTTACGTCTTGAAGAATGAGACAGGCCTAATGATAGTGCTAGATCTAGAGTCTAGTAATTTTCAAGTTTTGGGGAAAAATATGGAACCAGTTCAGACAGGCTTAGGATCTGAAGCATACTCAGAGGTGATTTTGGATACCGGAGCTTCGATTCAACTGGCTACAACGACTGATAAAACGAGCATTAATATTTTAGAACAATTAAAAAATGTTACTGTGAAAGAAGAAAGTGATTATAAATTTGTTGTGATGTTTCGAGGAATACAAAATAAATTAGAAATTCCAGTTTTGAGAGCTGACAAAAGATTTTTCTCTCTCAAATATCGAAAAGATGGCTCGGAAGAATGGGGAATAATCTCAGATGTTGTGGTAGAAAATGGAAGCACTATCGTAACTTTAAGGAGTGTTCTTCAAGTTCATAATCATTTTATGGAACCTATTTCGGTTTATTACATGACAAAGACTGGAAATGAAGTCGAATGTGTTGGAGAAGTTGGACCTGATGAAAAACTTAATTTACCTTTAGATGCTGTTTATACACCAACAAATATTTATTGGCTCTTTTTCAGTGTTAATGGATATATGGTATCAGTAGAGCCATTCATTTGGAAGGATCTGCAAAAAACAGTCAGCATGACAAAACTTCTTAAATGTGAATCACGAGCCAAAGAGCCAAAAGAACCATTTTACATTCAGGTATATTAAAAAATATATATTTTTATAATTTTTTTACTTTTTTAATATTGACAGTATAAAAATATGAATACTGCACGCGATTTTAGATTATTTTCGCCATGATTGCGGTTGGTTGTTTAATATATAATAACAATAATTTCGGTTTATTGTTGAACTCTATTGATTGGCGAACGAAATTATTCAATTTTCTTACTAATGATAATAAAAAAATGTTGAATTACCTGAAATCAGAATCACCAAAATATTTTGATGCTCCAATCCAGGTATTATTTAAGTTTAATGTTAGGATTTGAGAAATTTTTTTTATGCAAAAATTCAAAAGCTATAATTGTTAAAATTTTTTTTATGAACACAGTGTTTGCATGAATTTATTGTGATGAATCAGCGTTAAAATTTAATCAAGTTATTTGCATTATTAAATAAAAATGCATTGAAACTGAATCTAATTATTAATTTTGGTTTATATACTTGTAGAATTAGTTTCTTAGTGAATATATTGAAGAAATAAGTTCGATAATTGAGAATGAATTTCACATTTTTTAATTAATTATTTTAAAATGTACTTTAATAATAACATAAATCAAATGAAAATATGACAAAATTTATTAATTTTACAGGCTGTTGGAGAAATAGAACAGGTTTACTTCGAAAATACAATGAGACATACAATTTCCAGCACAATTTACAATATACATTTATACCCATCTGTTTACTTAAAAAATTTTCTACCTATTGACATTATAATAATTCTTCCTGGAACGGTTGAAGAAAAATTGGTTAAAGCTAGTACTACATTACAAATGCCTACAATTGATTCTACTCATTCGAATATCATCATAAAGGTAGATTTCATTAATTAATAATTATAGTTATTGTCACCATTAATTCATTATCACACTAATCAATTTTTTTTACCGATCAACAGTTACCACAATATTTAGAGAAAGACTGGTCATGTAAAGGCGAAATAGTGGCTAATCCTCCAGAATTTTCAGTATGGTCATTTGAATCCTTCGATAGCGCACAAAAAGTTGTCATGGATTTAGGAATGCATTGCTCCTTCTTTCATGGATCCGTTATCATGGCACTTTACTGTCCATTTTGGATGTTAAATAAAACAGGATTAATGTTATCATATCGAGTGAGTATAAGAAACAAAATATTTGAAAATTAATTAATGGGATAATGTTGGTGAAAAATGATTAATCAATTGCATTATTATTTTCTGATAGTAAATTGCATCGTGTACTTGTCTTTGTTTTCTTTGTTTTTGGTTATTTGTTTACTTTTAAATTCTGCTTGAAACTCTTTACTTCTTTTATTTCTGGCTTTTAATAATTATAATAGATAATTTTCTGATTAACTAAATTGGCAATTTGAAAAATTACTTTTTATTAACTTTTTTTTTTGAGAACAGGGAAAGCAGAACTGCGTTCAATCATTTAATAAATATTGAGTAAGATAATTTATAATCTTTTTACAGAAGATATTGTAAATATTTCCAATTTACATTTGTTATTCGCTATTTTTCTTGAAACCAAATATTAATTCAATATTCACTTATGAATTAAAATAATATGCATGATAAAATTTGTTATGAAAAATATCCATAATATTTCTATATTTTGATGCCTTTTCATCATCTTTTTTATGGTCGATGAGAATTTTATTAATGTATCGAATATAAATAAAAAATTCAGTTATCACCAATCTGCGATTAGCTTTAATTTAATGGAAGTGTATTTGAAGGTGATGAAAACGCAAACAAGAGTATGATTAATCTTCAGTCCTGAATTTATCCGCGTTTGAATTATTTTCCAGAAATCGAGTAAAGGTGGAAAAGAGCCAAGTCCAATCAAGGTAGATTATCCTTGTCATTACACTCATTCACTATATAAATAAAATAATTTATACAATTATTTAATATTTTAAATAGGCTTCATAAAAAAATGCTCTTTATATTTTAATTTTTATTTTTGCATTTTTCAACACTTTATTACAGAAACTTGCATGTTTTCCAATGCGTGGAAGTCGGGGCGCAATGGGCCGGAGAAAAAGAAGAAAAGTGGTGATTTAGTTTAATTTAATTTGGCAATTTCATTAACTCTGCTATTTTTCATACAGGAATCTCGTTATTCTGGGTGATTGGTGTTGGCTTTTTTTAATAAAATAATTTAATGACAAGCTTCTTTTTTTATTTCTCAAAAATATCGCATGTTTTGGAAAATTAACTTGTGGAATTGGAATAGTTCTCTTTTCAATTCTAACATACATTCAAAGCCTTTCAACGATTTGAATTGAATAAATTTTAATTATTTCATGTTCCAAATTTCAGAGCTCCGAAGATCACCTCAATGTTATTTATCATCCAGAGACGTACAAGGGACCAATTCTATTTTCCTTCCGGTCGAAGGCCTTCTTTGGAAAGAAAAAAGCTATGGTAAGAATTGAAGATGGTGATTGGTCAGAAAAATTCCCAATTGATGTCGCAGGAAGTAAAGGAGTAGTTGTTTGTCGATATAATGGAATTGATTATCGACTCGGCGTACATAATCAGTTAACTTACAACTCTTTGACAAAACAAATCACTTTTACTCCATATTTTGTATTAATAAACAATGCAGACTTTTTAATTGAATGTCAAGAGGCAAACAGACCAGCTAGTCCAATAGCTAAAATTCCTCCGGGAGAATGTAAAGCTTTTTGGCCAGAATCTACTCAGGAACGTAAAATGCTGATCGCACGAGTATCAGGCTATCCTGAAAAAACAGCGCCTTTCATCTTCACTGAGGTTCATACAACTCTGTTAAAATTAGACAATAAATATGGTGGGATCAATGTTGATATTCAAATCAATGAAGGAGGTGTTTACGTATCTCTTTCAGCATATTCTCCAGGAAATGCTCCAGCTTTAATTATAAATCATACGTCACAGACGATCGATCTGTGGGAAAAAGGATCAATGAATGTTCGGTCATTACAATCATTTAATCGAATGTTTTATACATGGGAGAATCCATCAGGGCCGAAAAAATTAATTTGGGAAGATAATAATAAGAAAGAGATTGACAATGATTTGAGAAAAGATCATTTGGGAGCTTTTTGTCTTCCAGAAACTGATGAAGAAGTCTACTATGTATCATTTCTTGATGGAGTTCAACGAGTTTTATTGTTTACAAATAGCTTAAAAATTGCTGAAGATTGTCAGCTAGTAGGAGACTTAGAAGTAATTGATCAAGAAATAACCTTAAATATTCACGGAATTGGATTATCATTAGTTAATAATATAAATCAAGCAGAATTATTATACCTATGCATTGCCAGCTCTGGAATTATTTGGGAAACTCGAAAAACTATTGGAAGTCGCTGGAAACCTTTAGTAGATCGGGAAGTTGCACTAATTGAAGATGGATATCAACGATACATCAAAGAAGCTCAAGTTGGTAATGATCCACCATATCGAATCATGTTGGACCAGAAGCTTTTAGTTGACTTTCAAAATATGGAAATGTTACGACCACATCGAAGATATATGCGAAGAACTTTCCAGACTGGACTTTGGCTTCAATATAAAACTTCGGTGCATCAAGTACAACTTCATGCCAAAATTAATCGACTTCAAATTGATAATCAATTGTCTGATTGTGTATTTCCGGTCATTCTTGCTCCTGTACCACCTCCTAAAAGTGTAGCTCAAAGCTCGGTGGTGAAACCATTCGCAGAAATGAGTATAGTCAAGAGACTATTAGAGCACAGTAGTGTCCAACAATTTAGATACTTTAAGGTTTTGGTTCAAGAATTCCATATAAAAGTGGATATCGGTTTTATTAATGCTTTGATGGCCTTTTTTGAAGCTAATGAAGTGAGTGACGCTGAAGAAAGTAAACTCTTCTTGACTGACATGAAGCTAGTAGATGAACCATTAATATATCATGTTAATTTGATTACTACAGCTGAGCAGAAAAATTTCTTTGATCTTTTACATTTTTCTCCGCTGAAAATTCACATAAGTTTTTCGATGACAGGCAGTGGAGGAGGACCATCAGCAGTTCCACAAGTTTTAAATGTTCTTCTACAAGGGATTGGTGTTACATTAACTGATATCAACGATATAGTGTTTAAATTAGCTTACTTTGAAAGAGATTATATTTTCATGACGCACAATCAACTTATATCCGAAGCAACAAGTCATTATGTTGGTCAAGCTATTAAACAGCTTTATGTACTAGTTCTTGGTCTTGATGTCATTGGTAATCCTTACGGATTAGTTGTAGGAACGATGAAAGGTATCGAAGATTTATTTTATGAACCTTTCCAAGGTGCCATTCAAGGTCCTGGAGAATTTGCTGAAGGGTTATTGCTTGGAGTACGAAGTATGCTGGGACATACAGTGGGAGGTATGGCCGGAGCTGTATCTAAAATTACTGGAGCTATGGGAAAAGGTTTAGCAGCATTGACTTTCGATGAAGATTATCAACGAAAACGACGCGAACAACTGAATAAGCAACCTGCAAATATTCAGGAAGGTTTAGCACGGTCTGGAAAGGGTCTTGTTATGGGATTTGTTGATGGTGTAACTGGTGTTGTCATGAAACCTTATTCCGGAGCTAAAGAAGAAGGTGTTGAAGGGTTCTTTAAAGGTTTTGGTAAAGGAGTTGTTGGATTAGTAACAAGACCAACTGCTGGAGCGATTGATTTTGCCAGTGGATCGTTCGGAGCTGTTAGAAGAGTAACAGAAATGAGTGAAGAAGTTAAAAGAGTTCGACCTCCACGATTTCTTCAACCTGATAGTTTAGTGAGACCTTATCTTCATGCAGAAGCTGAAGGAAATAAAATTTTACAAGACTTAGAAAAAGGAAAATATGCTAAAACAGACGTGTATTGTTACCATGTTTTCATTGGAAAGGATGTATTGTTAATGACAGATAAAAGGATTGCATATATCGAACATAGTGATCTTTTTGGAGGATGGAAAGTTGATTGGGGATATACTTGGCAGGAAATTATTCATCCAGCTCATATTGTTGATAGAGGAGTAGAAATTAGAGTCAAGGATTCTAGTAGAAAGAAAAAACTTGGAGGATTATTTGGAACCACAGATCATATAAAAGTTGTGCTTATTTCAGAACCTGTTGTTAGACAACATGTTTTTAATACTATCCAATCATTACTAAGTCAACACAAAGTATAAAGCTTAAATAGAAATTAACTTTTCTTGGATAATAGTAGATCTCTTTATAATATTCCTTCAAAAACAATTTTTTTGATATTTACTAAATTTAAAAATTAAGTGAGTGAATCATTCTTAAAAAAGTAAGGTTTGGATTTGGAAAATTTCAATTACTTTTTTAATTTTTTATTGGTTAATCATTAAATCTATATTTTTTTTACTGGAGATCTAAAATCGAATACCATAATATTCACAAAAAATTCCTATCTATATACATCGCAATATTGATGAAATAACAACAAATATTGACATTTTCAAATTATACGTAAACAAAAAAATAATAACATATAAAGAGAAACATAATAAACATAGAGAGAAAGTTATAGGATGACTATAAAACGCTTTCTTAGTACAATATTAGTATTCAACAGTACTAAACTTTTAAATTATCTATGCACAGTTTTATGTGCTTAAATAAGCTTGTAAATTAATGTCAAGAGAAAAATACTTAAAATAAACAAACTGCGTAAAAAAAGTAATGGTTTTGAAGCTTCGAAAAAATGAGAATTATTGACATAGGGAAATAATCAAATTATGCACCTACAAATAATTTTACTAGTCCGTACTATCAATCAGTTATCTTTTTGTTACCACACAGACTTTGTAAAGCACAAAGAATTTATATATTTTTTCATTGCAAGTTTACGCACATTTTTGATTTTTTACTGTTAATAACATTTATTTGTACTATTTCTTGTTCAATTAAATCAATTTTTGTTACAAATGTTTTCATAATATACCACACAAATGTTAACAATACGTATTTTTATTACTAATAAGAAAATAAATTTTTTATATGATTAATATTCATAATAATTCATAAAAAGTTATGAACTGTAATTATTCTTGATTACTTAACTGAGGTATTATAATTATTGTTAGAAAAATGAACATTAAATAAAAGCGATAGCTTGTCCAATAAAAAACTATAATATTGCTAAGTTAAATAAACGCTTCCAGTGATTGTTCGATTACGTACTACTTATGTTTAAAAAATTGCTTTATATTTCAGTGATATAATTTTATCGTACTTTATTTGTAGTAAAATATTTGAAGAAAAATTTATAAATCATTTAAAAAAACTGATACACAATTTTACTGATGATTATTAAATATTTTGTATGTTTTCTCGATAATGTTAATTGAAAAATTGAAATTGAAACTTGATATTTGTAATCATTTTTGTTTGAGTTATGTGTTTTGTAATTGATGATAATAAATTGAGTAATTCTATATTAAATTATCGATTATTGACGTTCAATATTATTTCCACATGATGGAAAAGATACAATTTTCATATGTACCCAAGTTTGTCTATTTTGAATTGTTTAAAATATTCCCGCTAAATTAAAAACAGGTAGTACATCGATGCCCTCTGGTGAAAGTTGCCAAAAACGACCGGAAAATACGTCACTTGTGCCAGCTGCCAACAATAATGTAAGTTCTCTCTGACTTCTTACTAGCAATTAACCCAATATCATCCCGTGTCTTAGTGAACTTTTAATAAAAATATAATCAAAATCTCAGTAAAATTTAATTAGTAATTCTTTTTTACTTCTTTTTTAAGTCTTCTTATTCATTAATTTCATTCATAAGCATTATTGTATCTATAAGGTAAGTTAAAAACTGTGATAGTAATGTCAAAAATTAACCAACATGAACTTGAATTGCGCCCTCGTAGCAAGCATAACGGATTTTTTTATCCTTTAATAAACTCTAGACTGTGATATTTATTTTTAGAGCAACACAAAAGCTTTTTCTGGTTATACTATTGCGTTCTTATATTATTTATCTACGTAATTGTTATAAACATCTGGTTGTTTTTATACTGTTAAAATAGAGTACTTTTCATTATATTTTCATTTTTTCTCATTTGTGACATTACAATCTTTCTCATACATAATCATTTATTGTTTGTGAAATTATTGCGATTCTTGAATTTATTAAAGGTTATTGGACACACATCAGATTTGTTTGATAGTGGTGTAGTTATACATGACTTGACGTATTTTTGTTGCAGAGTCATTACAAGAAAGGCATCAAATCAACACTAACTACTAGTTTACTTAGATCATTAAAATGTTCATATTAGATTGGTTTACTGGAGTACTTGGTTTCTTAGGTGAGTGAATCAACATACTCTTCAGTTTAATTAATAATTATTCATTCATAATAAATGTTCATATTTAACATAACTTTTTATCATTTCTGCAAATACATTTTTTTCATACACTTCCTTGTTCTTTTGATTGTACGACATATGATTTTTTATTTATATTAAATTGTTCATACAATTTCGTTTTATCAAAAGATAAACAAAATTCCAGGTTACCTCAATAAAGTATTTAAATTATGTAGATTTTAATTCAATGAAAACCAACCGAAAATTTATCGATAAGAAAAATAATTGATCTTTTACTAGATTTAAATGAGAAATTTGTTTCTATATTTTTTAGACAATTATATGATTCAACAATAACATAATAAAAAAAAAACAACTGATGTGACGTACTTATAGTTGATTATTGTATAACAATAGAATATGAAATAATATCAGCATTATTAATCATATTATAGCTACTCAGCTACTTGATATGGTGTATAATACACCGATTTAAGAACAGTTATAGCTTTGAAAACGAGGACAAAGTCTTAATAAAAAGGTCATTGACGAAGATGAGAGATTTTTATTTTATTTCTACATATTTTTATCATTAAATAATCTTCAATCAATTTTTGCTTATCTATATGCTAACATTTTTAACTTATAAATGATTTAATTGAACTCTAGCTTTTAAACATTTCGTATTTTGAACTAATGAATAATATTCGACTAATTGTATTGTTCACTTTAGACTTTTGAAATATTCATTCATGACTTTTGTTTGCATAAACCTTGTAAACATAATAAGTTTGTCATTTTTTTTCACTAAAGAATTTTAATTCTAATTTTTATAAATAAATTCGTTTTATAAATTTCAGGATTATGGAAAAAAAGAGGGAAGTTATTATTTCTTGGATTAGATAATGCAGGAAAAACAACGCTTCTTCACATGCTCAAAGATGATCGATTAGCCCAACATGTACCCACGTTGCATCCAAGTAATATACAGTTGCTTATATAAAATATTAGTTGATGTAAGATTGTTGTTAATGGAATTTTTGTTATTTTAGCTTCGGAAGAATTATCGATTGGAAATATTCGATTCACAACGTTTGATCTCGGTGGTCATACACAAGCGCGTCGAGTCTGGAAAGATTATTTCCCAGCTGTAGACGCAATTGTATTTTTAGTGGACGCCAGTGATAGGTCACGACTTCCAGAATCACGGGCTGAGCTTGATGCATTATTGACAGATGAACAGTTAAGCTCGTGTCCTGTTCTCGTTTTAGGCAATAAAATAGATAAACCTGGTGCGGCGTCTGAAGTTGAACTCAGGAATTTCTGTAACCTTTATGGTCAAACAACTGGAAAAGTAATTGAGATTTTATGTCTTATTAATAAGATAAAAAGCGATTGAAAAATAATTAAATAAAAATTTTGTTTTAGGGTAAGATTCCTCGTAGTGAAATTCCCGGCCGTCCACTCGAGTTATTTATGTGCTCAGTCCTCAAAAGACAAGGCTACGGTGAAGGTTTCCGTTGGCTTGCCCAATATATCGACTGAATATATTTATTTCATAATTAACATTTATCATTTGTATTACCAAGGAAATGAATTAAATGAAGCAAACAAATTGATTCAAAAACAAAGTACATCAACATAAAGACAATGACAATTCGGATACTCCTCATTAGTGATTTTTTTTGTCTTTCCATCCATCGAGTCATATCAAAGATATGCAGCTGAGTAGTTAATTTTAATTAACAGAAATGTGTGATGAAGTATTCGGGTACTACTCTCATTAAACTATTTTTTGCTAATTAGTTTTAAATGAATCTTAGGAGAAAATTCGCTCAGTTATGTGACATGATTATGCAATTACTAAACAGAACATATGGTGAAAATGAAATAGAAACGAATGAAATAATTACGTAAAATACAAATATCGATAATGATAAACACATTTTGATAAATAAACTCATGAATAAAATTATTATTTGAGAATGAGGTCTCAATGGTATTTTTTCTAATTCTAGTATTTAAAAAAAAAATAAAATAACAATTAATTAGATAATTGATTTTAAAAAATATAGTTAGATTAGTATATTCTAATTTGTTTATTTAAGCTTATTCTTTTAACCCTTCATTATCTATAAATGTATAAAGTCTCTTAAGCTTGAATGCTGCTGTCATACATGCATGTTTATGCACAATTAGCAATCATGTATTGCTGTTATGCATATAATACATAATGATTAGCAATAATAATAATTTTTACTTTGAAATTTCCTTGTCTTTAGATCCGCAATAACACGTACATTTTATAGACGTATTTATGTGATTTTTATACTTTTTTAAAATTTTTTTTTAAATTAATAATCCTGATATGTTGGTAATAGTAATGATGGCTATTGATAACTAGACAAGATAACATATACGTGATGATGTGTGTGTTGATAATTAGTGGCTCAAAGGTTGGAAATTAAAAATTGAATTTATGGATGACGGCAGTATTTTGGTTGTAATGCTTATACGAACAAATAGATTTTTTACGGCATCTGGATATTCAATCATTTTTTTTCAGTAATGTTTATATGAGAATAATATGCTTTTTACTATTGAGTTAATGATTAACTTATATAACTTTTGTTTAATAAAATTATTCAAATAATTAATAGCTTTGGTTTTTTTTTTAATATCATGATTATGGTTTTTATAATCAGGTATGAATTAATAAAGAAACAAATACTAATGCATTATGATTATTATAAAATTGAGATTCGTTTAATTTATCCATCATTTTGTAAAATAAAATTATAAAAATACGTTTTTTGTAAAATCAATTTGTTTTATAAGATATAAATATGAAAATTTACAGAAATTACTTAAGGAAATTGTTAGTTTCTAAATTATAGTTTTTGATGGCTACATAAATTTTTTTATAAAAAATTCGTTATTTATAACTCTAATTCTTGACCAGAAGGTTTAAATTTACTAGAAATATATTCATCTGTAACTTCTTCAAGTGTTTTTGGATTCCACTTTGGATTTTGGTCTTTATCAACCAATAATGCACGAACACCTTCATAGAAATCACTTTTTTTATCACAGGCTGCACATGCTAGTCTATAATCCATTTTTAGACATTCAGCTAAGCTTAAATTTTTCCCTATGTCAAGGGCTTTTTTTGTTATTTTTAATGCAGTTGGAGACATTTTTGCTAAATTAGTAAGAACTTCTTTGGCCCACTCACTATCGTCTTTTTTTAAATTGTCAATTATCCCTTCAACAGTATTGGCAGAGAAACAGTGATCAATTTGTTTTAAATGTTTTTCTAAACTAAATTCTCTACTGCTTGGATTTTCAAATTTGTTTATTATCTTGCCAACTTCCTCATCTCCAGGAGCAAGTAATGCTTCAGTCAAAGCTTCAAGTTTCGTTGATGGCACAAAATGAGTTGCTATTCCAGCTAGTTTAACATCTTCACCTATCAACGAATTTGAATGAAAAATTTTTTTCTTTTAAAAGAAATTCTCATAATTTACAAAATATTATTACCTTTAAGTCGATGTCCTGTAAGACCTAGAAAATATCCAAGTTTTCCTCGAAGTCTTGGAAGAAAATAACTTCCTCCAACATCAGGGAAAAGCCCAATAGCTGTTTCAGGCATTGCAAATAATGTATTCTCTGTTGCTACACGATATTTACCATGAACAGACAATCCAACACCGCCGCCCATTGTGATTCCACTGATGAGAGCTACATAAGGCTTCTTAAATGTTCCAATAAGGTGATTTAATCTTCAAGAAAAAATAGGTATATTTCTTTATTTTTTTTGATTGATTCTAATTAAAGAATGATAGTAAATTATTTTTACTAACGTATACTCAGCTCTGAAAAAATCGTAACCTTTTTTTTCACCACCAGGTTCATTTAAGGCAACAGTTATACATTTGACATCACCTCCAGCACAGAATGCTTTTTCTCCGGCTCCCTTTATTACTACAGCTTTTTTAGAAGACTCCCACTGTTCGAGGACTGGATATATTTTTTTGGTCATTGATAAATTTAAAGCATTTAATTGTTTTGGTCGGTTTAATATAATCATACCCTTATCGCCAACCTAAACATTAACATAAGTGAAAATTTTTCAATCCTAATAAAAGAAAATAGAATTTTTTACCTCTTTAAAAATCACATCATTTTCATCCATTGCAGTGGTATAGTTCTTTTTCCCTAATTTTCTAATTTCTAAAATAATAATAAAAATGTATTAACAACCGGACACGCTTAAATAATCATTTAATCAACAAGTAGAATATTATTAGAATTATGAGATGTCAGATATTTACTACGTACCTAATCGGTTCAGTAGTGAAAATGATCGAAAAGAAAAACTTTTCATCACTATTTTCGATCCCACTGCTAACTGCTTGAAGGTTATGTTGTCGATCTGTTAAAAATAACTCATTGTTCATGAAAATTGTACGTTTTAAATGGTTAAATAAAAAGTTTTTACCATTATAAACATTGTGATGATTTAAAAAAATCCAAAATCAGTTCAGTTTAGTTATTTTATTTCAGATAATAAATCTTTAAATCGGAGCATGAAAATTACTCACAGACATATACTGAGAAATTGTCAGTGAAAACGATAATAGTGATTAATACAAATGTAATATTTAAATAAAAGAGAGAGAAAAAAGGTTCTAAACAAGTTTTTTCTTTATTAGTAACCTTGCTGGAGATTTTTTCAAATAATATTTCTTTTAATAGAAAAATACTTATTTTAAATTAAAAAAAAACATGAATAGTCAGTTTTTTATCTTTTCTTATTTCATCATATTATATCCATCAATGATAAGATGGGCTTATCAATGAATTGTATAACATAAGCATTACTGAGAGTTTAAGTTCTTGTAGAACCTCCAATAACAATGAGTAGATATCTATAAAGTCCAATAATATCGACATAAAGCTGAGTTGTTGCAAAAATAATTTCATCTGGAGATAACTGAATTTTTCGACCACCCATAATTGTTTGAATGTCAAAATATAGATACTGTAAATTAGAATTAAAAATAATAAGCTCATCAAATTAAATTATGATGCGTTATTATAATAGCTAATTTACCAGAGAAAAAATTAAAGCTCCTAAAGCTCCGAAGATGACCATGAGGATGCTGATCTCGGTGTAAATCAATACGATTACTAAAATAATTAATGTTATCATAACTCCTAGTCCTATAATACTCAATAGTCCAGTCCACATAGTGAAGTCGAACTGAATTTTAGAAAAAAAGTGTTTGTAGTTCAAATTCATTTTCATTTGAATAGTTCATAAAATCGAGATTACCTTACAAATAGTTGCTGAAAAGGCAATGATCAGTATAATAGTCGCAGTCATTGCTAAGGTAATTAAAACCACTTCAACTTCGAAACGAATCGAAATATAAGCAGCTATATGAGATTCTGCTAAAGTCTTAAAAAACAAATTTAATTATTAATCTAATACTCCACTAGATAATAAATAATGATTATCAACCAAAAGAACTAGGCATGTTCCACCCCATCTTGATTGAGTTCTTCCACAATCTGTGATCGAAATGCTGCAATATGAGCATATAAAAAGAGTCCTAAGAACATAAACCATAAGATTAATGTTTAAACGATAAAAATAGTTACATAAATTAATACTCACATTGCAATGACCCACAAATACCAATATTTATCAATGAACGCTTGTGCTGGAGGGCTAAAAGAAATCTTTATTTTTAGTAATCTGGAAATAAGTTTAATGGTAGAGAAATATATTCAGTTAATAATTTAGATATTAAATAATTACTAAAACATAAAAAATGCCACATAAAGCACAGTGAATGTGAGCTGTGCAAATAGAACTAAGAAAACCCTTCGAATAAATCGTCGTCGGACATTATTATTTTTAAATTCTGCAAAATATTCATCTTCTGGAGCTCCTCCTAGATTCCGTCTCTGTTGTGCTAGCCAAAAACGATAAATTTCTTGATTTTGTCGTTCTCTATCTAATACCATGCTATTGGTTACTGTTATTGTATAAGGACCCTAAAATGAACATGAAATACGTATTAATTGTTTATTCTGAAATGTAATTAAACATTTAGGAACAATATTTGAGCCTACACTTTGTATTTGTTGACCTCTCACTAAAGGTGGAAGCAATGGGGGTCCTCCGGCAGCCAGAGGAATATGAACATTAGACTGATCTGGTACAGCATTTTGTTGATCAATAGACAAATAAGAAGGTGGTAAATCATGCAATACACTTGATGGTTGTGTTTGTGGTTTCATTATAGCAAATAGAAAATGAAAATTTTTCTTTTAAATACACACGACTCTTGATATAGATGATAAAATCTACTCTTTTAATAAAAACCGCAAATTTATAGCACTATTTTATTTGCAAAGTGCTAAATCATAACGACAAATCTTTTTAAGGTCATTATCGTTTTGAAACAGAAATACTACAAAATTTATTTATATGTTAACTTCATACAGTTTAAAAACATTACTTGATATAAACGCGGCTAAATTCATATTTAGCCGTAAAACAACTAAAGACTAAAAGAAATCAAAATTATCAATATGGACAAGCACGTAACAATGAAAATATTAACTGACGGTCATATTGACTGCGTTAGTGTTGAATTCCAAGAAATTCAATTTAAGAATCATCAACAATAGGTGTATTTATAAGCAATTATTATTCATTATTTTAATTTTAATTTTATTTTAACCAACATATGATTTGATAAAATCAATTTTTTTTTTAGTTTAAAAATATGAGTAGAAAACATGAAAAAGTGGGGGAACAATTGTGAAGTGGGGATCAGACTGTTTACACATCATGTTTATTGCAACCTACTTCAGTCGCGCTTCGGTTTTTAAAGAATCAGTATTTCAGTCGTCTTATGTGTGCAATTAATAAATATTCTTAGTTTGAATAATTAGCACTGTATCTAAGTCATGTAATAGTATTATTGATTGAGTGAATCTTCAAATAATAATGTAATAGTGTTATGAAAAATGTTGCAGCGTAATTAATGGTGTATCGCGAAGTAAATGATAGGATAGTGAAATTAATGGTACAATAGTTCAATTGTTATTATAATTATTAATTAGAAAGTATTGTGATTAGTGTAATAAACGTTATTTAGATAATATAACAATGTAATTAATAATTGGAGTAACTACAACCGATAATTGGAGTGAGCATAACTATGAATACAAAAGAAGCATAGAAACAAAGCAAACACTGTATTCCTGGAATCCATCAACGTTGAACGGTAAGCCATATTATTTTCATTTACATTTTTTTCTATTTGTCTTTGTGAACATCAGCAATATCAAATAATTTGAATTATGTTGCGTTTTTTATTTTAAACGGAAAATAAGATTGACATTTATCATTGAAATGTAATCTTGAAATAGAAATGTGAATAATTTTTAGCCAGTTTATTACTTTTTTATTGTATATTATTAGTTGTTTTTTTAATCAGATTATTCCATTTTCAAAAGTTTTTGAGAAATTTGATTCATAATAAGGTTTGTGATTCTTAGTAAAAAAATTTTCTTCTTCAAATTATAGCGCGAAAATGTACTTAACTGCCCTCTGTAAATAAAGATTGACTTTCGGTACTTCATTCCGTCAACAAACAGTTGAAAGCTGTTACGTTATTTTAATCATTTTTTAATCGCTACAATTGTATTTTATATATCATATATAGTGAATTATAATGCAAATCAAATCATTATCAGATGATTTTGAGCCAACCAATTTCGAAATACTTGACTTTTATGGTGAAGAAATGTGTTTTCTGTGGCAAGACGATAAAATTGCTTTATTCTCATACAACATAAATGGTTCAAATGTTCAAGTATTGCCTATTGTTGCTCCTAAGTTAATTAAAAGTATACATAGCTACTTGGGGCGAATTTTTCTCGTTTGTAAACCATTTGGAATTTATAAATTTACAAAAACTCATGAGTTTGCTTTATTAAGTGTATCTGGGTTTGGTATTGGGACTGAATATTTTGAGGTTTTGATATTAAAAGATAATTCTTTATTTATTGAAAATAAACGTGAAAGGAAAATTCAAGAATTATTAGTTCTTCCAAAATTATCATTAGATGAACAAAATGAATATGATACGTTGAATTTTTTACTTCTAACCTCAAAAACAACCCATGAAAAATTAAAAAATATTCTATTCCCTAAACAAGATTCTATTTGCCTGATTTCAAGTAGAAAATCATTGTACACGTTATTTCATGAAACTATTCAAATTATGTATGAAGGCTTATACAATATAACTGATATTATACCAATTAAAAAAAATAACTTTATTCTTGGATTACTTCTGATAACTGGACCAAAGCATGTCATCTTTGTCAGCACTAAAGATGATCAATTATTTTTCAAGAAAATTTATTTCAATGTTGAAGTAGATTGTTTATGCACTGGATTTTTAGATGATTCTGAAGATACTATCTGGATTATTTATTCTGATAAACAAAAAATTTATTTTGCTCACCAAAATATCAATTGGGATGGTCTACATAAAGTTAGCTGGAAAAGGAATAAAATAATTCGCTGCAAAAATTATAAAAACAAAACTATTGTTCTGAACTCTTTATTCCAATTAGAAGAAGTAACTTTTAATTCAATAAAATCACACGATGTTTCTCGAGCACATGAAGATTTTTATGAGATTAAAACAGAAATGTTGACCGGTTCTGAACTTATCGTAGAAAATATTTGTGAAAGTGCAAAAGAGTTGGATAAATTGAATCAAAAATTACTATTAGAAAAAGAGAAGTTACATAGAATAAATATTTTTACTCACAAACAAAAAATTCCTTGTGTGCCAAAAATAAATGTTGATCGTAGTGGTCATTTTATTTTTTTAAAAGTATGCTTTGAAAATCATCTACCACCGGGAAGTTATATAACTATAAACGTCATTTGTAACAAACAAACGACATTCAGTTCAAAATTAGTTGAAGATAATGAAACAACATTGGAAGTTCTTTTAAAACCAGAACTTTTGGATAGTTCTATTGATGTAAATTTTGATCTTGTGACTTTCGCTGAAGAAGAGAAGCCTTGGTGTATACTCAATGACTGTTTAAAAGATCCAAGTTTAAAAGAAAAACATAAGGTTAAAGATTTTCTGAATTCTAAGATGAATTTTTTAAATTCAAAATTGAACATTTTAAGGAACTTAGTTCAACAAGACAATCAAATTGATGAGAAGAAAATTTTGAATATTAAAAAAAGTCTGAGACGAGAGATTCCAGATATTTAATAGAATAATAATATTAAATATTTATTCTTCGATTGTACTGATAGAGCTGTTTAAATATTTTCATAATGTTTGGATTCAAAGTATTGAATTAACCATAAGTATTTGTTATATTTTTATACAATTTAAATAGTTGTTATAAAAGCTTTTATTAGAACTATTTCATGAATAATAATATCTTACTTAATTCTTAAGTATATTTGTACCTCTCCTATTCTATTTTGTAATTATTTCATGCAAATTTTGAGTCTTTCTTATACTATTTACATAGTAATTTTATATATTTTTAGATTTATCTTAACTATTTTTAAGTCCATATCTAAATTAATAGATTAGTTTCATTAAAGCTGTATGAATTATTTTTTTCACAAATGTAGTTATGATAAATTCTAATGAATTTTTATTTTTAGTATGAAAAATATTCATAAAGTCAATCATTATTCAACTCATTCCCAAATTTACAAATAAACTTCCTCGAATTGTTTAAATGGTAGTTCGTAAATTATCTTCTTTGACTTTAAAGACTTTTAGCTGCGTACAAAGAGTTAGGAATATAAAAAAATAATCTGATTTATGTATACTAATTTTGTTATGTTGGTAAGTTTGTGATGTTTTTTGTGGTTTCAATCCTGAGATCAGAGATCCTACATTTGGCTAAAGGACGCTCGTATAAATAGTTTGTGGTAACTGGACTTGGCTTTATCGCATTTCCCGTAAACAAAACGTCCAATGAATGTACCCGATGGAAGGCTGAATTGCGTCAGTCGTTTAAGATATTACAATGATGCTAATTTTGGATCTTCTCCCTTGACGAAAACATTTTGGTAGATGTCTTGGTAACATTTCTTGTCAATTATTCAATATATGGAATAATTCATGATATGTTTAAATTAAATGACATTTAGTTTCATTTTACAAAATACATTTATTATCCTTAATTGGTTTACAAAATAGAGTATTATTATTGTTGTCTGTAGTGATGGAGACAAAAAATAATTACTTTGTTAAGTTCATCAGTCAATTTCCTCCAAACTTTCCTCTATACCTGGTCACAGCTTTTCTGAATTAGGAACTTCAATAATGCTTCCAATACTGCAAGTTGAACTTTTCTTTTGATTTTTCTGTGTATTCTTCAAAGTTCCACTTCGGGAGTTTCCAAGTCTATCTTGTATTGTTTGAAGATTTTTTGTTCCTTTTCTATTTAATCCTGAAGTCATTTGACCTCCACTAATTCTTTCACCACTTCCAGCTCCATTGCTTATATTCCTTCCCCACAGTTTAGCAAAGCATGCGCGAAAGTTTTCTGAAAAAATCCCATACAGTACTGGATTTATGACAGTGTTAAATTGGGCAATAATTAATGTCCAAATGAAATGATGAGATCGTAAAAAATAATCTGTATCCCCCACTGGTCGACGACCATCTAAATAAATAAGTAACATCACAATTGTGATTGGCAGCCACATTATTAAGACTGCGATAACATTGAGCAAAAGAATTCGGACAACTCTTATGTGTTTATGAAGACGAATTTCTTCATGTTGGGATAAACTCCCAGCACGCCCTTGTCGACTAGTTACTGATGTTGCTGAAGATTTCCTTCCTGCCCATGGCACTAAAGTGCCGACCACTGAAAGCTCAGAGTCTCGTCGAGTTGGATCTTGAGCCTAGAAAGAATAATGGAATTAGTTTTTACGATATCTTTATCTCTTGTTTCTTCTTATCTTTGGTATAAATAGCACATAAAATGTTTTTTTCAATCAAAAATAATTGCCAAAATCTAGGTTAATTATTTTGCATGATTGGTAAATAAAAAAATATATAGAAATTTTTTTCTATTATCTCTGATGTTTTTTTTTCGTACTTTTATAAAGTCAGTCGATATATTAAAAAAATATTGTATTCATGTAATAATCACCTGAGTTACACAAGAAACCGCCCACCGACTTCTAGTGTCAATTATTCTCTGAAAAATTCTTTGATAATGATAAACGAACAAGCACATAGGTAACAGACAAGCGACGATAATCACTGGAATGGTGAAGCAGAGTGAAATATTAATAACTTCACTCTTGGGGAAAACGAGAGTGCAAATAGTTAAACCATTGATTTTCTGAAAGAATAAATATGATAGTAATTATTACTTGATCAAAATTATATGGATATTTTCAATCTGTTAATTAACAATTTAATCCGTAATTTATTCCATGTTAAATAATAAGCTGGTAATTAAGCTTTATTGTGTAATTACATTCTACCTAAATAAAACTTTAATTTTTTACAATAATAACTACAATATGCTTTGACAGTAAATTACCTCTCTTGATTTAATTTAATGCTGTTTTTTTTTTGTTAACAGTATACTTCTTTGATTCATTAATAAATAATAGTAAATGTGGATTATTTTACAGTGATAAATATCACATCATTTTATCATTAGAAATTCTTAATAAGAAATGAGACAATAATTGTTAATTAGAATCTTTTTTAAGACAATGAGATGCATTTTCAGTCATTACATTTATTTAAAATTTTACCTTGACTTGAAACCAAAATGCAGCGGGTAAAAATATCGCTGATCCTATGACCCATGTTATTAAACCTGCTCCTACGACTCTAGGGGCTGTTAAAGCACTTCTATAAGGAATTACTGCCAAACATCTATGTCTGTCCATTGATATAAGCGTTAATGTCCAAAGTAATACAAACCCACATACGAACTGAAAATGAAAAATATTATAATTAAAAAGAACAATCCTCGAAATATTTTCAAACAAAAAAAAAGTAAAATTAGCTGATATTATGCAATTCAGTTTCTATTGTTATACAAATACAAAATGAAAAAAGTTCATTTCAAATAAACAAGGTAGTCAAATAGGTTCTCAGAATTTGGGTTGTTTTAATAATTTTTATTTCAGTTATTTTACGTCAAAAGCGTAAAAACTTGAATGTAAAACAAGCTTTTTATCATTTTTTTTTGTAATTCTTTTTTCTCATTGAAAAATTTTTTACCCGTAAGCAATATGAAGAAAATTTTTTTTTAAAGTCCAACATTCATACAATATACTTGGATACTTTTTTTTTTGGTTTAAATAATTGAATAAAATAGAAATTGAGGTAAAAACAAATTATAGAAGTTGAAATAAATGACGATATCAATAATAGTAAAGCTATCAAAGTTGATATTAAAAATATTTCAAGAGGGTTGGAGTCTTCTGTAATAGTTCGCGTGCGACATATAATAATGATAAAATTGAAGAACAAATATAAGGAGTTTAAGTTTTAAAAATATTATAAAAAAAGAAAACATTTATTTTTATCCCTAATATTGTCATTATTTTATTATTAAATATTATCATGGTTATTTTTTTACCTGAGAGTAGGGTAGCAATTTACATACAGTATCCCCTAGACGCCATGACTGCGAAAGCCTTGTGTATGCTACAGCTGGTACCCCAAGTGCAAAAATTAAATCTGCTGCTGCCAAGTTCACTAGACACAGATTTGTCGGTGTTCGCATTTCTTTATATCTTAATACACAAATAGCTATACCAAGATTTGCTATCACTGCTGCAACGAATGTTACTGCTAATACAATGACCTAAAAAAAAATTTATCAACAAAAGTATTATTTTTGAAGGAACTTTCAAAGCACTTAATTGAAGAAAAAAATTCCTGAAAGAATAGTCAAAAGTAGCTTATGTGTACCTATGTAAAAATACTAATGCGAGGTACTTGACTTTAATAAATAGCATCAACTTAGAAATAACTTCAAACATTGAACAATAACCCCGTATAATAAGTCTTGATATGAACGTAAAATTATTGTGGAAAAGTTGACAGAGTAATTTCAGTCAAGGATCGCGTCTCAATTTTTATTGAAGTAATCAGTTCAAAGAAAAAGTTCGTTACAAATAAAATATGAAAAGGATTGGGTAAGAAGTTGGATATATGATGAAATTAATGATATAAGAAAAAAACTTTCATAAAGCTATTGAAATAGGATTCATGATAATAGTGATATTGATTTTTAGTCCAAATTTTATTTATTCATTTTGCCTTTTTCATGTACAATTTTTTGGCCTCTACTAGTACAAGATGTTTAGATGAAATTAATTGGTGGAAGGTTGAATGTATATGAATGAGTGAGTATAGAATTTATATAAACATGTATAAAAATATTTTTAAAAAAATCTAACAATATCAAAGCTAGAGATTTAATTAACTGACTTGTTCCAACAATCAAAATGAAAAATTTAAAAGATGACATGGCCAAAAGATTCACTGTTTCAAATATGCTTTCAATTTTACCGTACTTTGTAAAATATGTTGTGTATATATATGTATATGTTGTGTATATATATATAAATCTGCGATGTATCTCGAAACTCGATTAACTGTTTACGCAAATAGCAAACGAGAAGTTCTTTCCTTTGAACTATTAAATAATTGGTTGGTATGTATCGAATCAAATGCAAGTTAACATCAAGTCAATTTGGTGACATTTTTTTTTGCAATTATCTATTTACATTGTTACTTTAAACTCATGATTGGTTGTAACATCAATTAATATTATTTTCAGCACAAAAAGAAAAAAAAAATAAAACAAAATCAATTTCCCTCATTAACACTGTAGATTAATTGGAAATTAGCTTTTTAGAGTAACTATCTTTAAGAAGTTTTTAATTCGTTTTTAATTGAGAATTTCCATTTTTAGCTTGTTACATAGAAATTACGAAAATTAGCACAATTTTGTTTCTGTATTATAAAATTGCAGAAAATCTGAGTGTTACAAAGGAAAGAGAAAAATCATCTGTTTAATTTAGATGATAGGTAAAGTTGGTCTTGGATTTTTTTATCGGAATAATACCATTAAGTGATTTCCAATAATTTTAATTTCTTCTATTGTAATATCTACATTTTTTTATGTGGAAATAATTTCCTGTAATTACAGATCATTCGTTAATAGGTGAAAATTTCTACTCGATCTAATAAAATTATATCAACGTAACCGGAAAGAATGCATTTTTTTAGTACTGCACTATCGCTTTATTTATAAAAATTATTTCTCCTTTCTATTATTAATAATTATCTATTTTTACGAAACATTACGGGTTGCAATGATTTATCTTTAGTAGAGGAAATGTATTTTTAGTGTACAGAGAATAGATAATCGATACAAAGTAAGTGAATAATCAACCAAGCATATAAAAGGAATTTTCGAAAGAAATGAAAGATAAGAATTTTGTTTTTTTTTCTTTGTAATTTTTTGTTTGGATCATTTTTATACTTGAGAATATTTCTCTTTATTTTTTGCTTCAACTTCATTTTTCTAGTGTCAAAAGTTTTTGTTAGACAAAGTAAGAAAAGTCTCTCGATTACCCCTAAAACAATAGTTTATCACGATAATGTCATTTTGAGAAATCTTTCGTAATAAATAAAAATAATCTTAAAAAAGAAAAAATTAAAAATAAATATTTACCTCAACAGCACTGGCTCCCTTGCGATCTCCAAATTGACTGTAATATGTAAAGTACTCTCTCGCACCCCAATTTTCATCTTCACCAAATAAATATGAAGAATTCACAGCACCCATCATTTTCCATTCAATTTTTCAATTTTTTCTATTCAATTATTATCGAGATTTTTTTTTAGTTACTTTTCAATCAAGTAACTATGAAATCGAGTCTACGTTTCATTATTGCTTTTTTTCTTTCCTCTTCTCAAATTTTACTTTTATTTAATTGATATCAACAAATATTAAAAAAATCATTTTTATTTCAATTTGCTTGTTCTTGTCATTTTTAATACTCCAAGATGTTTTCAAGATCTCAATAACTGAGTAATGTGGAGGAAAAAAATGTGGGCGAGGAGATAGTAAAAACTAGATGAGCTCGTTCTGAGTTCTCTCCAAGGATTTCAAGATTTTTAATGTTCCTTCTCTATTGAAGCTCAGTAAAAATCCACATAGAAAAGTTTATTGTTAGTTTAAAAAATATCGAGAGTTTTAATGTTTTTAATGACGCAAATTTGTATCGTAAATATCCAATTGTTTATTCTCCTGAAAGTAAAAATTGAAATAAATTTGTTAATTTGTTATTTTAATATGAAAATGTTGTATTTAATTATGATATTTATTTTAATCGTCTTTAGTTTTAATCATTTCATTTATAGTTTAATTAAATATTTATCTTAAAATATGTTATCTAAAGTGTTTCCTTTATTACTAAACTATATCTACAGCTACCATTTCAAAGTTATATCTAGTTAGATATCCTTTCATTACTGTTATTTTACTCTTCACTCTCTCTCATTCATCTTTCTCTCTTCCTTGCACTTTCATTTCGATGTTTACCAACTTTTTAAAGGCGCATATTCAAATACTCATTTGAAATACTGACATGGTATGAGAAAAAAAATATACAAAATAGATTTTGTTATATGCATATTTTTAAAGCATCTCTAGAATGTATGATTTTAAAATATTTAAAAAAAAATGATTTAAATCAAAAGTTATTTTATAAATCACTTCTTTCTGATATAATAGTGTAATGTAGTGAAAAAATTAATTAAGAATTTTAATTCAGAAGTTTATTTACTATAGAAAGAAATTGTATTATAAAAAAAATCTTTGCTCTTATTTTGAAGAAGAAGAAAAAAATAATATTAGCTAAGTTGTATACCTTTTATAAAGTTTATCAGAGTGTGAAATCGACAAGTTTGATCATCCTATATCTCATAGTTGAACACAAAGACAGGGGTTTTACTGTTAACATTTGCTCCTAGCTTGTCTCTCTTATATGTCCTTTGTGAAACTTGTCTACCTATCATTGTTACTTTACTGACAAGTTTATCTCATAATGTTGTTATGTATTTTTTATCACATACTATCGAAACCTTGTTATAATTGTTTTTAATTTAACAAAAATACAAAAATTAAAAAAAATTTATCACTGTAATTTGAATATCTATTTTTGAACACGACACTACAAAAATAACTTTTTAGATAATGAAAAAAAAAATTTATAAACCATTCAACAAGACACACCCATTATCATTCTCAAGTAATTATTACCATCCCTTAATGTGACAGAATGGGTTGGTCTACATTGTATCCATGCATGGCACAGTACATTGAATCTAAAGAATATTTTGCTTGCCATAAGAAACATCAAAGGGCTGCTAAAAGCTTCTTTTCAAAAATTAGAAAATTTATATTGCCCTACTTTAATTGAAATTTCTCAATCCTTTATCTTCTTAATTCATTGTGTTCCTTAGAAAATTATTTTCCATTAAATTAAACCTTTAAATTTTTTTTGATTTGTCATTTTTTAATAATTTATTAAATATTGTGATTAAAGTAGTTTTGGGGTATTAATCACTGTGTCTATTCTCTCGTAAAATAATCGATAATTTGTTATCTATTATTTACATAGTGTATTTTGCTTCATTATTGTTCGTATCAGTTACCCCATTTTTCATTAATAAAAACGAATAATTTGTGATTTAATAAAAAACAATTTAACAAAAATTCTATTTTATTCACTCGTAATATGTGTTATTTATTATTTACTTTATTTACTTCCGGAGTAATAATTTATTAAAAAGTGAATATGATTAATTTCTATGTTATAACATGAAATATTTTAAGAAATCTCATCTTATATTACCGGTATGATGTGAAATGATTAAATGTCAAGTCGAGTAACGTAGATTTTCAAAGACTTGACGTACATAATAATAAAGTGACATTTCAAAAATTAATTTTTTCCTCTTATCATGATAAAAAAAAACTTTTGTCATTAGAATAATTAGCACTCTGATTAATTAAATGACCGAAAAAATGTTTAGCTTCAATACCTTGAATTCTTTCGGATATAGACGAAATTTTTTGGTCTCCTTTTTTTTTATCGCGGTGACTGCCTTGTTAGGACACTCACCTTTTGCAAGGATTTCCGGTTGTCGTAGAGCAACGACTCTTCTTACTAGGAGCTAAGCAATAGATTCACAGGCTGGTCGTTCCTCTCGAGGGTTCTTTCACCCCTCTGGGGTATACAAGTCTTTTCTTTGTTCAAAGATCAGACTTTTTGTTTTTATTATTTCCTCCCTTTTTATACTCTATTATTACAAGTCAACTTACACTCTCTATTTTATAATTTTATTTCAACAGTCATTTCTTATGGGTAAAAATCGTTTATATTTAATAGAGTGCATTTTGTTAAATCATAATAACATTTAGAAATTCCAAATTTATTTTTTCTTCGATTTTCATGCTTAAAAATACAACAAAAGATAAATCTCTGTCATAATAAAAATGATTTAGTGTTTGTAGTGACTTTAAAAATGGTAAGAAATAAGAAATGTTCTTTGTGCTTATATTGTATTAGTTATTTGTTTAAATATAATAAAACCAAAATCATTTTACGATCTAATTTTGGAAAAATATACTTTATCTTCCCTTTATAAATATTAAGATAAATTGTAAGATTTAATTTATTTAAAAATTAAAATTTTTATTTATTTGAAAGTTTTTGAAATAAATTTTTTATAGTTCACTGCATCATTAAGTACTATAAAAAATTTATAATTAAGAAAATTGAAGATCTTTCGATTGAATAAATATTAATTACGATATTACTTTGAAAGATAATTTGTATAATTTTCCTATCGCTTTTCATCATTTCTTTTTTTTTCAAGAAATTTAAAAAAATAAGTGCATAAAGAGTAACTTTATAAGGAAAAATGTAATAGTACTTGAAAGAAAATGTAATATCGCTTGGATTTTCAAGGAATTTATGTGTGATTTACTATTCACAATAGGTTTAATAGAAAAAAAAGAGAAAATATTCTACTTTTTAAGTAAACATGGAAAACATTTTCACTGAATGTCCCTGCAATCTTTTTAAATTTTTTTATATTTATTTTTATTCGTTCTTACTTACGATGAAAATTCTTATATGAAATATTTTAAAATAAATGATACTCGTATTTTAAGTATAGATTAGGATAAAAATAATATTATAGCACCTGTTGAGTCAACTGCATTTTCTTATTAGAGTTAAATGAACGAGAAAATATCTAATAAGAAATTGAGTAAACAATAAAGACAATGGAGGACAAAAGGAAGAAGAAAAATAAGATAAAAGACATAGGTCAAGGTTAAATTAATAAATTTGCAATAGTCACCTTTGCTCCACTTATTTCTACAAAATCACCAGCTATTTACACACTTTTTAATATCAGAATAAATCAATTCTTTTCATTCTTTCAGTTAGTTTTAATTTTCTTAAAATATTCTATGTCAATTTCTTGTACTTTTGAGTTATTTATTTATTTGTTATTAGCAAATAATTCTTCTCGTACTTATAAATAAATTATTTTTTTTTATTCTAACGGTCAGCCTCGGTGTCTTTATAAAGAAAGAGGGACAAGTACTGAAGAATCGTATCGCGCGAACGCTCCTCGCAGACTGACGCGGTTGGGTACTATATACCATTATTCCAACCGTAGGCATCCCCCTCGTTATTGAAATCGAAAAGGGAGAGGGTGACTCAATCTTTAAACTGAATTGTATCTTATGATTTAACGACTTTTTCCTTCAGGTATTTTATTTCGAGAATGGATCTTCAATAAAATTAATTGTCTAGATTTTTCACTTGACAATATTAGTAACTTTTATTTTTAAAGGAATTTAACAAGACTCAAATTTACTTTTCACTTGAAATTCATTAAAGTATTGGTTGGAACAGTAAAAACATAATAACCAAATTTGAAAGTAAAAAATGTAAATTATGAAAGGTAAATTATTAAATTAAATGAAATAATTAACAACTCAATTTAAAATCTGAATTTTATTACTGTAAGTACATAACATTTCGTTAGTTATTTAAATCTATTGAAAAAATGCAAATTTGACTTAGATTTAGTTTAGTTTTTCTTATTTATTTATTCTTTATTTTTTAAACGCATAATTAGTCTCTGAGCTGAAAAATTTGCACATACTGTTCTTGTTCATTTACATACACTTCATAACATGAATTATGATGATTTTTATTTGAATTTTCGTCCTATAGAAATCGATTTAAATAAAATAATTGATTTTGTGATTTTCTTGACGATAATGTATATTACAATATAATCATTCAAAAAAACAAAGTTTTATAAAATTTCATTCAATATGTTATCAAAAAATTTTAGAAAGTCTATTTGACAATAAATCAACATAAATTTTAACTTAAAAATAAAATATATAATTTCTTACTTTAATATCCATGATTATCATTAATTAATAATTATAAAATTTCAACTCTTAAAAAAATCAGTTTTATGTTAAGTAATAATAAAAAGTTTAAATTTAAAAAAAAAACTATCGAAAATATTTTGTTCTAACAATTTCATTTTCAATACATAATTTATTTGGTAGTATCTAACTATAAAAATAAAACAATCTTTATGAATCATGGATAAAATTTTTCTTGAATTTAAATAAATATGACCAGAATGAATTTCGCTGTAAACTGATTGTTTATGTCTCTGAATCTTAAATAATTTAATATTCTACTGGTTCATCTACCATCATTATGATTCTTATTTCTTGTGAATTCGTAAAGTTTTATAATGAATTTCTCAACAATTAAGTTTACTTCATTCACACTCATTCTTCAAAATTCATTAGTAAACTACTATTCGGATATAATAGTGAAATTCAGTATAAAAAATAAAGTATCACTTGGAGGTATATTAAGAAAAAGGCGTATTCTATCACTCAAAATGGTACATTTCATGGCTATATAAAAAAGACTTTCTATTTTAATCAACTCTTTTTCATCTACATCAGAACAAACATTAGCTTAAATATCTATTAATATACAAAGAAAAAAAACAACGTATGAAATACTAATTTTCATATTTTTTCATTTGTTATTATCATTTATTCGTTTTTATTCAAATGACTAATTTATTGTTTAACGATTTGCTGAAATTACTTGCAATCTCCAAAAATGCTGGAATGATATTTACAAGTAATGAAGGATGATCATTAATAATCGATGATAAAATTTTTATTTAGTAAAAAGTTTTCTATTTCGTTTATTATTAATTATTTGTTGATTTAGAAATCGATAAATTGTCGTAAATTTTCTGATTATATTTTTAAAAATATTCCAAAAATTCTAATAAACATCTAATTTAATTAAAAATTGTATGAATAGATTGGTTACTAAAATTATTTATAAATTAAAAAAGTGCTTTAACCAAAAAAAAAGCCTTTACGTAGAGGAATATTTCACTCTTGTTTCATAAATAGTTCTAGTCGAATGCACTATTGATAAAATATTAAGTAATAATTCTTTTTTTAAGTCTATATAAAAATTTTTATGTGCATTATAACGATGATAAATTAATTAATTATGGAGCATTTATAAATTTTGGCAAATATTCCCTGAGCGGAAATGAAAAAATCAAATAACTCGGCAGTAAAATTCAAAAAATTGAATAAGATTGAGTTAATTCTTCTCAACCACATTTAATTAATAAAGTTAATCAAGTAATTATGTAGTTTATTATCAGTTAGTTGATCTAATACTTAAGTATTTTTGTTATTTTATCATCGTATTTCTTCTCACAATTCTTTTTTGTCATGCGACTAATTCATTTATTAAGTACCTAAACTCCTACTTGTAACAGAAAGTGTCATGCTGGCACTTGTTTCATTTTCATTACTTCTTTTTCTTTATTATCTGCATCACCTTGTAGATTCTTCTCACTTTGATTTTCGCTACATTTATTCGTTGTCACTTGTACAGCCGGGAGGCTTAATCCTGCCCAGCCATTTTGTAACTGTTAAGAACGATCTTGTTTAGGTAACAAATTTGTTCGTTCTTCTTCATCAATATTACTTTTTTTTCCAGATAAAAGCCGAGCTGCTTCAGACTGTCGTGATGCTATTTCTGCATCTAAATCTAATTTCCCTTGACCTTCCAATGGACTTGGAATATTTTCTAACTTAGGTAAATTTTTTAATTGTCCATTTGGTTCATTCTTTGACGTTAAAAATTTAGCATTCGTAATGGGGCTAGCACTTACTGGAACGGGCGATGTAGGTGCTGTAGCACTTTTTATCGGCGATTGATTTTCGGGTGATTTTAATTCGTCATCTTTTCTACTAAGAATTGGTGATGGTGGGGTACTTCGATCGTCTTCGTCTAATGAATGAAGGAGCTGAAAAAAAATTGTACAATAGCTTTAATGAGAACTTTTCAAGAAAATTTTAATGCTTTAAATACAGTTTTAATTCATTGGAAAACGTGTACCATTTGTCATTATAGGAACAAAAATTTCCATTGATTGTTTTTAATTATTTCCTTTTTTTAAATAGATCATTACGATAAAATTTATTTTAAAATCGTTAAAAAACAGTTCGTAATTGTTTAGAATTATTTATAGTTCATTGATTATTCTGAATGTGTTCACAAATGGCACATCTATTTTTTTTTTTTCAATTTCTTATCAATACCTTTTCAACTTCGTCATCAAACTGATCATTGCTTGGTGATGGATCCTTCTGGCTACGCTCCAAAAGTGTGGCGCGCTTAGCAGCAAGGTACAGAGATCTTTTAACTTTTAAATAAAATACTTCACTAACTGCTCGTACTGAATAATCAGGAACAAATGTATGACGAAGCATCGCGTCCAAATTTATCGATTGGATGCTTCCCAATGTTTGAGGATTTGCATTTGTGGTAGGGGATTCAGCTGAAAATAATTAATTTTAATCTTTCTATTTACAGATTATATTCATGAATGTAATTTGAGTCTATTGCTACGCATACTCAATTATTATCGTGAATTTCATTTTCTCACCTACGCCAATGTTTGTAATCAATGCTTGACATCCAAAGTATGTAAAGGGTCCACTTTCAAATGTTAAATTTTCCTTTCCTACTGTTACCTCTACTCTTCCCTCTATTATTAAAACGAAATAGTCAACTGGTTTCCCTTGTTGATAGATTATTGCTGCAGGGTCATTTCGTGCTTTGTCTCGTGATTTTACTTTGATATGATATATTATATCCTGTTTTAATAGACGACGTAGAATTGTTTCGGATATTGTATCAGGTTTGAATGGGGGAACAGCTAAAATAGAAATTAAAAAATTAAATATTAGGTAATTAACACTAGCATATTACTAGAATAATATAAAAACAAATAGTTATTTACTTGTAGATAAATATTGAAAAACTGCTAATGTTAATTGTGGTGATATGTGAATTCGTTGGTTTTCTTTTTTTTCAGCAAACACCGTAAAATCTGGCATTTTTGGCCGATTATTTAATCTTTTGCGTTTGCTTCTATTGTCCGCTGTAATTTTTAAATATTGTTTAAAGACAAAAATGAAGTATTAAATGTTTATAATCTTTGACTAGACAGAAAAGAAAAGTTCTTACTGAAAACATCCGTTTCATCCATTATTTCTGCTTGAATCAGTTCTTCAATAACGTCTTCTAGTGTAATCAACCCAATGACTTCATAAAATGGATCACCTTCGCCTTCATTATTGACTCTTTGAACAAACGCCATGTGCCCTTTGTGACCTAATTGATTTTTTATTAATTGAACATCATTTTTTAATAAAAAGAAAATTGTATTGAAATTTATACCTTCTTTAAACTGCTTAAACATGACATCCAATGTAACATCTTCAAAGACAAAGTTACAAGGGTTTTGATAAAATTGACAAAGTGTTTTTAAAGGAGTATTATCATCAGGATCAACAAATGCTAAGTCTTTTATGTAAAGCATTGTAACAATATTATTTCTTGTTCCTTCGTAGACTGGTATTCTTGAAAAGCCTTGTCAGAAAAAAAATTGGTTATTTTTAAAATAAACTGATGACCTTATTAATATATTTATATATACGGTTGAGCGACTTTTTTTATTAATAATTTAAAAATTAAGTCCTTGGTGATAAGTCTTTGTAGTCTTGTGATTAGGTCGATGATTATTTTCCGGTATCACTCGAACTAATTTGATAACTAACACTCATGGTTTTATCTGTTTTCACATGCCTAGAGCAAGATAAATATCAAAACCCGGTTAAATTTCTGCCATTACCTGATTTCATGATCTCCGACACAGTCTCGAAGTCAAGGATTGCATTGTAATCCAACATGTAGACATCTTCAATACGTGTCATTACATCAGCAACTGTTTTCTTCCGCAATTCTAAGGCACCTGCGATTATATTGACCTCATCTTTTTCCAAGTCGTTGTAGCCAGTTGTTACCTGAAATTTAAAGAAACAACATTTATTTTATGATAAAATTTTTATCCTTAAAATATATTCCACCATTGTGAAGTTTGATATTATTGTTATAAATTCATGAAGAAATATTTCAAGTTTAAATCGTATTTTGGAGTTGAACAAACTTCTGATTATAGTCCTACGTATGTTAAATGATGAAAATTTCCTTCTCTTTAGCTACTATAAAGGAATCAAATTGCTGGGTTATCATGATCGTTCGTAGAAATTGGAGAGTCAATAAGTTAAAATGACTTTGCGTGTTCAATTTTACTTTTTGGTAGTTTGCTCCTATATTTTGTTATGTGATACGTGGGTCGTGATAAAAAATATCAAATTATCAATCATAATAATAATGTTGTAATTAAATTTTTTAGTTAAGTACCAACATGTAAAAACAATTCAGTGTTCTCATTTACTGAAGTATTCAAAGAAAAAAACATTGTTGATAAAAATTGAGGAACTTATAAAAGTTCATTAATGTGAGTAAAAATTTCAAAGTAAATAATTGAACAAAACATATTAATTGAACATTTAATTGTATATTTTATTGAATAAAAGCTAATAATGAGTTAATTATTATGTCTTTCAAAGAATAAATATGTAATTGAAAGGTATTAATGACAGAGTCAATAATCAATAGAAAATCAAATCAAGAGAAATAATTAGCGATCTGATCGAAATACTTTCACTGTAATATATAAAATCATCAACTTCCAGAGACTTTCTAACTCTCACAATCACTCTTACCTTAACAAGCTCCTTCAATCGTTCGCGATTGTAAACATTTCCAATTTCCTCGCCCAGCATCAGGTCTAAGAATTTACTGATTGGATAACTAAGTGGAAATGTTATTCCCATTGTTAATTTCGTTATATAAATAGTTTTTGCGCCAACACACAGACCATGTCGACTACAAAATGCCTAAAGTATAAAAATATAACTTTAAAAATTGACCAAAAATTTTTTGAGTCATTTATTTAGTTAAGTGTATTACTTACTTGAGGCGATATTTCACCAAAGATAACGATAGCTAATGTAGAACAAATGACAGCTACTAAACCGGATGTTAAATCATCCAGAAGAATTGTAAAAATTGAATTAACCAGCACATTTGAAAATAATATTGAGCATAATAAATAATTTCCATGATTTCGAACTGGTTGAATTGTCCTTGCATATTTTTTTTCCTAAAGAAAAAAAATTTATCAATATTTTTTGCTTTTATTTTCTTGATTAACATGTGGAGAAAGCATTTTTTTTATTACTTTTTCTGTACCAGTATTGCAGAGGATTTTTAATTCTGTCCGATCCATAGCCATGAGTCCTAAATTTAATCCAGAAAATAGTGCAGAAAATCCCAGACATACTAGTATAATTATTATTTGGAGCCATAGAGGCAAGAATTTTTTATAAGTACGAATCTGTAAAAAAAAGTACATTATTATTCTTATCAGAATACTTTTTCTTGATTAAACAACTTCAATCTAGATATTTATCTAGAGTATAATACTAGATTTCATTGTATATTCATTTATTGCAGTAAAAAAATTCATATTTCGGCTTTACCGCTTTGTAACTCTCTGTGCCTTGATGTACGAACAACGCCTTTTCATCATTTAGTTCAGAGTATTTCGGTTGTTTCACACAAATATAAAAGGGTGAACCCAATGGGAGGGTAACATTGATTGTCGCTGTGTATCTTTCGACATTATAAACCTGAAAAAGAATCGTAAAAAATTAGCTAATTATACTTATTGAATAAAATGGAATTTTTATTCATACTTATTACTCACTTCAAATTCATTGGATTTAATTTTATCACAAACGGTGCCACGTTTTTGAGGAACATCTGTGAAGCTGATTAGCGTATCATTAGTGATTCCAGTACCAAATACTCGTATTATTGCTCTGCTGTCAATCAAAATTTCTGGTACCCCATCATCTGAATAACTTGGCTCTTTATCAGCATATTCGACTCGTAATCCTTCAATTCTTAATTCTTCTTGATGATTTGGATTTTTTAGTTCAATGCCGAAGTCATTAATGTCTCGTTTATTTCGACTTTTTTTTCTATCATTAAAGTACATATAAAAATCGTTAAATATTTTTGTACAGAATTAAAATAAAACATGATAAAATTTTTATTAAAAAAATGTTCATTTTTTTGAGTATTTTCAATAAAGAAACATCATCTGTGTCTATAATAAAGTATTTAATTATTTCATAAAGCGATATTTCAAATTTTTACTTTGTCCTGTATTTAGTGAATTACATTCTTTTTGATCTCGATGAAAACAGAGCAAAATTGTTGTAAACTGAAGAATATTCACTGATTAAAAGTCAACAGAGTACTCAGTGTATGGAAAACATTGCTCAAAGGAATGAGGATTCAAAATATTAGGGTAGGATCCAGTAGTAGTAGGTCAAGGTCACCGGTGACTGTTGATATAAAAACGAGCCCGCCCTACAGAAGAGAGAGAAAGATTCATTCAGACGTTATAGCACCAACTATCGATTGTCTCGAGTAACCCCCGAAAAATGGACTTAACCGATTGCAGAATTACGATGCAGTTGATTCAATTATATCTATAAATATATTTTAGTAAACAATATATTGGTATGTGTTTGGAATTTAATTATTGTTTATGTGACACTGAGTACAAGGAAGTCAATGGGTTGATGACCAGACGATGAATCATCACTCAATCAGAAGAGAAATTGAGAAAATACCACAAGGGCAAGAAAATGAGGAGAAAAAATTGATTTTCGTCAGAACAAAGATTTAAAAATATTTTTTTAATGTGACTTTAAGCAATGACTTTTTAAATTTGGCAGTTTAAATTTAAAAATTATTTTTCAGTCTATACATATGTATAATTGCAGTAATAGTGACGTAGAGAATTATGTGAACTGTGTGAGTAAGTGGTGTCATTGATGTATTCCATAATTCATGAGAATCAATTTGATAGTCTGTAGTCTTTCCTTATCATCTTTTTGTGTAATTTTTCTCTTGAACACTTGCTCACAGAGAAATTATAGAAGATTATATTAATTACAAGTAAATTACAGAAAATTGGTAATACATGACTTCGTGAAGTTAGAAGTCTGGCATATCAGGAATAACAAGATGTAGGCCACAATATCTATTTTTATTCCTAAGATGTTAGACCATCCTGCTTAATTTGTAACCACAAAATATGTTCGGTTCATCTACAAACACGTAAACAATTTTATTTATCATATTAAAAAATTCTAGTAATTTATTTGACACATAATAGTGTCTGGTAATTTTTTTAATAAGCGAACAGTGTGATAATGCTGATATTTATGTGTGTCACAGAGCATTGAACTTGAAGGATTGATGCCTGTGACTCGTAACCTTAACACAAAATGTGATCATTTCAATTTTATTATTGAAACAATAATAAGAGAATAATTTAATTAGTAGTCTCATAAAGAATATTTGTAATATTAATTTTGTTTTTATAGTTTGTTGTTAAAATGCTGGGAGTTTGAAGTTATCAAAATAACTGAACCGTCAATGAACATTTTTAATCTCTGGAATTATATATTAAATTTCAAAGCAAATGGAATTTATTATATATAGACAAGTGTATAACACTTGTTCTCACATGTAAACCTTCATGTTTATATCTGATCCACTCTGGAGTAATTAAATTGTAGCTTAGAAGCTATTAACGATAGACTTTTCAGTTGAAAAGTAGATCTTGTGTTTTAGAACTTGTGTTTATACTATTTTTTGTTGTTTATTTAATATTCATTGATTTATTTATCATCAATAAATAAATTTTCTTCAAAAAGTCGGTGATTAACTGGTTTTTAAACTCACATTTTTACCGCATATGTATCACCAAGATTGGTCCATCGGACGTAAGATCCGTCAATGGTTGGTAGACAAAAATAGACTGTAGTATCCTCAAGACAACAATTTTTTGAGAATCTATAAATGGCTTTATTTTCATTATTATCAGTTCGAACTTTGGTTAAATAATTTTTTTTATTATCACAATTATTTTTGTCTGTCGTCCAACGAATATCGACATTTCGTAAAGAAAAACCAATCACTTCCACTAGAAGTTCATGTTGCGAATGGAGGGGAATATTAGATGGAATATTCAAATTTTCGCGGTTGATTAATCTCACAGAGGTCACACTTGGCGATAAATCAGTTACTGTATCATGTATTGTGAATGCACTTATTTGAGACAATTGAATAAACACAAAAATAATAAATAAAAAAGCCGGCAATCTACACGTTTGACCAACATGTTGCGCCATCATGCAACGAATGGCGTGTGTGTCAGGTTCTTCTATGAAAAGCGGGACCAACCCCACGCTCTTCATCGCACTAGTGTATTTGTGACCTTGAAGCACGTGACTGCGTATGCGCAGTTATCATGTTGTGCGCAATGGAACCGCGGGAATTGTGAACAATTTTTTTTGATTATCACTCATAAATACCGAATTAAAAGTTCAGGTAATATTTAATATTTACTGTCATAATAGAAAAAAATTACGAAAATTCTATCCTACAATTCAAGATTTTTTATATATTTTTTTTAAGGAAGGATCATATGTTTTATTAATTATTACACTGCAAATATAATAGTGGTCTTGTATATTGATTAAATCTAACAATTCGCAACCACAATAATGTTTTTATACAATAGTATGTTTTTACAAGAAAATAAAAATGGATAGACTTTTAATAGAAACTGATTTCCTACGACAAATAGGTCATTGCATGATGTCAAGATTGATAAGTTTATTAAAAAATAGACAACGACTTAGTACTGAAAAAACTGGATTTAAAGCTATTAATTGTTCATTAGAGTTCAATCTATTTTGAGTATTTATTTAATTTTATGAAATTAACTCATGTGTGGATAAGGTTTTTTCAAAGAAATATTTAATAACAACTTAATATTTATGTAATAAAATGAAAACGTCATGATGTGATGTATTTATTAACAACTCACCATCCGATTGTACTATTGTTGATAAGCTACATGCTATTAATTAGTATCTTTACCTTATTATTGTTTTCAGTAACAATAAAACATATAATGTTCAATTTCAATTTATTACTTGAATCGAATATCGAAATTAATTATTAAGAAATTAAAAAGTGTTGAAATAAATAAGTAATTGGGTAGAACAGTTTTACCTTACATTCATCTATTCAAAAAGTTTGCTTGTTAAGTAATAAATAATTGGTTCATTTCAACAAGAAGTGCTCTATTAAAAAATTTGTTGATGGAAATTAAATATTTAAAAAGCTTGTTGAGAGGAAGTAATTGATTTAAAAGAGATAAAATATTTTTAAAGTATGAATAAATTGGCTTTAAGAAGCTGAAATATTATTTAAATATTTTTTCCTTTCCAAACGCGCTTAACTTCTTATCGTAGATCTCCAAAAAGGCGTAGGGTGGCTGGATCAATATATAAACACTGTCTAGCGTTGATATCTATATATTTAATATTTTTTTTAAGTAATAGAAATTCGAAAGAAGCCACATTTAAAATTTTGTCAATAGATTTATTCGCGCATCATTAGAATTGTTCCTAATTTTTCAATTATAGGCTCTAGTGAAATAAAATTTTTTAATACAAGAAAACAGTTTATTTTATTGCTTATTTCTTTTTATTCATTCAATGAAAAATTGTTTTTTTTTCCATCATTATTATCAATCGATAAATATGGGAAGTAATAATAATATCATATAAAAAAATTAAATACATCAAATAATTTTATAAAAAGTGTATCTTAAAAGATAATACTTGGATGGTTTTAAATGCGATAAGTACAGTTTACCAAGCGTAGCTAACATGGTCATTAGCATTGCTGTAGGTAAAATGAGAAACTTCAGCAGCTGGAGAGTAAGCTACCTTAACAACAGGTTGATGATGAACATAAGGTGAAGGTGCATAGTGCATCATGTGTGCAGAGTAGACTGGAGCTTGAGAGTAAGCGTGAGGGTAGGCTTGAGAGAAGACTGGAGCTGATGAAGCAACTTGATAGGCTGGTTGGTAGTGTGGGTAGGTTTTAGTGAAGACTGGAGCTGAATAATATTGGTTGGAATGAGTTGCTGGAAGAACGTAGTCGTGATTATAGTTGCTTTGGGTGTAGCTCAAGGGTGCAGAAGCTTGGTAATTGTAGGTTGGTTGAACAGATTTAACAACTTCAACTGATGGAGCTGGAGATGCATAAGAGATTGCAGGTGATGCTGTTGCGTAGGTTCCTGAATTAACACGGATTTCGTTCTTGCTATTGCTGCTGGAGTATGGTGTTTCAATGCTTTTAGTTTGGGTGGAGACTGTAGCTAAGTTTCCGTGACTACGATAAGTGTTGTCTGAGGTTGAAGTATGAGTTACTCCTGCACTGGCGGTTGCCAAAAAAGCACAAAGAACGATGAACTGCAAAACCAATACGCATTAATTACATTGTTTATATATTATTGTATTCAGATTTATTTAATATTCGTAGATTAAAAAAAAGTAATTTCTAATAAAGCAATTATTAATTACAATTTAAACATATGATTTAATTTCTAGGCTGATTTTTTTTGCAATAAGTTTCTCTGGCGATAATTTTTCTTAATAAACTTAAAATTTCAAAAATACCTTGAATGCCATTTTCTTGATATTAGAAGTTCTTTTTTCAGCTGGTGAATACTAGAGGACTGAAGACAACTGATGTCGATTAAAATCCCGACATCTCCTTTTATACGAAAATCAAGACTTTCTTTGTCATCTGTCTACAAAAGACCGAACTTATCCCCGCCTCAAACTGATACTACCACCCGTGCCTTTCTTTTTTTCGGAGAAATGAAATTGAGCCTAAAACCTGAATCAATCATCATCTGTCACATTAAATTCATCTAACGATATGATGTAGATCAGGTGAATTCTCTAAATCTCATATCACAGTCATATCATAGTTAAAGTTATGCTTAAAATGTATCGATAAATCGAGAGAAATTGGAAAGTTTTTCGAATAAATTTAAGTAGTTTTCAAATCTTGATTGATTGTGCAATATGTAGTTCAGCATAGGACATAAAAATGTCAAAAATGAATTTTTAATAAGAACAGTTAATTAACCTCTTTTTTTTTTTAAATAACTCTTATGAAGTATAATTAAGAAATTATGAAATTGTAAACTTTATTTCTTTTTAAGTTATATATTCATCGTAATAAAAAAAAATAATCATGCTCAATCGAAACAATATATGATCAATTTAGCAAATATTGCTTTCATCTTCTAAAATAGAACACTTGGACCACGCCTGTAATCGAGAAAAAGCCTCAGGCATTTTTCATCTATATACATATGTATATGTATAACTATGTAGCCTCACTTTTACTAAATTACTTCAAATTATTTTTGCACTTATCATATGAAAACTAATAATTCTTCAAGTGCCTCAGGCATTGGAAAAAAAAAATTTTACGACAAAAAATGTTATAAAAAGCTGATTTAAAAAAATATATAATAATTTTTTAACTTGTTATCAAATTGAGATGTAGGTGGTAGTAGTCTATTCAAGAAAAATTTTTTGAATAGTCATTATAACATTTTACTGAATTAATTAAATTCTTCTCGAAAAGAAATTAGAAATTAGAACATCGAAAAAAAATATTGATTTAAAATTAAAATAACTGATAAAAGTATGTATAAATTAGTTTAAAGATTAAAAATAATATTTTTTTTTGATGAGTTAGAAAAATTTAGATTGTTAAAGAAATATTTACAAAAAGAAATACATTTGAATAATTTTTTAGTAGTTTATTTATGATACCACGTACTTAATACTATTATTATCAATTAAAAATTTGACAAAAATTAAAATCAAGTCATTCATATAAATTAGTCGTTGCCATACAAATGAAAATATACCACCAATAATGACTATTATAAACATCAGTAGTAATTACCATCCGTAATTAACATGATTTTGGTACATTGGTCCATGAGTATAGGTGTGGGAATATGGGACTGAGTAACGAGCATGATAATTAATAGCAGAGGCTTGATGAGGATAATGAATTGCTGCTGGAGTAGGATGATTAACCGTCTGAACAGATGGAGGGATGACATTGTGATTATAAGTAACAGTAGGAGGAGAGATAACTGGTGGTGGAATGTATGATGATGCTGTTGCTGCATGAGAGTAACCAGAATGTGCGAAACCAGATTGGTAGTTGGCGTTGATTGCATGTCGGCTGGCTGCAGGGTATGGGTTGACAATTGGAGCAGGTGCTATTGTCTTAGCATGAGCATAAGGAGCAACTGCGGTTACATGGTTGTAAGAGTGAACCGCTGGGACCGCCGCTGAATGACTATATCCTCCGTAATTCCCAGCATAGTGACCGTAATTAGGTGGTGAGATTATTGTGGGTCCATGGCTCAAATAAGCATTGGCAGTTGCCAAAAAGGTAACTAATAATATTATCTAGAATATCAAAAATATTTATTAACATCAAGTTAATGATAAAATTTCGAAAAAATGTAGATGTTTCAGAATACTCACCTTCAGCATGTTAGACAATGTAACTTAGCAGAAGAAAAATAAATACACCTGTCTTCTAGGGGATGTTAAGTAGCTCTGAACACTGGAAACTAGCTGGAGTGTATTTATACGCAGAAAAGTTGCGGAGATAGTTTATATATATATTTTTATGTTAAGAAATGGAAAACAGTAGTGTGCATTTGTTGCATTATAGATCAGAGGCGTGGTGTTATATTGCATTTTCCTAAGAGCGCCTTGAGCTTGTTTTACACACGCAGTACATTGACATAAATTGGTAGCTGGCAGTGTTTTATTCGATAAAGAATTACATCCGCAATCAGTTTTTTAATCCTTAAACTTTCCAGTTTACAATAACATCAATGACTATTCAAAATCATCCAGAACAAAGCGGTTAGTGTATATCTTTGTGACATCATCGTGATAATTAATGAATAAACAAATTACACTTGTGACATTTTTTTATGATATACCACGACTAACAAGGAATTTTGAGATTTTGTTTGTGAGGTCGTGTTTAATCCTTTGAAGCCTCTAGGCTACATGGTGTTGTAATCTCGGTTAAACTTTACCGCCGGGCATGACCCAACTTTTATATTCTTATTTTTCTCCTCTTTCTTCAAGTCTAAAGTCAACTCAACAGGATATGGTTGTTACACTAGTCCTCAGGCAAATATATGTATTTTAAATAAATTTTATTATTTTTTTTTTACATAATTACATTTATATGTATAGTCAATAACTTAATTTAAGGCAATTAAAGCAAAGAATGTTTTAAAAAAATATACATAAATTTATATACTGATTAAACAATCATATCTGCATCACATCACTGCATGAACTTGTTTGATTTGTTGATGATGAGTTGGTAACATTTCTTCCTGAAGTTCTTTTATCACTTCTTAAGCATGAAGTGCTAATCAAGTTATTGAAATACTGATTTTGAGCAGAACCATGTGAAAGAACATTTTGATCTCGAGTTATATCATTTTCTTTGTTATCATTTTCATTTACAATTGAAGAAATTGACTGCCCTGGTAACTGATGAGTATCTGACGATGATTGAGTATGATCATGTTGAGTAGCCACTGAATAAGGTGGAGGATTTGATGGCCTTGGTGTAAAAAGTTCTTCTACATGCATAGGATAAGCTCCGGTTGGTGGTTGTGTTCCTATGACTACAGTGTAAGATGGTGGTAGATCATTAATCCAATATGTCTGATATGCTGGTGGTGCAATAATCTGGAATAAACGATAATTAAATGATAAATTTTATTTCTTAATTAAAGTAAAGTAAATTATTTTTTAACTTCCCATTAGGAAGTTATTATAATGGGGTCGATTTTTAAAATTTATAATTCTGTCATTTCTTTACGTTTTGAGACATTTCAAGATATACAAGAAGGTTCAAATATTGATGCATGGATGTCAGGTTTTTTTTTCATTTTCTACGTCTCGAGAACCACTGAAGATATCAACTCCAGACAAATTTTATTCGAAAGATAATACAATGAATACAAATTCGGTCTAGCCTTTGTTTTTATAACAAAAAGAGTGTAAAATAAGTTGAGTAAAAAAGACATTTGAAATAGATTCTACTTATTGAATAATTAATATTATAATTAATATCAATGCAGTATGGTTGTTAATGACTTTACATGACTCTAAATAATTATAAATTGTCTATAACAATTTCAATTTGTTATTAACAATTAAAAATGATTATAAGTTGTTTAATAATCATAATATAATTATAATTATATTCGATAAATATAAATAAAATATTGTTATAAATAACGTGATGTGATTAAACAATTTTATATTGTTTATAACAATAGTAATTTGTTATAAACAAAAAAACTAAAAGATGACAAAATTACGGATTTCTACGAATGGGAAGTTCATCATCAGGGCATACAGTTCGCTTCAACCCATTTTCAATTTTTTTTTTTTTGAATTACTTACATCTGTATTGTTATCAACACCTCCAGAAACGGTTGGAATATTTCGATTTCTGCCATCAATGATTCTAGTTTCCTCTCTAGATGTACTTCTTTCAGTATTTCTTCGATGAGTACTTGCAGCATACCCACAAGCAATTAAGAATAATAGGGTGAGCACTGCTAATGCAATCCACATGTATTTCCATCGTAGAAGTACTGATGCAACCAATGCTGCGCTTACCCAGGCAATAAGAAGGGTCGCCAAGGAACGACCTGAACATTCTGATTGCTGTAAAAAGTCCATTTTATTTTTTACTTTATAATTAGTTTTTTGTCATTATGAAAAATTCAATTATAATATTTCATTTCTAATCATGTAAAAAAAACATTTGGAAAATGTTGTTTAATTTATTCAAGGAAGTAAGAATGTGTTCGAGATAATTGAACACTTTTTTATGTTAAGAATATTTACAAATATTATTGTAGGCGTTAACAGGTTTGGAGAAATTAAAAAAAAAAAATAAATGGGTTAGTAGAGAAGTATGAAAATGATTAGTGTAACAGACATACTCGATGATCATAGGTGTTGACAGTGTCGTCCATTGCAGATCATCTAAGACGTAATCGATCAACATCTGCGGACCTCCGCTTTAAAAAATTTCTGCAATAACGAAAATGTTTCTGTCGTTAGAGATAACTTTTTTTAATCAACCTCAATTTATATTGATCATTAACGATCGTTTACGTCCTTTTTTGTATGCAGTGTAAATGGGCGTTTCTGTCATCTATTTACAAATTAATTAATAAGCATCGAAAAATTATTTCAAAATAGATTATTAGAAGAAATATAGACGTACGGAGAGCTCACATTAATTTATTATTATTATTTAGACATATTTTTTTTTGTTTTATTAACGTACGGATTTATTTTGTTGACTTGTAGATGAAGTGGTTACTATATAAAGATCAGGAGACGTTCGTAACATCCTGTTGTCTCTCTCGGAATCGAGATACGCGTACCGCAACGAAAATGTAAGTGGCATTGATAATATTTTTAGGATTATCTTCTTTCTTTTTTTTTAATTTTTTACAAAGAAATGATTTTTAACCTGTGTGAAATATTGAAAATTTATGAAGCATTAAAAATGAAAAAATTAAGGAAAATTGTGATCGTCATTATCTTATCTATCACTCATACGTATTATGAAAAGATAATATAGATTATATGCAATAAAAATTTGCAAAATATCATTTAACTATATTTTCTAAAAAAGAATTGAGAAAAATTGATTTATCTTTTAAAGATAATATATTTTTGGTTAAAAAAAAAATTGATTAAAAGTATAAAATCGATTATTAGACAATTAAATTAATAAAACAAAGAAAAATGAAAAAACTAGACAAAGTTGAGAAACAAATAACGAATTTAACATAAAAATAAACGTTATCGTAAATATGTGATGTTCGTTCTCACATTACTGATAAGAAATACAAAGAAAAGACTATAAATTGAAAAAAAATAATAAAAAAATAAAAAATTTATTATTTACGGAATTAGATTCCTGTCTTGTCAACATATTTAATAGAATAATTAGTTCACACCGTATAGAAATTTATGTAGATTGATCGTCTCCCAGGATTCAAATGTTGAATTGATTAGATTCTTTGATACAATAATTTTTTTTCACTAATAATTTATTAATATTCTACTCTTTAACTATTGTAAATTTCTCTTGAGGAACCTTGTTCCATAATTGAATTTGGACAAGGTTTTTGACTGCTTAAATCACATCGCACTGTCACTGATTCGTATTTTTGATGATAATTAAAATTTATTTGAAAATAAAATTATTATTGGTTTTTTTAATAAAAAGATGAATCTGTCAATATATAAAGTAATTTAGACCGACGGATTCAATGCGACTGAAAGACGTTGCACCTTCGAGGTCTTTGTAAGATTGATAAAATTGATAAGATTTCCCCTTCCTAATATAGTTAGCGTTTTACACGTAAACCAACAAAATTGCAGCCTTTATCACCTGTGATCAATGACTTTGTCTATATATGTTTGATGTCTCACTTGCTAACAATGATTGTGATAACACTAAGCTGATTAGAAACAGTTTGTAACTATATAATGACTCTATTACAAACAAATAATCATAGATTTTAAAAAAAACTTTACATTACACTTGAAAAGTAAACCTAAAATTAGTACGTAAATTTTGTTTTCATTTTATTCATGAATTTTTCTACATGACTTACAATTAGCACTTTGAATAATTAATTATATACACACATACTCGCTCATTTCTCGACCATGATAAAAAAACTCAATCATTTATTTATAATTCATTCAACTAGTAAAATCATTATTTTAAGTTTATGATTTAATAGTAAATAATCGTTAATACTTTACGGTTAACTTATCGATTGGTTATTACGTTAATTAATTGGATTAACATCAATTGCATATTTCATAATGTTGATTTCGATCACAGACCAAATTCCATATTCATTTTATTAAATAATCATTTGGACAGTGATCAAGATCTTGAATAATTATTAACCTTTTTTTCGTGATGTATTAGTGAGTAAAGAATGATAATTATTTCAGCTGAATTACACGTGAATAAATAAGTATTTTTCATACAAATAATTTTTTTATCATTCTTGATACAACACTGAGTAAAGGAAATATTTAAAAAAAATAATAATAATAAACTGAAATATTAAAATTACGGTAAGAGTCGAGGATTAAAACGTCCCATATGAAGAATTAATCCTGTTGGATTATGTCTTACAACATACAGGAATGGCCTATCTAATTTTAATCTTGGTTTTTCGTTTTCTACTTGTCTTGAGAATTTAGCTAATCGATTATTATCTTCATCGTCATCATCACTATGATTTCTAATATCTTCGAATTTATCTTGTTCATTCTTTAGATTATTTTCATCAACTCTAGCATTTCTTTGCGGACTTGCTGGGTAAATTTCTTCGTGGTGTTTACCACTCAAAATATTTTCGTCTCCGCATGTGCTGAAGAGATTCATCTGAAGTTGAAAAAATAAACAATCAGTGAATAATATTTTTAATTGATTTAAAGAATTTTTTAGTCAAAAAATATGGCAAAATATTTACCTGGAAAACATCAGCAAGATGAAGATCGTGCCCAATACCATTAATTCCTTTGAGATCGGCATGCTTATCAAACAACTCGTGTAATCTTATTGATTTTAGTGCTGAAGTAGCATTAATGATACTTCTGTGGCTGAATTTAGGTATTTGTAGTTCAAGTCCTGGTCTTGGAATTATAACTTTCAGTAATTTATTCCACGTTCCATCATGTAGGGCACCCTCGACTAGTCTGTGTTCTAATTTATACAAATTATCTCCTGGAGCAGTGGCTCCTGGTTGACCTGGCACTATGAAAATTGTGGAAACAATTTTATCAAGACCCCCAAGAGCAATCGCTGTAGCATCAAGATTAGGCTCGTATCCAGCTAGAACTCCAGCTTTCCATAATGTCGCTGGCACTGGAATAAGTTTTCTTTGTCTAACTGCTGGAGAGACAGCAAAATAAAGTTCTCCGTCTCTTCCTTCAGATGTGGCATCACTAGAACTGCAATCAGTCTGAAAAACATTAGCAGATAGAGCTGCTAATGGTGATCTTAAAGGTAGTGGATTACTTTTTACGAAATCTCTAATTCTTCCTCCAGTTTGTTTTCGAACCATCAAATTGGTTCTTCTTCTAATTACATCACTTACAAATGCAAAATTAACTTCAGCAACAATTCCATCATAAAATTGTTGTGCTTGTTCTTTATAAAACGGTAAAAGTTTACGAACTTTTATTTTATCAGCAAATAATTCTCTTACAAAAACTGCATTGGCTATTCCTTGGTTTCGGGCAATGCTTACTGAGTCTGAAATATTCTGAAAGACTAAGTGAGGATTGAATGAACTGACATCGTCAAGTTTAAGAACATCATTCATTTGGTTAGATGTCGTTCCTCGAGCTCCCAAAAATATCATAGCTAGCATACTTGTCATTCCGAAAGGAGAAACTGCAAGAGATCTAGATGTACTGAGACCATTATTAATTGCAGTCCACAGAGTGAAAGCTAAATCATTGCATAGATTTGAAAAATAAGCAATATCTGGTTCAAGATTTTGAGTGCTCGTATCCAATGCAGGAGTAGTTTTAGAATGGTCTAAAGCAACAGGTGGCTGAGCTTCTGTTTCTCCAGAAGGTTTAGAAATATTTAAAGAATCATTACGACTTTTTACTGGTTCATCTGGTTGAGGTACTGGAATCCAATTTGTTGGGTCTGATGGTTTTGGAGTTGTAGTTGTCGAGAGTATTTGAGTGTGTTCAGTCGAAGTTGGAAAAGCTTCTTCAACTTTAGGTAATGCTGAAGGTGACAATGTTGATACTTTCTCTACAATCTCCATGCTCGTTTCTTTCTTTTGATCTTTTGGTCTGTTTTGTATTTCCGATGCAGTTGAATTAACATTTTCAATAGCATTTACTTGGGGTATTTTCGTTGATAAAACAACAATAATTGGTGCTTCAGTAGATGAAACTTTGTTTTCAGTATTTACGATTTCATTAATCGTAGAAGAAAATACTGGAGCATCTGTTTTATTTTCTGCCAATGGAGTAGATGTATTTAACATTTCCAAAGTACTCTCAGTCGAAGTTATAGGTAAATTCGAAGTGCTTTCTGTTTTATTAGTCTCTGGAGAATTTAAATAAGATGAAGTATTTTTTGGTGTATCAATTGATAGAATAGCGATGTTTTCTTTGTTTTCTGCCTCTAAAGGTAGAATATCTTTATTTATTGATACCGAAGTTGTCGAAGTTAATTCAGTAGTGCTTTCTTTTGTTGTTATTTCAGTAGTAGTTGTTACATCAAGATTTTCAAGCTTTACTGAATCATTAATAATTGGAAGTTGATCAAATTGAATTGTTTGCATTGGAGCTTCAGTTTCTTTGATAATTTTCTTATCTGTGTTCGACTCTACGTCAAATCCTGCTATTAAACCACTTGCTAATCCATTAGCAGTTAAATTTTCTGTTGGTGGTAATGTTAAAGTTTCGTATATTGGTGTAGTATTTTGAAGTGTTGATGACTCAATCATAGCATTTATCGTAGACACTGGATTTGTTAATTTAATTCTCACCATTGTTGACTCTGTGACATTTTTAATATTTTCAGTATTTTTTGTAGGCTCGTCTTTTTGCATATTATCATTTTCTTTAGAATCTGACACATTAATTCGAACAATTGGTGATTCAGTAGTGACTTCAACTGGTTTCTTGTCATTTGTTGGCTCATTATTTTCCGCTTTTGGTGCTAATGATTCATTTAATGTATCTGTCTCACTAGATTTATCTGGAATTTCTGGAGTTTTTACTTCAATAAATCCAGACGTTGAAGTATTTTCTACTGTTTTTTCAGAGCTTAGAGTTGTGATTTCTAGTAAAGATTCACTTGAAGTAGTTATTTCAGGAATTTTCTCGACCTTAACATCTTCAACTGTATTTAAAGTTGTATTGTTTGATAAAGTTCCATTAAGCATATTAATTGTTGATTCTTTTACTTCTAATATTAATCCCTCTGTGCTCGTAATATCAACTGGAGTTGTAGCTTCGTTTAATTTATTATCTACTTCTGAGTCTTTGTTATTTACCTTTATATCTTGAGTATTTGAGGTATTTGTCTCTTTGATTATATCAGTGACTGGCTTTTTTTCTTCTGATTGTATAATCTCAGGGCTTAAAGTTATTTCAGAATAAGATTCTTTCAATTCTACTATCTCAGGATATACAGTGGTAATTATTGTTGGAGACTCAGTTGAAATATTTATTTCTGAATCTTTTTCTTCGAATTTATTCATTTCAGGCTCTGTCATTATAGCTTGAGTTGTAGTTTCATTAAGATAATTAAACTCTGTACTTTTTTCTTCGATATTTGGAGAATTTGTTGCAGATAAAAGTTCATTATAAATAGTACTTAATGGAATCTCTGTTGTTATCAGATCTTCTACTTTAAATTCATTAGACTCAACCGACTCTTTACTTTCAAGCTCAGTATCAACTGGCTCTATTTTTGTTTTGTCAGCATCTGGATTTCTGGATTTCTGATCTTCTCCAGATGGAATCCTTGATGGCATAGCTTCAGATACTTGGTTAAGCATACTAGATAATGAGTCTGTGAGTTCCTGAGATATTGATTCGGTTTTAATTGAAGATTCAGTCGTAATTCCAGATATATTTTCTTTTTTCTCGGTCAATTGAATTACTGGTTTTAGAGCAGGAATCTCTGAATAAAGTTGTTCAGAATTTTCCACCTTCTCTTGAGATTGTTCAGTTGATGTAATGAGATTAAAATCACTTGTTGAAGCATCTATATGAGTATCGAGAGTTATATGAGGTGGTGTTGAAATATTCATATCAATAATCTCAACCGGAATTTGTGAAGGATTGGATAATGTTGATGCAATGTTTTTAATAATATCACTTTCACCATTAATAATTAAATCAACTGATGATTCGGAACTTGAAGGAGTTAACGAATTATTTGAATTATCTTTATCATAGCTTGATGAAGGATTAATTTCAGAGCTGGAGCTTTCTTGAGCCAATTCAATAATAGGTCCTGAGATTGTCGTGAATTCGGTTTTATCCAACAGTGGAGCTTCAGTTAATTTTTCTGTAAGAATTTCAATCATTGGAATTTCTGTAGGATCGATTGTGACTTCAGTTTCTTCTATCACAGTGCTATCTGTTTTGGACAAATCTTCTGTCTTTTGCGTAGTACTAGAAACTACTGGCATTGGCTTTAATATTTCTTCTTGATGGATTTTAATTTCATCCTGTCCGGAAATCTTTACAGATGTTGAGGATGATTCTGCAATTACACTAACAGTATCTTTTTTATTCTCTCCATTAGAGGTATCTTCAGGGCTAACAGCTGTATGGAGGATGTTATAATAATTTTTATCATTATTCAATGATTCAGGTTTACTTGTTGATGATGTAACTAGCACAGGTTTTACAGCTTCGGAAGCACCAGCAACTTGATCTTGATCAACAGCAGATTGATTGACACTTGTAGTACCGGCCTTTTCTGCTGGAATAGTGTTTAATATTTCATAAACAGGTTTTCCATCTTTTTCTTTTTCATGATGGTTAGGCTTCTCGACTGTAATCATTGGAACTGGAATCATTGGTTTCTCATCAGGTTCCTGATACGAACTTGGATAAACATCTGGGTATTTTACAACGCTTGGCTTTGCAGATTCTTGTGGTTGAGAGATAGGTTGACTTGAAGCTCCGGAATCTGATTCTCCAGAAAGAATTGAGGGTAAAATGTTACTCCATTCTGAATTTGCATGACCTGGAATAGTTGGAATTGCTGTTATCGTTGGTGTTGGCTTTGACAATTCAGATCCCACGACTTTTTTAACATTCGTAACAACGTCTGACACCTGAAAGATCAAAATTATTATGATGAATGGTGCTTTTACCGTTACTTTTATGCTTTGTTTTTATTTTTAACCTTTGTTCCTCCGGGCTGAAGTTCTTCAACCTTCGATGATTCTTGCACTGGTACAGGCAAATTTCCGCTTCCTGCTGCGATCAAGCTCTGAATCTCTTTTTCGGTCATTTCTTTTACTACCATTCCGCCGTTAATGTCATGAGTATAGTAGTAAATTTTGTCAGGACTAAAGAAATGGATTGGTGATGGTGGTTGGGTTTTTGATGAATATATCCTTTTTTGTGGGTCAGTTACAGTTATATACCTCGATACGAGTCGTCTAAAAACATACATTTGGAGAAATACTTTAAATAAACGATATAAAAAATCATTAATATCTTTTCTTTTAAATGTTTTTGATATTTCAATTATTTCTTCATAGTAAAAATTATTTTTACTTACCCTTTACTGCTAATTGTCATTTCATCTTTTGAGACAGGAATAGAAGAAGCCCATTGCAAATTTATTAGTATGGTCGCCAAAATTGGCAGCCAACCAAATAGTATCTTCATTTTTCACTTCGATCTATAACACATGACAAATTTTATGAATGAAATTTCCAATGCAACACGTCTGTAGCCAAATATCGCAAAGCCATTGACCAGCTCTATATACTGCATTACATTTAGGGAAGTTTATAAGTATTAATGACAGTAATACTTTGTAAAGTAGCATTTAGTAGTTCACCCACGCGTGACACGTTCCAAATTCAGATGTGATTGTCTAGACTTCCGTGTACAGAATTCTCACACGTTGTTCGTCAAACACGTTCGACCGAATTATCCAAGTCACGTTGGTCTCAGTCGTATGTCTTTTGGTTTTTTTCTTTTTTGCTTCCATTTTTATATCTTTCAGGTCAAACTGTAGCATCTTCACATAAATTTACATATGAATGGTGGGGTCTACTGACCCAAAGACAGGTGACAAGTATTAAATTGCTGAATAATATAAAGAAAAAATCAAAAAAGGAAAAATGAAACAAAATCAATGTCAATGAACTTCTCAAGTTTTTTGGCCATGACATAGACCAAGACCGGTTTAAGACGAGTTTTAAGTTGCTGTTGGATCCATTAACTGTTGCATCACACTCGTAATCTAGTGAGTCATCTAAACTATCATACTTCACCCTCGTAATACCTTTTATATTATAAATTTATTTAAATACATAACGTGATAATTTGGATATAAAAAACGTACAAATGACTACATCAATTCACCTATTACCTTGACGAATTGCTACCGTTAAGTCATTAGGAGACCCTCAATTATTCTTAATGCTTTTTATCCATCATCGTATCCATCTTTATACTTCTTCTCATATAATAATATTGACGTCATACTTGAAAAAAATTATTCGAAAAATTTTAGTAAAATATTTGAACAACTTTTCAGCACTCCCACATATTATTCTTTCTCTATGACTCTTTCATTTCTAACTCCTTTCGTTTGCCAAGTCGTTAGCAAATACTTTGTTCCGTTAACATAACACTTCCGGGAGCAACGATCAATTTATGAAAAATTAATTTTTATTCGATGATTTAAAAAGAAAAAAAATCCCTAAATTTATTCTTCCTTTGATGGTTTTTTTTTTCAAGATACTTAATAACTAGCCGGTGTCTAGTTACTGTCTGTCGAGATTTGATGTAGATAAAAAGTGATATGGTGCATCCGAAAAAGTGATCTTGTAGGAGAAAAATCTTAGAAATTTCTTCTGAGAATTCGGAAGGTGTCCAGAGACTGGATATTGACTCGTTGCGAGACCTGGACCGTTTCCAATACCGTTAAGTGGATTCATTCACTTATACGACTTACGACATGTCAAGAAAAAAAAATAAAGGAGATAAAAAAATGAAAAGTAAAATATGCAAGAAAAACTGTGACTTTAAAATTTCCAATTGTGGTTATAAACGACTTTATATTCATTGCTGTCATTGTATTACGTATTTTACGTTGCTTTTGATGATTCAACGGTGCATTGACGGATTTAAAGCTTTTTTTTATTCATTCAACCACAAATTTTTATTTCATTTAATGAATCAGAATTTACCGATAGGAATATTTATTTTATTATGATTTGAAAAAAAAAAAAGTTTTCCTAATAAAACACATGATAGGTCATTTGTTCTCTATTTTTACCCCTTTTATCTGCTTTTACAATAGGACGAGATAAACAATAGGACCGTTCGATCGTGTAAAATGTGTTACGCTTACTAAGCACAAATTGGGTCAAATCCTGAATATATCAATGGTATTATTTTCATTGACAAAATATTACAATGGCTTTGCTTATTCGAATTTTCCACGAAAAATTACCAAAAAATATTTTTGTTAATTTCGTATTTCTTGCTGGATTTCTAAAACTACGACAATTCAATATATTTATATTATTTTCATTACAATTTCAAAATTGATAATAGAAAATTCAATTAAATTAATATTATGATTAATTTTCAAATAAAATAAAATAAAAAAAAAAACTTACGTTAAATTTTTAGTTAAAAAATTTCTTCAACATCCGAATTATGAATACATTACTGTTAGACTCACAATTATCACATGAAAGAGTAATATTCGTGTTTTCTCGTTCGCGTCGATCGCCGGATGAACGATCTTGCAGTTGACCTTGCCACTGGCCGAAGGGTAGTGACCCCGTTGTAAGACCTGAGGCTTCGTCCTCTCTCTTTTACTTAGTTCAATGCTCTTTTTTACACTTTATTCCTTCTCTTTAATAATCTTTCTCTCTATCTAATCACTTACTTATTTTAATGTCAATTATTTATTTGATCGATTCTCCGTTCTACTGTATACAAGTCTCTTGTTGTCTTGCAAGTGATGAGACTTCTTTGAACTCTAGTGGCCGTCGTGTACCCCGGATAAATGTACACTGCGACGTGGGTACCCTTGGCGTACACAGGGAACCAAAACCGGGGGGAATGGATGGATAAGAGGGAGAGACTGGGAGAGAGAACCTGTCGGCAAGTCCTCGCAGGCGTGAGGAAGACAGGGACATGTAAATGGTCATACGGGAGGGAGAGTACATGAGTTAATAGGGTGGGAGGGACATTGGGAAGGGGTTGAATCTTGAAATTAAAAAAAAAAAACGGGACATTTTTATTACAAATTGATAAATATTTATAGAGAAGATTTATCCAGATGATTCGTGATAGATAACTAGGGTAGTAGAAATAAGTTCATTGTCAGACTTTTTTTCATCAAGAGAAGTCATGAGTTTGAGTAACAATTAGTGTTCCATCATTTATCCAAATATTTTTTCATGAATCTGTATTTTTTATATAGATAAAGAATCTTGCGAGAAATTCTCAGGTGTCTGAGTGAGAAAATTCCTATGCAGATGTCACGCTCCGTTGAGCTAGCATGAAATTCCAGATTATCGTCTTCTCTCTCGATAAAAATCGAATAAAAGTGAAAAAAGGATAAATAAATAAATTATTATTGAATATAAATAACTCAAAGATAAAGCTTTTTTTAGATGAAAAAAATTCTTGATATTTCTAGACGTTTTTCAGATGATTTAACAATTTTTATAGAATTTATTGTAAGTAGTTAGAATGAAGGGCCGAAGAAAAAAGTGTAATTTACTTAGAATAACATGTCGTGCTATGTAAGTAGATTCAGACGTGCTTGTTCGGCCTTGCGGCTCGTCTTGATATTCTTGTACATATATATACATATATATACATATATATTCATCCTTTCCTTGATAAAAGTCTTCACCCTTCTACTTATTCTTTTCTGTTTTTTTCTATTTTTTTAACAGTATCGCAATTTTTTTAGAAACAATTTGTTTTTTAGATTGAAAATGGATTGGAGTAGAAAAATTTTGAAACATGAGATTCATTAGAGAAATTTATAATCGATCAAAGTAAATCAATATAAAATTGTTTGAGGAGAATTTATTACTGATCCCGTTACAATGTAATCGAAAACGATTGATTTAGCGCGTGACTAGCGAGAGTGTTATCTCACGATTGATCATAGAGATAACTTAAATGATTGAAACGATCGTTACGCACGCTTATTTCTAAAGGATATTATATTTATACGTAAATGTATTAATAATATACATTAATAGTAAAATGCACTTACTCCAATGCAGCTAAACAAATAATCTAATTTTATGGTATTGTTATTAATAGAAAAACAAAAAGATAGAATATACACTTGGAATATATGCAAAAGGATGCATTATTCTATGCACAAGCTTTAACAATAATCAATTTCATACTAATCCTACGCACAAACTTATGCGCTTCAATTACCACTTGTTACTTCTTTAACATAATAAAGTGTACACTTGGCAATTCTAAATTACCTGTAAATAATCTTTTATAAATTTATGGAAAATTTAATAGTTTACAGTTTAAGTACTAAATAAAGATTTGTATGAATGGAAAAAAGATGAAAAATATCCTCTAAAAGCATAGCAATGCTCTAGTCACTTTTTTAAAGTGAGATTGCATCCACAATTTTATCAATTTATTTGTTGTAAATAACTAGCCAGAATTTTTTAATATACGCAATATTGTTTGGGATAAAAAATATTTGTTTTTAAAATTCTGAAATTGGTATTTTTTCATAAAATAATGTGTGTTTAAAATATTAATGATAAAAGCGTGCTTTTGAACAAAGCTACTGGAGTATGTTAAATAAAAAAGAAATTCAAAAATTATCATCACAGTGAAATATTGAGAATGATTTTTTATAATGGATCTCCAATAATTTTTTCATCCAGTTTTAAAAAAATATTTATTTTTGAAAATTTGTCATTATGAAAAGCTAATTTTTCACGGTTTAAAATAATTCTTTTTTCTTATTACTTATTGTTAAAGAAGAAAATAGATGAGTCAGATGTTTTAACGATGTATTCCGTGTTTGATGTTCTATCAAGAAAGGGAAAAAATTAATTGATAAAAAAAGGAAAAAGCAGGGAAGACATTTTCGCGTATGAAATGACGGTAGATGGGTAGAAGTTGTTGGACTTGTTCTATCTCTCACGTCGACACGTAAGACCCGACCTGCCCGACGGTTATTACTTTATAAATAGCTCCTTAAGACAGCCGGGTAGCGCGAGGTGCCTTAGATGCTGCTGATGCTGCTAGAAATCATTTTACATCCTTTTTAATATGAACTTCTGAGAGTGAGAAATTGAGGAAAGATAATTATAAGTTTATTTATATTCTTTTCTATGTTTCATAAATCTAGTTAATTAATGTTTACATCTTAATTTAAAAGAATTAAGTAAGTAAATGATTTAAATTTGTTATTTTTTTTTTCATTTATTATCAATAACATAAAATTATAATTAGTTTAATCAATTTTGTTTTAATCTTAAAAGTAAGATCGATACAAGTTTTCTCTTTTAAAATAAATAAAAATCTATTTTTATTTTTTATTGCAACGGGAAAATTTCATACGATTAAATCGATTGAGATCGTGAGATCGGGGTCTTATGTGACCGACCGACCGATCGACCCGACCTGGGACAACGACGTGATGTCTTCGGAGAAAGAAAAACCATCGAACGGAAGATTTTCAAACATGTAGCACAGAAATTACAATTTCTTATCGATGCATTTTATTTCTAGAAAATACCACAAATATGCAATATTTTTAACAATTATATTTGCATGTTGATCCTGTAGATGTACTTGTTTTTCTTGATAGTATTTACGATAATTGATGAGAATAATATATTAAGCAGTTGGATTAATAAAATAGTTTACGTTTATTTGATAAATAAAGTAACGTGACTAATAAGATAAATTGGTCAATGTGTTCAGATTTCCTAGTAACCCATAATTAATAACAAAGTGGTTGGCTTCGTGGGAACAAAGTCGAAACATAACGGTCCTCTCTTCGTCTTAAATTGCTTTACAAATGTGGTCAATAGTCTCATGTTTATTAGTATTTCCATTCTTAACTTAATATGAAAAGACATAAGTACTTGTAAAAAGATGCAAAATAATCGTAATCAGTTGAAGATAATATCAACAAGACTTTTTTATATGTTAAAGAAAATAAAACACAATGCCTAGAAAAATTTTAAATTTATAAAAAAAAATTGGGCATCATCTAAATCATTATCCTCAAAATTAATTGCTGATATTTATTGATGTTACATAATTTATTATTGTAAATACAATACAAACGATGCAATGATATCCGTTTCCGTTTAATAGCACAATTTTGCTATAAAATATCCGTTAGTGCGAAATACGATGGCAAATAGAGGAGAGTTCGAAAGAGCAGTCATTAATTAACCAGATGGCATAGACATCGGTTGGTCTCGCATATTTGCACGCTGTCCTGACAATTCGTTCACTACACGCGTGTTTCTCCTCACCCTTTTACAATCTCTTCCCTCTCGTCATTCATTCGTGCACGCAATAATAACGAATACATGACACACTACGTACACGTATTACATATCAACTGCTCCATTGATTATAAATGATTTAATTGATTGTTAATTAAAATCATTTGAATGCATTTTAATATCCAATATATTATATACAGTGATATAATAAAATTAATTCGCACATCTGTATAATTTATGATGACAAACGAAAGGACTCGTAACTACTATTTAAATCTCACGTAAATGTCACTGGAACGAGAGTTTAATTAATTGTGGACATTTATCGAAAGCCTCCACAAGTGCTTTCTCTTGCATCTTTCTTTTTTGATAAATATTTTTTTGCATTTTTAATTTTATTACTAAAGATAATATTATTAAATTTCATAACTTCCTGAATTATGTAAATGTGAGCAATTTTTTGATAAATTCATATTTTACCAATTATAAACTTTATTTCGTTATCAAATTTTTTTTATTTTCATAAAGATAATAGAAGATTATTATTAAAATTATGACAATTTATCTTTTATTTACAGTTAATGGAGGTAGAAGTATGCATAACTAACGACGCATAAGTCATTAGCACTGTTGCATCTACCACATAATCTTAGTTCAAGTTATCCAGAATTATGAAAATAATTTTTAAAATTTTCAATTTATTTATTCAAATAGCTATGACCTTATTAGTGGAGATTGTTTTTCTAGATAAAAGATCTTTTCATAGTTAGTAAATAATAGTTTATTGCGATAGTATAAAATTAAAATTTTTTCTTATAAACAGGATTAATAAACTATCTGTTTTTATTCTCTAAGTACGTGTTACAAAAAATTGTTGTTATCAAAAAATTATTTTATTTCTATTTCTTCACATTCTTTTACTTCAGTTGGAGCATCAGCTTTTCGCTTAACGTTGAAAATAACTTGAAGTTTTTTTGGTATACATTCATTAGTTTTGCACACAATTAAATTTAAAATTGCACTAATTTTATCAGTTGTTTCCGTTCCTTGAGGAAGTTTTATGATAATTGGTGTTTCTATGGATCCTGACTTGGCTTCAGCCATCCAAGACATTGGTAATTTATCAAGAGACCATTTTTGAGGAGCTTCTGGTGTAAATTTTAGGTCAGCATTAAATTTAGGAGTGAAAGAAATTGTTAATTCACTTTGTTGTGTACTTATTTCTGTAGAGAATTTGAGTACTTTTTCTGCAGGTCGTCCAATATCTTTTGGCAGCTTCACAGGTATCTAGAAAGATCGATAATGGGTAAACAATGATAAATAATATCGGTGAAGAATTCACAAAAAAAATTATCCGATTAGAAATCTTACCGTTGTTATCGAATGATTACTCTTCTTGATAACTTTGATGCAATGATTGTTGGTATCGGCAATGATAATGACATTTTGTCGTTGTGAGACAGCTAGGCCACTTGGTTCATTGAACTAAAAACATGTATTAACCAATTATCGTTCATTGTTACGTAAAAATGCGTCATCTACTTGAAACAGTTTACCTGGTGATCTTTAGTTGGTTTTCCAGCACCGTATAAAGTCTCACAGTTTCCGGATGGATCTAAACGTTTTATTTTATGATTATAAGTATCAGCAACGTATAAAACATTTTCTGCATCATCCCAAGCGACTCCTAGGGGATGTTGAAGTTTAGCTGAAAACTGGATTCCATCAACATCTCCAAAATTGTGCAAATTCTATGAGAAAAATTCTGTTTAGAGCTTATTTGTTCTTTACTCTGCTGAATTTATTTTTGTTAATTGATTAAATCTAAAAGATTTTACCATTGGATTTTTATCAGCGCCAGCTACTGCGGAAACTTTACCATCATTTAGATGGACTCGTCTGATTGAGCTGCTCTCGCTGTCAGCAAAAAATATGGCTTTATGATTTTGCGCAACCGCAAGACCGGATGGTTGTGCAAGACCAGCAGCATGAGGGTAAGAATTATTCCTGTTTTCTTCTTTGCCACTACCCACAATTGCTGCACATGTATTGGCTTTATACTCCCTACATCATTAGAACAATATTCCTTTTAAATTAATAAAAGACATAAAGAAAATACTTGAAAAACGACAATATTCATTACTTATTTTTCCACCAAATGGTGTCTTTAAGAAATAATGCCCATATTTGATGTATACCAGCTATAGCTATTAAGAGAACTGGAACGGTTGATCCCTTCTGCTCGTGGTTATAAATAGCAACGTCCCAAGGTGACGAAAGAATTTGTTCTTTGCCAACTTTCCCACCTACATAATCGTGCCCTTGTTTTCCATTTCCTGCTATGGTATTTACAGTTTTGTTCTTCATGTTAATCTATCAAAAGAATCGTTTTTTTTTAATTACTACAGTCATTTAATTCTAATGAATGAGGCTATTAGAATATTTTTTACTTGTCTTATGGCATGATTCTCAGTATCAGCGACATAAATAGAGTCTTCTAGAACACATACACCTTGAGGAGCGTTGAATCTTGCTTCATTATAGTTACCATCTTTAAATCCTGGTGAATATCCACCTATAACATCCTCAACACTTCCATCATATTTCATGACCAAAATTCTATTGTTGCCTGTATCTGAAACGACAATTCTTTCACCATAGGATTCTCCAAAAGTTGTAACTTTTCCAGGGAACAGAAGAACATCTCTTGATATGGGTAGTAAGTGTTGAGCTGGTTTTAATGGAAGGTCATGCTTTGATATTTGGTCGAGTGATTTGAAGTAGGACAGTGCAACTTTAGTGTATAAAAAAAGCTCTTCGCGATGACCTTCACCAACGAGGACAACAAGCGGTTGAGCTTTTGGCCCTAATAATAATAATTATAAGTTTATAAATCAATTGATAAATTTTCTTGATTATGGGATTTAGTTATCACTATACCTAAAATTACGAGACTAGGCCAACAACTTATCCCAATATCTCTCCACATGGACAATTTAGCATCATTAACAACGGGGTGTGAAATGTTGTATCGTTGAACAGCGGATAAAATGTTTTGCGAGTCTTTTTCATTAGAAAATTTTGCAGAATGGACTCCAATCTGTTGAAAATATTCGATGTCATTTCATTAATGCATAAAAAGTATAATTTAATTTTAGCTAATTTAAGAATCTTTTAAAAACAATATTGCAAGACTAATAAAAAAAATTTTTTAAGCTTAATTTGATATCAAAAAGAAGTAAACAAATGAACGCACAACAACAAGTCCATCTTGTACAGAAAACTTTTTCTCCAGTGCATCAAGATCAGGAAGAATATGCATACAATTGATGCAACAGTAAGTGAAGAAATCAAGAGCAACAACTTTGCCGGTAAGATGTTGAGTGATTGACAGTTCTTCAGAGACGTTGAACCATTCTAAGCCTAAAGGAGTGAAAAATAAAAGTGCAATCAATTTTTTTGGAATAAAAAATAGTTTTAATGTGTTAACTAAGATGTGACATGAAGCTTAACAAATATTTCAATACATTATATGAATGTGTAACAGTATTAATTTATAACAATTACAACAATAGCTAAAGAATTATTGATAATACAAAGAAAAGAAATTATTAGTAGATGTCAACTTCAGTCTTCTTTAAGTGGAACATTAAATTCTTTGTGCAAACTGGCTATTGTTACGCCATGCATAGTAGCCATCGCTCCCAAAACAACTTGAGTGGCATCTTTGATGTCATTATATTCATGAAGATCTTCAATAGTTTCTTTTATTGATGGCCCTGCTTCTAATTCAGCTTTTAACTTGGCCAATTCTTTTTCAAGTTCTCTTTCAGTCTCCAACAGTCGATTATACTCCTCAGTTTCCTTTTCTGACAATAGTTTGTTAGAATTAATTTTTGTTGTTTTCTTCATTGATGCATTACTAGTACCCATTTTTCCTTGCGTCACCGAATCATTCATTCTTTGATAACTTATTTTGGTTTTGATTCATCAAAGAAAAATTTTATCAATCAATTTCACCTGAAGTATGATTGTTTAAGAAAGAGAAAGAATATGTATGAATGTTATTATTATGTTTAACGATTTATATATGAAATATTAGTATTAATAAAATTGAAATAGTTAATAATAAATAATAACCTTTTTGGAAGTCGTTGACACAATTCTCAGCGTTGGCCCATTCCTTAATATGTTTTAAAACTAATTTTTCCTTCTCTTTAGAATCACGTGTTGCATCAAGCTCTCGACGTAGTTGAAGACACTCTTGCGTTAATATTTCCACTTTATCCTGAACACTCATTTTTTTATTCTCTTGTCCACACATTATTGAAAAGAAATGAAAATAAACCAATTTACATACTCACCTTCTATTTATCAGCGCGAGGAGTCATGATTTTGCAACAAGTTTTATCAACTGATGATCAAAAAAGTACACTCTAACGACATCTTACAGAAATTTTTGAAATTAAAATGTAAAAACAATTCATTCATGAGCTTCAGATTTTTAAATTAAAAATATCTATTTATTTATGTAAAAAAGGTACACAAAACAAAAATAATGCGAAAATGTCTTTGACAAGTGAATTGCAGTCTTTAAATTTTTACAACAGATAACAAAATTAAAAAATAAATCATTCTGAGCTAGGTCGACAACAGGTGACCATTCTGAATTTGAAATCTTCAAATGCATCAATAATATTTTCTTTTAGTTCTCTCAATTTTTCTTTAACATCTTCTCTCATGAGATTATAACACATGGCAACTAATCCTAGACCAAGAAGCAAATAAACAAAATTAATAACTAATTTAAGATGACTACCATTGCCATTTTTGATTTCAACATCAGCTCCTGGAACAAAATCTCCCATCCCAATTTTACAAAGTGATGTAACACAAAAATAAGCACTGTCTAGATAATCCCACTTTTCCCATTGAGCAAATAAAATTGTACCAATGAGTATGTAGCCAAACATAACCCACAAGCAGGCTGTTGATGGAACTATTATTCGTTGACCAGGCTTTTTACGACCAGTGCATTCATGGAACCATTGATATAACCATCTGGAATCAAAAATAATTTATCAAAGCAACTACATATAATTGAAATAAAACAAATGTACCAATAGTAGATTAGATCAATCATTTTTATCCATCATCAAAAAATGTTGATTTAAAAACATATTTATTTTTGAATATTATTTGGTTTTCTTTTATTTATTTAGCTACCAGGATATTATAATTAGCTGATGGTTTCTATCACTCGACTATTGGTGCATTCATCTTAAACCATTGAAATCGTAAAATATTTTACCTAAACGTATGGGCAAGAACTTTGCCCATATTCAGGAAGTATAAAACATAAAGAGGAATTCCAAAAATTGCGTAGACGACTGTTGCGCCCTTACCCCACGGTGTTCTGGGTACTGTATTTCCGTATCCGATCATCGTAAAAACAGATAAACAGAACATAAGTGCAGCAGGAAGGGACCAAACATCTTTAACAGATTTTCCGTTATAGCCTTTATATTTTATAGCTTCAACAACGTCTTGTTGAAAATCTTTCAAAATACCATCGGTTTGTCTTTCAAATGCTGTTTTATTAAGTATGTTAACATTACGATCAGCTGCAGTTGCTGACCATAATTTTTCTGAAAAATTTTTTCTTAGTTCTTTCATTTCCTCTACATGAGGATATTCTGTTTGCAGTTCAATGTTAGAGAATCCAATAGCTCCAACAATAGCATATCCGACTATTAAACCACCAACTCCAACTTGAGTACACATAAATGCCACGAGTTTTCTGCAGCAATCTTTGATTTTTTCCTTTGGATTAACGTTTACAGAAGTACTTGAAGATTCATAACTTCTTACAGATGATTTCACGTGCATTCGCGCCATTTTGTTGTTTTCAATTGTGTCACGATGGTCACTAGAAGGCCACAAACTCAACTGAAAAATCACCTTCTTACTCATTCTATCTGTTCCTCAGCCTCCTCCACGCGGTTCTTTCTATTTTTGCTCTGCGAGCTGTGGCTTGCAAATATCTTCGCTTTCAGTTAAAGATTATACTTGAAAGCACTTTATTGCGTATTTGAGATCATAGATCTATAAATCAATAACTTTTATTATCTTGTATCACTTTTTTCATCTTTTCAAGCATCAGATTTTTTTTTAAATAATTGAAATGGTACATTTTAACTTGAATTGATTATCAAATACTCTGATTTATGATGTTAGATTTTTTTAAGCTTGATCATAGTGAATCTTTAATAACAAGTATTTTTACGCTTCATCTTAAAATATTATCAATAATTTTTTGAGAAAAAAAAACAGAAAAAAATTAATTCGCTATCTGGTAGCCTATCGACAAGTTTGTTTACTTTAATGTAGAGTAGGGCACCAATTATAAATTTGTGGAATAATTAAAAGGTAAAAATTCCAGTCTTGATAACTTTCAAGATAATAGATATGATGATAAAAATGTCTGTATGTACTAAATGTACTTTTTACTACTGAAAATTTTTTTTAATAGATAGAAAACATTCTGACATGAATTTAAGATTGATCTGAGTTTATTCTAGATAAAATAAATAGTTTAATGTACTAATTTTTTAATCCTTATCAAGGGCTATTTTATAAATGTGTAAATATGGGTATTTGTTATCAACAGGATTCTGAATAAATTGCATTAATAATCGTGTACATATAATACAAGGGGAATACCCCTTTAAAGCTCCCACCCACGTTTTATCAATCCTGAATGCCTATGTTCTAAACGGTGGATAAAAATAAACTTTCTGATTTAGAACATAACATTTGGCCAGGTAATCAATGAATCAAATGAATTTATGCCAAGTTAAGTAGGTCATGGTTGTAAAAAATTTATTAATCATTCTATTTAAACTACCAAATAATCTTGGAAGAATATGTTTACTTGCTTCAATTAAAATCCTATCAATTGGACTATAAACTTTGATGATAGATTGTCAGGTCTGATGATACCTTTGATCATCATGATTTGACAACAAACACCTGGAAAAGAAAATTAAACATTTGGAAAAGAAGCAAATTGATGGCAGCATAAAAAGTAATTGATGTCGGGTATGTTTTTGATTTTCGTTCTTGTATTTATATTCAATCAAGTATTGTAAAGATATGTCCAATTATCTAGCCTTTTCATGAGATAGTACAGACAAGTTAGACTAAATTGAAGCTGAAATAAAAGGCAGACAATCTTTTGAAGTAGAACGTCTGATACCGATGATGATCTTGTGCAATATCTCGGGGGTTGTCCACGTAACATGTCATCTTCAGTCGTTGGTCTGTTGTCGAGCTGATCAGACGCTCTGTTAACTTTATTTCTATTTTTTATCTTTCAATATTAAATTTCGTTTATACTTTTTTATACTGCTCTTTTAGATACAAACAATTTTAGTGTTTTTAAAAAGGAAAAAAATTTTATACTTTACTTTTTTTTAAAAAATATATTGCAAACAAAAATGAAAATGAGAGAACTTGATTTTTCTATAATACTTATTATCTCAATATCAAGTGAGTAATTAAATGAATTTTTGGATAAGTAAAAGAATATTAGAGATTTTTTTAAAAATTTGATATTGTGAAATTAAAGTGATCTTGTCAAAAAAAAATTGATTTAGGTTTGGGTCAAGTATTTTTTAAATTGTTCTATTGACTGTAAGGAAATGTGTAATTTACTTAATATGTTTCTGTCTTTATAAATTCACCAATGGGAAGGATCTACGAGTGCTAGCGAAATCAATTGAATTATTTTATTTCATTATTTAACTCTGAGAGGAAAGGAGTGCCTAGCTATGATCTAAAATTGTAATTCAGATTTCAAGTAGCGAATAAAAAAATCCAAAGAAAATTATTTTAACAATAATTTTTACAGCTACAAATAAAATACCTGCTCTAAATATAATAGCTTGTCTTTTATTAGTCTTTAAGTAATATTTTTTATACGTTAATTTCCTTTAAAAATTAATTCCCCAACAATTACACTGATAGGATAATTTCTGGTATTACGTTATAGATTAAAATAGTTAAAAAAATTAACTGTTCAAAACATATTAATTCGTATCGTTGAATTAACGTACAGAGTCACAATAAAAAAAATATCAATTCATCTTTCAGTATTATTTATTCGACAATTAATTTTTTTGAATTTAAAAGTATAAAAATTGATAGTTATTTTTGAAACAAAGTGCATCTATGTCTAGATTGAAATAATCTTTCTCGTGCTAAATTTTATTTCTATTCTTCTACATTTTTTTGCAAATAAATTACATGCTCATACTTGCAGTTTCTTTATACCAAAATAAAGAAATAAATAAATAGAACATTATTTATCATCACAGTAAAGTTTACAATAGTATTTTGCACTGATGTTGAACTATCGATGTTTAATTTCTTACAATAATCCTCCTCAATCTATTAATCAATTTCGATTGTTTTTATTTTTGCATTTCAGGCATTTGTTTAAGTCACCAAAGCTCTGGAAATTGGACATATTCAGGAGAACATGGTAAAGTACTGAAAAATAATCACGTGATAGATAAAATAGAATTGAAAAAATGATGAAATTTGTAGTTTCTATAATGAGATACTGAAGTAGTCTAGATATATATCAGGTGTTTTGAATAATAAAGAATCATGGGCTCTGGTCTAGTTCACGTGTCAATGGCTGGCGTTATGTCGATCGGACATGTACCAGTTAAGAGTAAGGGATATTGAGGATGTCTAAGGGGAAAGAGGAACACGAGGGAGGGCCTTTGAATCGCATCATTCTACCGCTGTCTAACTGATTGAGGAAATGATGTACAGCAGCACAGATTAGATAATTGTCAATTTGCGAATATTTTCTTGTTTGACGCCGTTTTGTTATCATTAGATTTTCATTTTTTGTCCTATAAAAAGATTCTCTTTATCAATTTGAGGGTTTAAACTTCCAAAAATAAAATTTTTTTATTTTTAAGGCCCAGAAAATTGGTCAGGAGTATGTAAGAATGGTAACCGACAGTCTCCAATAAATATTGTGACTGATGATACAGTCAAAGCTGATTTAGGTTCTTTAATATTTACTCGATATGATTTTGCTTACACTGGAACTTTGACAAATAATGGACACAGTCGTAAGTAAACAAATATTAATTAGAACATGATTAGTAATGAAATTGATTTTACATATTGAATGAATTTTTAGTTCAAATCACATTGTCTGGAGTGCCAGTAGTTTTAACTGGTGGTGGTCTCACATCTACATATGTTCTCGAGCAAATGCATTTTCATTGGGGAGCCGAACACACAATCGACGGTGTTCGTGATGCTTTAGAATTACACCTAGTTCACTACGATAAGCAATACGGAAATGTATCAATAGCTTCACAGTCTCACAATGGCATCAGCGTCGTTGCAGTACTTTTCAAGGTTTGCTGCAAATAAAGTTGTTTTTTTTTGTTATTTAATGGATTTGTCGAGCTAATAGTTGTGAAGAAATTGATTTTCTCGATTTTCACATTTCTTTTCTATTATTGCAGTTGAGCGATGATGACAATGAAAAGCTATATCCCATTTTAAAAGCAGCTGAAGCTGTTTCAGAGTGGGTGGGAATGAGTAGTGTGGAAATACAACGAAAAGTAATTCCTATGCAATTACTTCCGAATGATCGCACGACTTTTTATCGGTACGAAGGCTCTTTGACTACTCCTGGATGTCAGGAAGCTGTTACTTGGTTTATCATGTCAGAAAAATTGTCGATATCTGAAGCACAGGTTCATTTCATTTTCCTAAAAGCTTTCAGTCAAATGATCAAAGTACTTGTTATGGAAGACAGATTACTATATCCAACTTTTTTTCACGAAATTCGATGACTTTTTAGTAATATACTTTATAAAGAATATCTATCTGTAATCTGTCTTTCATTTTTTAGCTGGTATTGTTAAAAAAAAGTTTATTTATTGAAAAAATTTTTTGCAGTTGAAAGTGTTCAAAAGTATTCGAACGAATCATGGAGTGTTGAAACAAAATTATCGGCCAACTCAGAATATTGGAGACAGAAAAGTCTACCATCACTTATTAGGATATACATCATCCTCACCAACAATATTTGTTAATTATCTATTCATTTCAATGATTGCATTTTACATTATTTTAAATTAAGAACCAATCAAAAAAACATTTTCTAGTCTACAAAATCACCAACGAATTATGATAAATCAAAACCAAAGTGTTGATAGAGATAATAAATTATTCTCAGGGTTGAGAAATAATATTGACAGTTTAAAATACTTTTATTTATTGTCTTTGATAATAAGTAAAAATTTACGTGACAAAGCATTTTATAGAAATTTATTATTATAAATTTTCTTGATTCTGGCCTTCCTTTTTTTACACTTTGCTGTTTTATAATCTCCTAACCGATCACTACCACGATTTTGACGACGTTGACATCCATTTGTCACAAATTCCACTGCTAAATTTCGTTCTTCAGTTTCCCAATTTTCACTACGTTCCAAATCATTTTCATTTTCTTTTTTATTAATACCATTAATACTCCGAACATTTACAGTATATGTACAATTTTTGTCCAATCCTTTTATGTCGAATCTAGTCTTCTGTTAATAAAAAATATAATATTAAATGTAAACAATTTAATTTATTATGGAAAATTGAATGTTTAAAAAAAAAAAAAGAAAAATCAATAAGTATAAATAAATAATTTTTTAAAGTTCATTTCAATTTATTACTATTTAGTAATCGTATAATCCTATCTAGCAATGGCCATTGTAGCTATTTAATCTACTTTCTAGTTGACAGCCAACAATGAAATCCACTTTTCTAATTAAATTAATTGGATTCTGATAATACTCTCACAGTGATAATAAATTTATTAAACCAAACCTGTATAATTTGTGATGATGATACTGCTGATATTAAATTATGAATGATTTTAGAATTTTTCGTAATCCCGCATGATTCTTTTTTCCAACTAATATTGTAACTCGTTGCCTCTGGGTCTCCGGGCCACACTAGACGTGCCTCAATGTCCTCCCCGCATTGACAAATTAATCTGCGTACTCGTAAGCCAACATGATGTCTTTCACATCTGCTAAAGCGTCCCTCTACATCAGCTTTAAACAAATCACTCTAAATTAACATATTTTTAAAAAATGAGTTGTTAAAAAAAAAGTTTATATCATTGTTTTATTTATTTTCAATTAAAAGCTTTTATCATATAAAGAGTTATAGTCACTTGATAATTTTTTTTTCTGGTACATAATTAATTAGATTTACTCCCTATTCTTACCTATTGCTCGTGTCCCTACCGTATTTCGGGTAATCCGTGCTGTTGAAGACCTTGGACGCCTTGCGGGAAGCTAAATGACGACCTCCGTAAACTGAAACTGCCTGAACTTGCAGAAAGTATTGTACACCGATCTCCAAATTTTTTATTTCGAAACAACTTTTATCCTATTAGAAAGAAATATTATATTATTATATTACATCATATATTATATTTTTATAACGATTATTTTAATTAACATTGATAATTATTTTATTTTCATTGAATAAATAAAATTTAAAAAAATCAATGTATACTGACTTTAGAAATACTTCGATGATAAATAAGAATCGACTCGTTGGTAGGTCCACGTATCAATTGACTCCAGAACAACTTGTAAAACATGATCGGAATGTCAGAAGACGGCTGTTTCCAACGAAGAAGAATCCTCAGCTTCCCATCCGCTGGTTGGACGCGTGCTCCGCTTAAAGACAGGTTCCGGGGTTCTCGTGGATTCTTTGGTTCTTTAGTAATACAAAAAAAACATCATATCCTACGTGAGAGTATTGCAAACCTTTAGGGTCCTTGCCCCCCAAAAAAAAAAGAGAAATAAATTATGAATGAAACCTGATGTTTTGAAGGGTATCGATGGATTTGAATACCCTCGGGATCCATTTTCATTCACAGCAGCTACTCGAAATTGATACCAGTGTCCTTTTTTTAGTTCGGTGTATGTAGAAAGATGAGATTTACTAGAGACATTGAGAACTGACCACGGAGTTAATCGAGAATCAAGATATCTTGGCCCTAAAACATGTCTTTCTTCTATTAAATATCGAACCGGTGTATTAAACAGATCATTTTCTAGAGAGTCCTTCTTTTTTGTGGTCCAATTAAGAGTGATTTTATTGCTTTTTTCGCGACGTATCTCAATGGTATCTGGTATCGAAGGTAGATCTAGATAAGAAAGAACATTTTTTTGTAATTTAGTAAAAAAACAAGCAATCATTCTTTATTTTATTGAAATAATTGTCGTGTAGAACTTAAAAACCATTGAGTCTACAGTATAATAAATTGTGATAAGGAATATAATTTGTAAGACTTTTAAAAAAACTCGCCTTCGCGTTTTCCCAAACCTGTGGGATGCATACACGTGACTCCACAATCATTGGAACAACACTTGGCCAAGTCTGGACATTCCGAGTCGTTGGAGCACGCAATTAAACAAGCAGCTTCGAAAGGTGACATGGAATTTCTTTCGGGACAATTTCCTGGCTTGGTGTAATTCGTTGATATGCAGAGGTCTATACACTATAAATTAATTAAGCTCTCAAATGAAAAAAATTAATTTAAAACTGTTTTAATTAAAACTATCTGATAATGATCAGTCAAAAAAAAATTATTAATCAATTAATTGCAATGAGACCAAGTTTCTTAAAATACTTAATTAAACGTGTTTTAATCTTTAGATTGGTTTGTTTTGAATCTTAATCATGATTTCTTTTTAAGGAATTCATTTTTTAATCTGCATTCCAGTCTATCTAAATAATTTCTAGAATAATGAACGATTAATATTCACATTTATAGCATGGTGTTTATATATTGTTTTTTGCAATCAAGGGAGCTTAATGCTGAATAAATTGGCATACGTAAATCCATGGGAATTGGCAAATCTTTGACCACAGGAACCGTATAAATCGTATTCGAGTCGGGTTAAGGAACAGGTTCGCTTACTTATTGGCCTACTTTTTATATAGAACCAACCACGATGCGCCTGCGGGTGAGAGAAGCTCTCTTCCCCGAACGAGAGACCTAATATCAGGGTCCACGATCTTTTGCGATGCTTCTTTTGTATCTCAAGCGTGAAAACCTGTTTTTCGATACTTAAAGAGGGAAGTTACTCTTTTCTTTTATTTTGCATCATAAAAAAAGGGATGCAAACATTTTTTTTTACTAATAAATTTAAAGTTAATTAAAAGTATATTTTACCTCTTCTATTGGCGAATATCCATCACACTTTGCATCACACCGGACAACCCTTATCGGATCATACTCTTCGATGTATTTTATTAATGATCCAAAGCAGTTGCAAATAAGTAACCATGGCCATAGTTCTAAAATCATTCGAAAAAAATTCTAATTAAAAAAAATTCGAATTAAAATTTTTTTTTTTCCTACATGAAAAAAAAAATGATTCGATTAAAAAGAATTATTAAGCAAAATTTTTTATGGAATGATTTTTTATTCTAACTTTTGGCGCGAATTTTTTGCTATTTAGTAGTTGATTAAAAAAATTCATACATACTTGCAATCGATAAACCGAACATTAGAATGAGCTGGTAGCAACTGTGGGGGCTGAACGCTGGCAAATGATAGCGTGATTGATAGAAAAAGAATAAAATATCACGTTCTCTCTTGTAAATCTGATGAATTATTGGACTAGTATGCTGAGAGACTGGCGCCTATCGCGTCGATGCGTTCGAACTGGGATCGAGTTCACTTTTCTGACCGGTCGATCCTTGCGACCAGGCTTCTCCTACTCTTTTACAACCCACACCAAGCTCCTTCCCACTACCCTAGCAACCACCTTTCCATGTCCATCTTTTATCTATATCCTCCAAATTAGCCTTTTTTAAGCTTGAATTTGCTTATCCTAATATTATTCATCTTTTCCATCAGTTTTACGAAAATTCATAAATCATTTTCCTAACTCTGTAGAAACTATTTAATTGCATTAGATCCCCTCAATAATTTAGCTATAAATAACTCACACTTTGAACTCTCATTTTACGTTCCACCCAAGTGTGTAGTTAAATCGTAACTTTACTACCAATATCCTGGTTACCTTAGACTATAACGCAAAAGCTTCTTTATATATCACATCTTTTCTTCACAACTACAGCCTTTTACCTGTTGCAACACATAAATATTTTAGCACAAGAAAATAATTATTTTCATCTTTTTTTACTCAGCTATTATTGAAGTAACAAAAAAGCAGAAAAAAAATTCTTTTAAAATTTCCAGTTTAAAGCAGACTTTAAAGAAAATTTGCATTGCATTAATTTGCATTTTTTAGAAAAACAATAACCATTGTAATTTGCCGATGGCAATGACCCAAATTCTACGGGTCTGTTATTTAGCATGAGTTTCAAAAGTATGACCATGAATCAAAACTACGTATTCCACAATGTTCATGTGGGTCCACATGTGAAATACGAGCTTCTAAGGCATCTATTTCAATTGTAGAGTATAGTAGTGCACGTTTTATTTTAGCATAACAGTTTTAACGATTTGCAATCGACAATCGATTACCCAGGAAGTTGTGAAAGCGGATATCCTTATAGCATTTACGATTTTGCTAGTTAAAAATACTTTTTTCGTCATTCTGCTAATTTTTTTTTTGAACATCTTCAAGATTATTTGGAGAGACAAATATAAAAACATCAGCAATCCTCCATTGCTATAATTAGATTATTTTATTTAATTATATTATAATATATTTTAGGCACAAGTTATGAGTATAATAATAATTATTATATTTTATACATTTTTGTGATAAAATAAGAAAAAAAAAAAACAGTATGAAAATTGTTTATTCACAATTCCTTTCACCTCTGCTTCTCCTTTGTTGTCTTTGGCTTTCAAATATTGGCCCGACAATAAGCCAGTAAATAGCTAGGGCCAAAATAATGACGCACACGATAGTCAGAGCAATGGGCTTAGCTCTTGGTTTCCAACATTTTGGCTCATTCGCTTCTGCGAGTCCATGTCGACGTGCATAAGCTTGCATAGTAACTTCAGCAATTCCTGAACAGAAAATTTCGAAAAAGTTCTTAGTAGTTAAAACTTATTAAACAAAGTTAGTTAATTGAAATAAACAAGTTATTTTTATTAATACCTGGTGTTCTCCATCGGTTGTCCATATTGTATTAAATTCGCGATGTTTACACAAGAAAAAAGAAATTCACAGACTCTTGGTGCTTGGTGCTTGGTCACGGACGAGGAACTACTGCCAGAACTACGAGACGAGCATCTTGTGTTGACCAGAAAAGCCCTTACGAGCTTAATCTATCTCCCTTGCGGTTTATTACGATCCTTGAGTGTCTGCTTCTTGAGTACGTCTGTTTTTAAACTGATGCAATCATCATCAACATACCGTATATAAAATTCAATTATTAAAATCATTAAATTATTTACATTAAATATTTAATTGAAATATTATTGAACATACAAAAAGCTCAAAAGTGTTTCTCTGGAATAAATTAATATTAAGTTCTAAATACAAGTACTTGATATTTATGTTATAAGATCTTCTAATATTTAATTAGATTACTCATGTTAGCTGTTGAACTTTAACATCAAAAAAACACTTTGTGAGTAATAAATAAATAACTTGACATTAAAATCTGTGCTTCTCATTATCTCTTAGAAATTTCTCACGGTTTCAAACTTTCTCAAGCTCTCTTTTACTTTTATTAACTTTTCTATTTCTAGTTTAAAAAGTGAGAAAAAATTTCTTGAATAAATCGAAATCACTGCTCATTATTTATTTTCATGATATATGATGGATATCTTCATCGAGAGTGTAGAGCATATTTGCATCCCTTGAGTTGATTAATGCCTGCATTTTCCGTGGAATCATCAGGACCACCCTAGAGACTATTTATGTATTTGCTGACACAATTATAAAGGGTAAAGTGCTATTAAATAACTCTAAAAACAATGTGATTTCCTAAAATGGTTGGAAAAAATGTTCTCTCCATCATTTGGGTGACCATCGCTCTTTGAAAGTTGGCTAAAAAAATTTTAAGACCGCCCACTATTTGTCGTTACTTTCTGACATGTGACATTCACACTTGTTAACCCAAAGATGTTACTATTTGCAGACTGTGATTGGTTAGTTTATAATGCGAAGACGTATCTTTTTCCTCTTCCCTACTCCTACATTAATCTCATCTCTCATTCGAGGCTTTTTATTCATGCATCTCAAGTGTAAGCTCGTGATTACTGGCCCTGACCACTTTCCAGTTTGATACGAGACAAACTGGACGATATTGAGGAGAAAATAGAAAAAAAAAAATAAATAAATTCTCAGTTTGATTATTTTAATTTCAGTGTTTATGCTTCTACATGTTTGAAAAATCAGACTTAGTGAAGAGTGTTTTATAATTTCGATCTCAGTGTTCGTAAACTACAAAAAGCATGGATTGTTCTTTTTCTAAAGATTGCACTGTTTCTCAATATTATTCAGAACCTGGAACATTCAATAATGAATCTTTTGTTCTTCCACCTACACCTCCAGCATCACACAGTCCATCTATTTTATTTTCCAATTCACTAGAATCTTGTTGGAACCAAAGGCAGTCAAATTACAATGATAGTAACCAAGCACGGTAATAGTTGATTTAAACTTTTGATAAACAAATAGTTGGATAGTTTTATTGGCCAATTTTTATTTATCAAGATGATCTTTTTTTAGATGGGACTATTCTACGAGTAATAATGTATTTAATAGCTCAGAAATAATATCTATTGATAGATTACCTAGAACTTCATCGCACTCGTTTCTTGGGACAAATGTTTCTTATTTTCAAGGATCATTATCAGTATCAACAACTGAGCAAAATTACGATTACCAAGAGTTTCCAAACGGTACTCAGATGTTCGATGACTTGGAGTTAACTGAACGCATCGAGGAAGACTTGATGGTCGAGTCTTCAACATCCGAATACGGCAAGTTGACTTTTCCTTCGTAATACTTTGATGAGGATTTTTGTGATCATTATTTTCGTTTTTATTATTTTTCTTTACATGCTATGATGACATTTACTCCGCCATTATGGCTATAACTGACCATTACCTAAATATTTGCATCATAAATACGCTTGGTGCGTAGTAATTTATCAGATGTAGCATTATATAATCGTTAAAAAATTTGTTCATCATTATTCGATGAGAAAGAATTCGAAATAATTCATCTATCGAAGAAAATTTTATAATAAAAAATTGTTAAATATTTTTAGATTAAACTTTTAGATTTTCTTCTGTTTACTAGATATTTCTTACAATTGAATATGAACATTAGCAATATTATGAAAGAATTTAATAACAGTGTGTGCAGTAGTGAAAATTAATTTAAATTGATAACTAACATAATCGAGTTCTTTATCATTCGTTGATGTACACTTACAAAAAGTAGTTACTGACAAGAATGAGAGAGAAAGAAAGAGACTCGTTCTGGGACACATCTTGCAAGAAGACGTTGCGATAGTCAACTAGTTTTTATTACGCTGGATTTTCTTTTGGATCACTCATCAGAATTTTTAGCGAGATTAAAATGATGTCATAAAAGCAAGACCGCTCGATTACGATAGAAGATTTGATTTTACATGTATAATCTTATAGACTTCATCTCCGTCCTTTTTGTTCACAAAAAGATGAAGATAAACTTGGTTGTAACTTTCTTCATCACCTTGTATTATTAGATTATTATATCTCTCATAAAATTTAGAAAGTTATTTAAAAATTATTCTAGAGTTTGATATGTTAACACTAGTTATAATTTATTGAGCAAGTGAAATTATTGAAAAGCATTTATAAAAATTATTAATAGAATTTTTCTTAGTTTTATTCATAAGGTAAACCACTTATCTTTTCAATGAAATTATAAAAGTTTTAATCCTTTCATAGATTCCGGAAAAAAAAATAATAAACGGGTTACTGTAAAGGTAAGGAAGGAGAGAACTGCATTCACAAAGCAACAAGTTCGACATCTTGAGCTTGAGTTTACGCATAGTAATTATTTAACGAGACTTAGAAGGTACGAAATTGCTGTTGCTTTAAACTTGACTGAACGTCAGGTAATTATACACTAAAGTCATTATCTATTGTTCAATGAAGTTTGTTCTCAATTTCGCTTTTGAGTTTAATTGAGAAGATATTGGTTTTAGGTAAAAGTTTGGTTTCAAAACAGAAGAATGAAATGGAAACGTACCAAAAATATTTCTACAACTCTGGAAGCAAATGTAGGACTTAGAGACGCATCTGATGATTAATTTTATTATTTAGACAATATTCATGAGTTTGTAACTCAGGCATTTTTTTTTAAACCAAAAAAAAAAGTTTATATTTTTAAAGACAAAATAAAAACATATTATTTAGATAAAAATATTTATTTAGTTAATTGCGTTATGTTATAATACAAATAATTTTGTAATAACATGAAGTAAAAAAACAATTACAACTTAAATTTGCATAGCGCCTAATTTTATATTATAATTAATTCCTGACGCTTTTAATTTTTTAGATAATTTCGTTAGGCTATTAAAAGTTTTTTTAAATTCATCTTTACTATTATCAGTTTCTGATAATGAATTTATTCTTCTAATAGCTTTTTTTCTGTTCCATAATTTTGGGTAACTTTTTGATGACCATGATCGACCGCTGAAGTATTTATCATGTTGCTTTTCCGGGGGAATATATTCTGTCTTCACTAGTCGACCGAACATTAAATAATTGTTCATTGATTCAGCTGCTATTTTTGCTACTTCTGAATGTGCAAATTCCACAAACCCGTATCCCTTAGATTTACCAGTTATTTTTGATCTTGATACCCGAACATTTGTTACTACTCCAAATTGTGAGAAATATTCCTTCATCTGTGGTTCGTAAAATCCGTGTGGAATGTGGCCAATATAGATGATGCCTCTTTCGTTTGATCCCTTGGATCCAGAAGATTGAGCAGGTACTTTTTCGGATTTTTTGATTCCTTTAATTTTAATAATATTTGCTTCTTTTTTTGGTTTTATGAGTGGTTTTACTAGACCTTGGCTGTCTTCATCATTCTAATAAACACAAGAATATTTTCTTTATATTAAAAAAAGAAATAAAAACTAACATGTGATTCAGAGGTTATGTTATGGCGTGTGTTGCATACCTTTAGAATTTTTTTAACGTTAGAAACCGCTTTCTTTAAAGATGATTCACCAGATTTAGGAACACTTGTTAATTTAAGTGTTTTTGTTTCTCCACGGTCTTTTTTCACTTTCATTTTGATGTATTTTCGCAAAATATTCACCAAAGCGTCTGTTTGTTGTTTAGTATAAAACGATTAATGTTCAACTGCGTCTCAACCGTGAGGAATGCGCTTCGAAGTTTACTTGTACAGAAGTAGGGGGGGCGCTCCTAGTCATTGAATACAGCGCCTCTATAGTCGCAAAAGATAACTAGAAAATGAGAAAACTGTTTATTCGCAAACAAAGTCGGTAAATTAGTCTGAATGATTGTGATGCGTATAGTAATTGGACGTGGGAGCAATTTTTGAATGAATTTTTAGATAAATCAACGATAAAATCATGTAATTGTTAATGTTTACGTTATTATTTAGCTTATTAACTAGTTAGGCTCTGTAATTATAGTAATCTTTAATCAATAAGAATATATTTATCCTCTTTCTATTGTAACTAAAAATTTGCCATTGTAACCTTTTAGGCACTATACGTATTTTATGTTGGAAAAAAATTATTAGACTTCTTCGAAAATAGTATAATTTTTAAAGAAAATCTAAGAATAGATTATGTGTCATTTTAAAGTTTGGAATGTTCATGAATTTGATATTTTCTATTATTTTTATTTTTACGGCATCTAACAAATCCCCAGTGTACACTGCGCAGTTTCATGCGCAAAGCTTGAAAGTAGCTTATCCAAGCTCATACAATTTTGCATAACCTGAGAGTTTGTTTACGAGTGTAGTGTTTGCACTGATTTTACTTGAAGTGTCAAATAATATTTAGTTTAAATTGGACAATGATTATGGCTAATAACGTAATTAGTTCAAAGGTAAATATTTTTAGACTATTTGATCTCTGGATAGTAGTATTTTGATTTCTGTATGACAAATATCTTGTTTTAAGGTAATAATTCTTTTTTTTTCATACTTTCTAAAACTATCGTAATTTTTTTTTCAATTTTCTGTGACAAAAATAATATAACAAAGGTACACTGAAGAACTTTCATTTATTTATCATTAAAATATAACATACAAGTAAGTTTTTTGTCGCATTTTTCATTAAAATAACTCAATGTTTCGCATTCAATTATTTCATATTCATTGCTTTTAGGAAATCTATAAAAGAAATAGTTTAACTCTTCAAGATCGTCTTCAAATTTTAAAACGACTAGGAAATGGAGAAAATGCCACACAACTAGCAGACGAATTTAACGTTGCAAAGTCTACTATATCCAATATTAAAAAAAATAAAAATGATATACTAGAACGAAAAAAAATATTAGAAACATGCGGTGGAAGTTTAGAAAAAAGAAGATTCAGAGGAATTGAAGACAGTGCACTGGAGAAAGCTCTATTTGATTGGGTTTGTCAGCAGAGAAGCAAAGGAGATCCCATAAGTGGTCCTATTCTTCGAAAGAAGGCACTATATTTCAACAAGATTCAAGGGGGTTCTGACGATTTCAAAGCAAGTGCTGGTTGGTTGTCTCTATTTAAAAAAAGACATGGAATTGGGTGTCAGTTTGTCCAAAGAAAGAGGTAGATGAATCACGTAGATTGAAAGTGATAAATCTATTGAATGTTTCATGCTTTTATTTTCAAAAGGAACATTCATGAAGAATTATTTTTACAAGTAACAATTTTTTCAAGGAACAGGTAAAGAATTAGAATATTCAGAAAATAATTTTTATATATATACCTATTATTAACAAACGTCTTATTATTCGAGCTTATAAAGCAAGATATTTACAGACACAAAATCAACATTGTAAATAATATGCTAAAAATGTTGACTGCAATTACTTCATGAAAATTGTTACTTGAAATTATCAAGTTTGTTGTAGCCAAGTCATCTTATTGAGTATTCTCTGTTAGTTGGAAACATTCATTATAGGAATATTTCACTGAATCGTTATCTTCGTTAAGTACATATGCAAAGTAGAAGTAAATTAACTTAGAAGAGTATTCTTTTATCAATAAATAGAAATGGAAATTTCATAATTTATAGTATAAAAATTTTTTAATGTAAAGCTGTAATTTATAGCTTTGTAAAAATTGTAAGCTGCAAATCAACTCAATTATAATTCATAAATAATGTGTATACAGATTACAAATGATGTACATGCAGATTCATGAAAGTCTTTTTTAATAATAAAAATTCTTTGCTAATAAATTACAATACTTTATTACTAATATTTCACTATTGATTTTATTTTACTTTTGTTGAACTTTTTATCTTGATTTTCAATAACCTTCACATTCATTGTTCTGAAAAAATATTATTTTCACTTTCAGAGCTGTCAAAATGTCAGGAATAGTGCAGTATGTTGTAGTCAGAGGCGACTTGATGAAATCAATGGGATGGCCTGTTGGAGCAGTGATAGCTCAAGCTTGTCATGCATGTACAGCAGTTACACATCTTTTTTATGACGATCAGTATACAAAAGCGTACCTAGAAGACCTGGATAATATGCACAAAGTGGTTTTAGAGGTAACGCAGTTTTTTTTTATTAAAAATTATTCATATACAATGTATATTTTATCTTATCTTTATTATTATCATCATCAACATTATTATGTTACTTATTTTCTTTGTGTCTATTTTCTTTTATACATAATGTAACATAGAATATAATATAAAGGAAAATAGATGGTATAAGCTGAAAATATGATTTGTATAGGCGCCGGACGAGAAAAGCTTAAACGATTTGCACACAAAGCTGGCGGAAGAGAAAGTACATCATAAGCTTTGGATCGAACAACCAGAAAATATTCCAACATGTTTAGTAGCTAAACCATATCCAAAAGACGTCGTACAAAAATATTTTAAAAAATTCAAACTTTTTAAAAATTAATAGTTGATGAGTAAGTGAAGTAAATGGTGTGATATTATTATTGAAAGGAGCATTTATTATTTATCCTCATAAAGAATCACTAATAAATTTTTTATTAAACATCAACATGTGTACATATTAATCGATATATTATAATTATAATTTTAATAACATATAGAAATATATAATAATCATATTTTTGTATGGTATAAAAATAATATACTAAGAAGATTATTTGTTATAAATTAATTATTCATTAATGATTGTTTTCTGTCCAATAATTTTTTTGTTGTGATTTTATTTATTAATTAGAGCAATATTCTATTGGTTTATTTTATTATAATTAACATACTATATTTATTTTTGTGTTTTTTTTCCACAGATTATTTTATACACACACACATGGACTCACGATATACACGTACACACTTGGTTGCTTGGTTACACTGTAAGTACATTTATTTACAACACTTACGGCCAAGACCTGGAATTCACTGGGTATATAATTATTGACTCGTTTGTCGAACTCGTCGAAATGCAGGCCCTCCCACGTGGTTTATCCTTGGGGGATTGGCAAGTAGAGATGAGCGTAGAAATAAATTGGTCGTTTTCAATTGCTTCCTGATGAAGTTTTAGTGTCTTTCTCTTTTATGAATCTTCTGTTGCTGCTTCTGTTGCTCTCCTTCCTCCAGTAACCATTCACGTAATATTCTCGACTGCAAAAACACAATACGCAATAAAAATCTACTAAACATTAAAGAGGTCTTCTGGCTTGAAAGTTTTAAAGGGTAAACTTTTTTATTTTCATAGAAAATATGAAAGTATTAACTGTTACGGGTTTTTAATGTGTTATTTATGAATAATTGTTTGTTGATTTGATTAAAAATTCCTTTTAAATCTATTCAAGCCAAAATTGCTCATAAAATTATATTCAAAAGCGACGAAACTAATGAAATTTTTTTGCGTTAATACATCATTCATTTTTTTCAGCTAACAGTATTTCATAATATTGTGTTCGATATTATATTGAATACATAAATACAACACGAATAAAATGATTTTGCAATGCAACCAATGGATGTGAAAATTCCAATTTCATGCGTCCGCCCCATGCAAGTTAAGACCCGAAATTCACCCTATCAAACGGTATTACATTGTTACGGAGGGATCCAAAATTACCGGATGGGTGAGTTAGTTTGGTAGTGCAGATGAGTTCAACAGTAGCAGCATCAGTAGAACTAGATATCGATGAGTGTAGGTATGCTTCGGCGTTGGTAGTTGTGATGATATGATAGCGGAGATTGTCGATTGTGTAGTAGGAGGGTTGCGATTTCGACGTAAAAAGAGAAAACGGGCATTATTTCTCAGCGAGATTGCCATTAGGGTCTGCGTATTCCTCGTCGTACTCATCCTCCTCTGTATTCCGGTTATCGTAGTCTGTTTCTGCTGGTTCAGGTTCTTCATGGGTTGAGCTTGGTGTACTCACGACGTCCTGCTAAAGACACACTCAATATTTGCACAACAAAGCACCAAAAATCCCATTTTTTGTTAAAATTATTATTGCAAAAGCCCAAACTGATGTTATTTTTAAATAATTTCATCATTAAAATTTTTAGACTTTTAGAATAATTGAAAGTGAACGTTTTAAAATACTAGAAATATTTATTATTTGATTAAAAAGACTTTTTTGTTTTTAGAATAAATACTAATTATCTATTATCATTTCAATCCAAATTTTTCTCATTCAAATTTCTATTAAATATTAATCTACTTATATTTTTTATCCGTACATTTTATCTCAAATTGAATGAACTCCCATTATAAATTTTTCTTTACTTCATACATATTAAAATGGACTATTTATAGATAACTAAAATGTTGGATAATAAGTATTAAAAATTATTTTTAAACATTATGTTACTAGAGAAATTAGTTAGAATTAGTAATTTTGCCCACTGTTACGAAAAAGAAATGACAAAATTGAATGAAATCGAAGTAAATCGAAAAAATACCTGAGGTCCTCTCCAACCACATCCAGCAAGTGGTAGACCATCATTTCCAAGAGGACAAGGAGCATCTAGTCCAGGAACGCCTTGTTCACCTTTATTTCCTTTGTCACCTCTTTTACCTTTTTTACCTGGTTCGCCCTGGAATTAGTATTATTGTCAGTGGAATGATTGTGGTCTTGCACAATAAAGCTTGGTTTATTTTATTTGGTACGCGCGTGCAATTAGGCCAAGCAATTACATATTAGCTGAAAAATTTCTATGCGCTCTGAATTTACGTAATTGTGGGGGGAGCTGATGTGCAGAGTGCTCTCGTCTTGAGTATGTAGTTTAATGAATTGACAGATATTATTATGAGAGATGACAATATAATGTATATATAAAAAAGGAGTGTTGAAAATTTTTTTGCTAAAAAAAAAAAAAATTTAGTTGGAGGGTTAAAAAAAAGCTTTTTACGTAATTCGCATGCAGAGGTCCAGTGCAAAGGGATGCGTAGCGATTCCCTTGGCAAAAGTCCATACTGCAGGGGAGTTGAGAGCTTGGTATAAGGGCTACGACCCTCCATTGTCTAGCGAATATGGTGGTGGCAGCGACCTAGCATCGCGTTTCTGGATTCGACAACCGACAGATATAGATAGGTATTTATCTTGCTCTCTCGTTAGTACTTTAGGTATATATGTATATGCATATACATATATACCACACAAATAGTACAGATAAAGTAGTATAGATATTACGTCTATATATTCGCAGACACAAGAGATCATCGAGCGTTTTCATACCCGTTAAAGCCGACAGCTTTACTCGACGCACTTAATAATGGGACATAACTCGTGTTTAGGATACTCACGGTTGCGCCGGGGGCACCTTTGTCGCCTTTGGAACCCTGTAATACGGTCACATTGCAGGAGTGATTAATCGCCAAGGAAGTGTGAAATTGTTGGGAGGAAGAGCCGGATTTCCGGCAGGCCCGGAGGGCATGCAGAGCCATTGATAATAGGAGTGACTGAGACAGAAACATGCTTGGAGCTTGGACTAGGGTGTGAGTTGGGATAAATGGAGAAGTAAGATGGGCTTTCGTGAATTAAGGGTAAGCTGGAGTTAGTTTGACTTCTCTCCAGCAGTGATCATAGGAGAGTGAAAGTTTGATTGCGGTAATGGTGCGACAGGTGAGCGGATGGGCTGTTGACAAGGTCGGAAGCTATACCTGAGCACCAGGAATCCCATCAGTACCCTGAAGACAGATGTGAAATGTAATTAACTAAGCTGAATGTGTTGTACACCAAGTTAATTTGTCTGGTTAGTTTATTCAACTTATCAAACTGTTTTTCTGTTTATTATGCTACGAACTAAACTTACGGGCAGACCTGAATCCCCACGTTCTCCCTTGATTCCCGGTTCACCTTGGGCACCCTGTAATTTAGTCATCAGTATTAATTCTTCTTTTTATCAAGAGAAAAAATAATTTCCAAAAAGATGATTTCTTTTTCGCCATAATAATCAGTTAATAATGACTCATTAAAGACAGAAAATTTTTATTTACCATCAATTATCTGAGTTAATTGATAAAGTTATTATGTCTTTTTGAAAATTAATTTTTCTCTTGAGACCTTCTGTAATATTCGTCAAGATACATTATTTTTTCTTACCTTCATACCATCTAATCCTGGTGGTCCCTGAAAGGGAGAGTAAACCATGTCAACCAAAAGAATGTATTCAAATAATGACAAATGTGAGGAATTTGATTTCTGACGTTAATAACCGACGAGCGCACACTATGCACCGCTACCTCACACTGGATGCTTATACTGATCATCAATTACTATGTTTTTACTCTGTGTAGTTTTTAAATAATAGAAATCATCATCATCATCAACAACAGCATCAACGCCACCATTATTACATGATGTCATATTGTGCTATTTTCATAGATACTTATCAGCACAGGCTGTAAAACAGAGTACTTCTGACCAGAGCATGTGTTTCGATGAGTGTTTTTTGCAAAAAATTATGAAGGAGCATAAAAAGATGGACAAGGCAGTGAACTAGCACGAATGCTTTCTTGCAGCAATATAGATATTTAGAACGAGCAATCGTCTTGGTCGTAGCAAGAAATAAACGTCGTTGAGACATTTATTTGCATATTCGTATCGCTGTTAATTTGAACTAGGAAATAATCAAAGATTATATTTAGAGGGTTTATTTTATAGAAGCAAATAAAGCAACAGGCACATGCACATTCTTATTTATTAATCAGGACATTATGAAACAAATTTGTTAGTAATTTGTGGATTTTTTTTTTCGTTTGTTGCAATGTTATCATCATCGTCATCATCGCCTTTTTTATCAATCACGAAATCGTTTCGATTAACAAATACAAGATTACACTTAAGATTAATGATTAAGAGAGATTGATAAACTCTCTAATTTTATCTTAAATATTAGTAATCTAATTGTTTCAACGTAAAATTATAAATAAGATAAATTATGACGATTACATTTAGAATTGGAATTTTGTTTGTATGTTACAAATTATGTGAACGAATATTTGTGTGCGTGTTTGTGTTTATTATAAATAAAAAAAAATCTTCTTAATTTTAAAACTACTATTAAGTACTAATCATTATTAAGTATTAATATTTTTTTTTATATATAAAAGTACAACTATAACATAATTAATTAATTACCAATCGCACTGATACAGATATTAATTATATATAAATAACCTCGAGAGTACGCCAGCGTAAATCTTCATCATTTCGTACGTATTAATAATTAATTACATAAACTGACGAAAAAATAAACAAAAAAATATCTCGAGGCTTTTAATTATTGGCACACATGAGCCACACCCACAACGAACTTCCTTCAATTACCCAGCAAATCTTTCTTCCTTTTTTTTCTTTCTCTCTTTCTCTCTCTCTCTCTCTCTCGCGCGCTCTGTCACGTTCTTTATTAAGGTTTGCACACACATCCTTTTCATTTTACATACATAACGTCATTTTTATCCTTATTTCTATATTAAATTAAATAGTTAGCAATTATTACATTTTTTTTTAAATGTCCCATGATAAGAGAAGCGTAGGCCTTTTGACAGCGGTTATACAATCAATGTATTAATGTCCTCCTTTCCATTATATATTTTTTTAAATATTTATCTTTTTTTTTTTTTTTTAAGTAACTAGAATTCGATTTAATTGTCGGAACTTTATTGATTTAATTTCTAGACATTTTAAATTGTAAGTAATCCGCTTTTAAGTATTCTTCTTTTTTTATTTGTATTTTTAAGTACTTACATAAGAAAGTAAATAGCCCATTGTAATCTAAGGAATAGTTTCATAATATATTTTATGTACAAATAGTCAGTGGGCTAAATTACTTGTGAAATACTTGGAATAAAAATAACATTTTTAAGAAACAAAAAAATATTTTGATAAAGTTGTTGAGTATCGATAAAGTTCCGATGATATTTTGAACATTTGCTCCATCAAAAATTATGCTATAAGGACGAAAGAGGAGAACAGGTGTATATATTTATAATATATATGTATAGGATTATAAATGTAGAGGATATACAGATATAGATAAAGACGAAGAGTGCTTTGAATAAATTTTGTTAGCAATTTTTATCTAGCCTAAATCAATTAATTCCCATTCATCAAATTAAGTAGCCAGTTTGTCTTTGTCAATAAATTATCTTTTCTTTACATTTCTTTTGCGTAAGGACATTTTTGTTTTCCCCCCTTCTAAAATCATTTTGACAGTTTGATAACAGTCTGCACGGGGATTCTCAGTACTTGAGTACACATTACTACTTTGAATCCACATATTAATACTGCTCTTATTGAGTGACAAAATATATATAAATATATATTTACTGTATATGCATCGACGCGTTCTCAATAGGTTGCGGATTTTTTTCTTCTCTGTTATTATTCATGTTAAAATTCAGTCAAACTTCTTTAATTTCAGTCTTTCTTTACTTTTAAATAGCACATAAATATTATTATATCTTTCTTGATATGAAAAACAAACTGATAGTATTTTTTTAAATAAAAAAAATCTTTACCAGCGTCGAATATTTGTAATTAAAAAAGCTTGACTGTTGATTACCTAAAGAGGCGAATGCGTCATCATAATTATCGCAATCAATTCACAGTGGAGTCTCCATAATTTCTTTTGCTCTGTCGTTTAAATTTAAGAATAAAAAAGAAGAAAATAAGAGAGATAATTTTGATTAGAGAATCTGACAGAACTGTGCCGAATGAATAAAAAAGTGAAGGAAAAGTTTAATTGAACTGATAGAGAGGAGAAGTTTAAATGAGTTATGATAAAAATTATAGAGACTTTTCTGTATGAGATTGATGATATTTTTTAAATATGAAAAATCCGCTTGATAGATGTGTATTATTTGTGCAACAATTTCGAGCACAGTTAGATAGGTTTATTGTCGATTTATTCTGTTGGTAGAAGTAGAAGAAGTAGTAGTTGTAGCAGACCTATCCCATGTTAGTTGTTAGTCGGATCACCACGTGCCAACCTGTTGTCAAGGCGCCATTAATATTGAGAATTATTCAATAATTATTTCCTCAAATCCGGATGATGTTATACTTTCAAGTTAATGTGATCAATAATGAAAGCACAAGAATGAGGATTTGTTATATAAGAAAATGAATTCAATAACTTATTTAAATTATTCCTGAGCTTTCATGGTAATAAATAATATTCCCATGAATTGAGAAATACCAACGACACAGTCAACTGATAGATTCTCGAAAAAGAAACTTGTACTCGAATATAAATTGAATTGGATAAATAATCCTACATAGGTTTACGTAAATTTAGTTATCTCTAATAAATATTTTGATAAACAAATTGGTAGATCTCTGAGTTGAGTAAGCGAGCGAGCGAGATACAATATTAGGGCGAGTTTCGACAATTGACTGATGAATGCTAGTATTGGATGACGTTAGGACCGCGAGGCCCGCTTTCTTACCATCGCCCCTGGTTTACCAGCATCTCCTGGTCGACCAGATTCACCTCTCAGTCCCATAGGTCCCTAGAAGTTGAGGATTTTTTATGCAAATTTTCTACAAAGTCCAACATCATCAACTGAACTTTTTATTTTAATTTTTATAACTTTTTTTTTCCATAAATATCTCTTTTAATTTTACAAATCTCATGTAGGATTCAAAGAGCTTAAAAAATTCAAAATTGTATTAAAAATTTATGTGAAATAATATCACTACTATCCATTATCGAAAATCTTTTTCTCAGAAAATCATATTCCTTTTCCATTTTTTTTTGTTGTTGTATTTTTAATAAACATATGGTTTTCTTTGACTTTAATCCAAGTTGAAGAATTTGATTTCATACTTACGGGTAGTCCCATCGGACCAGGATCTCCCTTAGCGCCTTTCTCGCCCTAAAACATTCAAGTCAAGCCATTAGTGATTCGTTTTGATGCTCTTTGAGCCCTTAACCTGGCGCTGTATTCTCAAGAGTCTATTATTTATTCAAATAAAATTGTATTTTTAAACATCTGTCAGGCCAAGTTAGAGCTACAGAATAAAATACTTAAATAATGGTAAGCAAAGTTCTACTGACAGGCTCGCCTTTAGCACCATCATGTCCTCTATCTCCTTTTATGCCTGGAGGGCCTTGAAGTCCTGGAGCACCAGCGGGTCCAGGTGGTCCGGGAGGTCCCATTATCTAAGAGTGAACAATGAAAGGATTATATTTCAACTATCAGCTCGACACGAGCTACAAGTTTCAATCGATACTAGCTAATCGAATCTCTGATAGATGTTGATAATACTCACCACTTCACCGGCGTTAACTTCGAATGTTCCATCGCCCTAAAATCACACAGAGAATCCATTTAGTTGATGTAAAATTAGCCAATCACTAAATGTAACATTCTATGATGCATTTAAATTAATAGAATAGATTCAAAGTCATGTGGAAAATTTACCTGTCTTCTTCTTAATTTTTTGTACTTCTGCATTGTTCATTTTCCCATTATGAAACAAAGAGAAAATTTTTTTTAATTTAAGTTCATCTCGTTTAAAATAAACGATACAATTGAGAGAGTGAATCAATTATTTTTTTAGTGAGGAGAAATTTTTTATTTATAGATACTGGATTAAAAAGAATTGTACTAATTTAAAATAATCTGTATTAATTGAAAAGAAGTACATTGATAAAATAAAAAAATTGTATAACTTTCACGTTATTAAGTTCATCAAAAGTTTTATTTCAAGCTTGAGCTTAAAAATGATCAGTTGCCATGAAAATTTCATTCAATTTGTTCATCAGTAAGATTCTAATTTATAATTATAAATAAAATTTGAAATTAATAATTATTTAAATAATTCTATGGAAATCTGAAAATTTTCAATGATTCAATTAGCATGAAATGATTATAATTCTCTCTCTCAATTGGAGTAATTACTTAATAACTAACCGATTCTCCTTTTTCTCCCTTTTCGCCTTTAAGACCAGGAGCACCCTAAAAACGAGAATATTTTGATATAATACTGCTGAACGAAATTGTAGCAGACAATAATCTGAAAACAAGTCTACATATATATACATAAAATGTCAATACTTACTGGAGGGCCGGGCAAACCAGGAGGTCCCATAAGACCTGGTGGTCCAATATCTCCATACTCTCCTTTTTCTCCTTTTGGTCCAGCCGATCCCTAGTAGCATAAATATGCAAAAGAAACAATAAGACTATCCCATTTACATTTATAACGACTGAAATGCGCAACGAAAGGGATTTTAACTCACTGGTAATCCAGGTGGGCCTTGTATTCCAGCCTCTCCATTGATTCCATCCAAACCTGGTGATCCTGCGACTCCGGGTTCTCCCTTAGGTCCTGAAAATGAAGGGGAAATGCAGTAGGTCAGTATACAAGTGTCTCATGGGGGTTGTTTCTATGATAGAAATCGTGAGGGCGTGAAAATGGCCCATCGGGAATATACTCCTTCTGCTTTTCTTTGAGCTCCTCTCTCTGATAAAACTATAAAGAGATATATACAAAACATTGTTAAGGGGGAAACTTGGTTTATGTGAATTACTTGAAAAAATATCTCTGAATGTTATTTTTAGCCCATAATAATTTCCATTGTTAATTTTGTTCTCTGAATAATCAGTTATTGTTCGCGGCTCTGCATTACCTTGCATTCCTTGTTCGCCTTTTTCACCTGGTGGACCAATCATCGCATTGGGACAACGGCATTCTCCATGCAGAGCCTACAAATGATACTGCAAGGTGAGATCCAACTCGGTCCTCCGTTATTGCTTACTCTGGTGTCTCTTAAGATTTTTTCTTTTTTTCTCTTTTGTTTTAATATTGGTTTTTCTTGTTAGCATTGGTAAAAGGGTTAGTAGCGAAATAGAGGAAACAAGGGATGAATGATGTGTTTGGAGAAGGGATAAATGAAGGTAAAATAGTGAAACACACAGAGCGCTTATAGGAGGGAAGATCTACGGTAATACAGAGCAAAAGATAATTAATACTGATACATAACTACGTGTTTAGATTGAGGGTAGAAATACTTACATTGAAGAATTGGAGACCCAGGCTTTTGCCTCGTAATGCCACAGTTGGTAGGACATATTAGTGATTAGTGGATTCAACTGACACACAGGGAACTAGTGGAAGTTACTTGCTACATAAACACACATTAGTTGTAAGCTAACTATCCTACTAAATTTATCACTCTGTCGATTTCACAAAGGGTACATATTCCATATAGTAGAATTAATAAGCCACTGACTGAGAAAACATTAATGCTACATCGCAATTTTACTAGTCACTGTGACGCAGATAAAACAAATATCTACTTTGTTACATGACTAATCCCTTGTGATAAAAATATTTTTTTCATCTTTTACATCAAAATTTAGTTTTAATATTTTATTTTATTATTTATCCATTTTATTGTTAACTAGTTGCGGTTATTAATTGTTGTAAAAAATATTTTTTAAAAGGGATATGTGTGTTTAATAAACAAAATTAAATTGTTATTAAGGTACTTACGTGTTAAAATATTAAAAACGTTAATTTACATCCTTCGATCGCCGCATTAATTTCCTTTTACATAATTTATTTTCTTTTAAACAATTAATTCTGCCCTGAGTTATTAAGTCTATCTAAATTAAACAATTATTAATTATAAATAAAAAAAAAATAATATTATGTTAAAAATATCGCTGCCACCAAAATATAATCGAAATGATTTTGTGATATCAAATGAAAGAAAGAAAAGCGATGATTTTGACGATAAATAAATCTATAAATTAATTAAAAAAATAATAGACCAAGACGATAATTAAATGTTGAAGAAAAGCATAATGAATTAATATTAAAAATAAAAAGCCATGCTGATATTTTGACATAACAACTCCAATCATACGTCAAAGCGGCGATCGATTTTCAATTCTGAAGCATTTCACGGCTTTGTATAGAAATAGCTACACCCTTGCAAGGGTGACTCTCCGTTACGTGTAAATGCATGCATTGTCATGTGACGCGCGTCGGTCTTATGGAAGTGATATTAAAGACACGCCTGGGCATTCCTCGTGCCAGAGTATTTGACATGCAACAGACACATGCATTCGACATGGTCAAGGCAGCTTGAGGATTGTACAGGGAATTTTCTGAAGGAAGATGACCCCAGATTCATTTCTCGGGTAAGTTATAAATTGAAAGAAATTCTTTTCAGTCAATTTAATAAACGCTAAGTGACGTAAACTCTCTCGAGAGGTGGAGTGTGGATGTCATCCAGGAGTACTTATAACAGGAGTATATGCAAAAGTCTAGGGATTACAGGGGTGCTTTCCACATCAACGATGATCTCTAGACGACAGAGGGATTTTCTGTAAAGTAGACAAGCCCTCTGGCATCTGTTAACCAAGGTCGTCATGGAAGACACTGACCAAAAGGGGGATGTATCTGTAGCTCAAACATGATCCAGTGATCTCGATGGTCGGAGGACCTCGCTGAAGCTTACCTTTTTGCCTTGCTTGCCCCGAGGACCCTTTTCTCCGGGTGGACCGGGTGGTCCAATGGGACCCAAGTCTCCCTTTTCGCCTGGGGGTCCTGTAGTTTGGATTTATGTCAGCATATATATTAGTTATCGTCTCACTCACATTTTCTTATCGAAGCAGAGGAGACAGAATGATGGAAAAGTCGAGTAATAGAGACGGATTTGCATAGGATTTATATCCTGGCTTTTTGTCTTGGGGATCATTTGAAATATTTTTCATGCTTCTGTGCTTTATCTGCTCTTTTATCATCCGATCTTCTCCATTATTCGCGACTCGCAATTATTATTAGCGTTAGTCGGATTCCCGCACAAAAGGTTGGGGACAAAGGACGCTAAGCCGAATCGATAGACAGTAGGAAGGAGAAAATGGGGAAAGGGGGGAGACTGAAAAGACATTTTTCTTCGTCGTTGTGGTGAAATATCGACATCGATCGGTGTGCTGCGGAGAAAAGTATACGCAAAGGAAGGAAAAAAAAAGTTTAAGAAAAAAGGGTATAAAGTGAAAGGGAAAAGAAGAAGACTGTAGTCCGTCGGGCGCAATCTAAAAGTTACAATTGAACAAAGTTCTAATTGGCGAGAATACGTGAGCGGAGACGAAAGCCGCGATAATCGGCATGGAGCCTTTACCAAGCTAAAAGACTAAGTTTTACTTTGAAAGAAAAAAAATTTTAGATAGTTGTCGAGGACGCGTGGTCCCTTGATATGTGTGTCGTTAGAAATTAAGGAGTACGCCACTTAGACATCAATAAAATGAAACTTTTACATTTTTTTAAAGCACTATTAAAAAACTTTTATTACTCTGTTATAGTGTACTATGGATAAATTCACTATAAACTACTTCACAGTTTTCAAATGACACTTTTTTTTATGCTTTTACAGTTCTATGAAAAATTCAGAATATTTTTCCAATTATTTTTTTCCTCATGAAAGAATCATTTATCTTGTTTGTCAAACATTATACAGCACATAAAAATATATACTGATGTTCTAGCAAATTAAAATTTTTTAGAGCGCAAATTCTCTTGAATCATTCTTCAAGTTGATCTTTTTAAGAAACCTTGTAAACTAGTATAATTTAATTTTTATCAATCAATAAACGTTGATAATAAAATATAATTAAAATGGGAGCTAAACACAGAGTACATGATGAACGACTCAAATAAAAGATAATATAACGTAAAAAGATGATTGAGAAAGTTGTCACAGTGGCAATCCCCTTAGGGAAATTGAAGATGTCTGTCATCTCTCTATATATATTTATACACATAGCTACATTGATTTAACTATGTGTATTTAGCAAATGAGCCAGACATCATCAAACTGTAGAGTGTCATTTAGATAAAGTATTGACGTATTTACTTACCAGGCGGTCCCGGAGGACCTGGAGGTCCTTCGAAGGCTCCAGCAGGGATCTGCTTTCCGTCCAATGATGTTGTCAAGCCACGGTCACCCTTGTCGCCCTTGTCACCCTATTGACAAGACAATAATATACTCGTGAGCAAGTTTTTCGTCGTGTTAGTACGTGAAAGTGCTCGAGCATGAAAACACATTTGACTCTGATTTGAGATTGATTGTCGGCAGCCACAAGGGACCTGGAACCACGCCCAAAACCTAGTGTGTTACCCCTCAAGCGCATTTGGTGAGAGCGAAATGTGTTGTAATGTTAAGAGCAAGCGACGGCACACAACAATCTAGTTTCGTTAGTCGAGTTAGTCAAGTTTATATCCCCCGCGCACATAAGCGCACCAACACCTTTGGATAATATATCATGGAACACCACTTCGCAAAAGAACAAGCACTCACACGTCTTCCTGGAAAGCCACGGGTTCCATTGCGTCCTGGCATACCCTAAGAAAGAAGAGAGAAAAAAATGGAGATAAGACTGAGGAACTTGGAATCTTTGGAGTAACTCGAAACGTTTACTCTGCAAAAGATAGCAAAGTCTCACTGGAATCCCTGGATGTCCTGGTAATCCCGGCAATCCTGGAGGTCCGTAGTCACCAGATTTACCCTGTGCAATCACCCAGTCTATATTATGACAATGAATCGATGCTTTTCCCCCTCAAACTTTTTCATCTGAACACCAGACTTTTTAAAATATGACCATTTTAGTTAGTATTTGATATGTTCCTATCTTCCTTTCTTTATTTACATATATTAAAAATGTTGAGTTTATATAAGATGAAATAATAATGATACAAATATTTTTTAGTTGCTTTTGGTTAAGAAAAAATAATTTCAATCACCGAATTAAAGCCTGGACCTTTACCTAGGCGTGAGAATTCCTTTCACACTCGGTTTATAAATGACAATGCCTCACAACAAAATTTGTTTCACAATACCCAAGTTATTTTCTTGTATATCAGATTGTGAACTATACATCCCATTAATATTCTGAAGAGTATTAAAAACAGAAAAAAAACAATTTTTTACTCAATCAAAAAATTTTGAAAATGCTCCAAAACCCTTGCCAGACATATTTTACACTTAAATAATTTATTATAATTAAAAAAAACATATTTCTGAAGCAATAAAGGAATTACCTTGGGTCCTACAAGTCCTTGAGGTCCAATAGGCCCAAGTGGACCTGGGGGACCAGGTGGACCACGTTCTCCAGGAGCTCCTGTCTGTCCTGGAATTCCTTGTCTACCATCTTGACCCGCAATACCTTCAGATCCTTGTGGTCCGGGTGGTCCAGGTGGGCCTGGCTCACCTGGTTCTCCCTACATTCAATAAAAAAAATAAATCTCACATTCAGATGCGAATCTCTGACGTAGATCCACTGAGATAGAGATAAATCACACTCTCTTTTTCTTGGATCAAGAATACATTCCATTGTGTATTGTATTACAAAGCTCTAGACGACCAGATTGGTCGTCTGATGATCGATAATCTATAGCTAGTCTTGCAGAAAATAAATTGATGTCGAATTATGTACATTCTAGTGATGCAGTGAATATTAAATGCATTTATCATAATAATGTATCGCGTGCAAGTGGATAGAAGAATAAATACTTTCATGCACGCTCAAGCATTAGTAAGAGACCTTGCCTATGATTACTGTAAAAATAACCCTCTTGTAAGTTTATAGATAGATTATAGACAAACTATATTTACTGAAGGGTGATTCACCTATGAATTAGGGTAAACTGTATCCACTCATCTTGTAATATTTAACCATTTTATTTCTCTTTTATCTACGTTGTAATTTTATGGTTATTTGTAATCATTTCGATGCACACTTTTATTAAATATTCATCATGTTTTCATCATTACGTTATTTACTAATATTTGAGATATTCAACAATATTGTTAATGCAATATTGTATAAATTTATTAATATTTTATGAAGTAAACATATTTGTACTGCATCAAGTAAGGTATTTGAAAAATGTAATTAAATAGAATATAAAAATCCAACAGATTATTAAAACATTTTGTAAACTTGTGGAAATTAGTTGAGTTATTTAAATGAATCAATTAATTTGCTGTTCTAGATTTTTTCAATATTTCTAATGCATGCATTAAATTTTTTTTATCTGCTCTTAAACTGATTGCTTAGTATTAGCATAGCATATTAATCAAAGCTGATCGATACTTTTTGCAATTCAAAAAATAAATCCTTCCCTGAAGACATATTAATTACGAAAGCAGCATAGCTTATCCTACATGAGGATGTTTCAGATGGGTAAACATTCAAGTACATGCAGCAATCGATTAGTGAGATATAACTTGAAGGAAGGGAATGGTAGCCAAGCGAATAATTATTGCACACTTCAAATAACCGGATTTCGTCTTGTTTCAGAGGGTTTGATGTTGTCTGGCTTTAGAAGTTAGTTAAAAGCAAAAGAAGAGAAAAGAGTCCTGTCACGTTCAAGAAGTGTCCTAGTTGTAGTTGAAGAACTTACTTTCAACTGGATGATCGACTGCGCTGAGATATTAACTCCACGTTCTTGAAGGCCCTAAAAGTAAGGTAGGAAACTACTAAAACAACCAAATCTCTACTATAACTTAAAACTTAAAAAAACAACTTAAACGTTAGGATCAAGTCTGGATTTTTGGTACCGTCTTCTCTTGCATGTTCTTTTTCATGTCAGTTCCATTTATGTCACAACAAAATAAGGCACATGCCGACATATAAAATTCTAAACGATTTCATAGAGAAATCAATACCGCAAGCACCGCAAATAAATCCTGAAATAGCTACGGGATTTATAAATAAATATCTACAGAGAACGACGAATATATCAAAAGTTCAACTAAAACATAGAGCTAAGACAAAAATAAATACGAAGTGGGCCATTTTTCTAATTACGATTACCTTTAGTGCGACGATTTCCGCGTAGCCGAGTGTCCCACCGCGAAGCGTTGTCACCGACCTCTTTAACCCCAATCCCTGTGCATTGACCCGTAGGGGCGAAGAGATTCATTTTATTCGTCATGTTTTAATATTTTACATTGTCAAATATGTTGCGTGTTTATTTTTTGTGAAGCATAGTAACCTTCGTCAAGTATGTCGATGAAAATAAAATAACTATGGAATTTTCAAAATGACATACATTGAGCTTTAATATTAATGAAACCACTCATGTTGAAATATATCAAATGATGAACTTCTAATGATGAATTTCCATTTAATAAAACTATGTTACCATTAAAAAAAATATTTTTTTTTTTTTCGTTTTGCTGAAGATGAAAAAGAAGATAATAGTAGAATTTAAAAAGTTGTTTAGTATACGATGTTGAATAAGCTTTTTGAAAATCCTAAAACGAAACTCACGTCGAGAGTAACCTGTACTAAAAGCGTTAATATTTATTTGAAAAATAAAACCGCAAAGCTGACTTGAAATGAATACAAAATGCAGTAAAAATGTCAGGAAAAACCATGTCAACGTTTAAAAAGTGTAAAAATACTTATTCCAGTAAACAAACTTTTTTCCCTCAGTTTTTAAAATTTTATGGCAGTAAAAAATATATTTGAAAATGATTCCCTTTGATGCATGGTTAAATCATTTCTACATGAATGGTTTATTGAAAAAAAAAAAAAAAAATTATTCAGAAAATTATTTCATCAAAACCAATCAATAAAAATTTCCCTTTTGAATTGGATAGCTTTTAAGATGATAATAATTCATGATTAATCCATAATTTCTCTTTTAAAGACTTATTACATATTTCAATGTGTAATATAAAATGATAGAGATGAGCGATATTAATGATTAGTCAATGATTCTTGTATTCTGTTGAACCGTTTAGTAGTTTAGTTGTACTGATGTCTGTATATCCTTCATGAATTTCATGGTCATGAATACGTGACTTGAAAGATATTTTGATAAAAGAGGATGATGACTTGGCAGTAAAGGTAGAAGGTTACTTTGCTTCTTGTACTTTTTTTTTTTTCTTATTTGATGATATATACAATAATCGGACATGACATGAACACGCAATTGAATAAGAATCGGTGAGCCAGTGTACCGTCTGATACGTTCTTCCGTATAGAAGTATTTTTTTTCTGATAGAGTCCCCATTGTTTATGGTAGCTACCTTTACAGCTGAGAAAACGTCGAAGCCTGGACTTCCAAGTTCTCCCTTTTGTCCCTTGTCACCTGGTCGACCCTGTGATCAGAGAATGTCGATAAATTAATTCAACTTTAGTTTATTAATACAAAAAAAAAAAAAGAGAATAAGATTTAAACATGTAATCCTAGACTAAAATAACTTACCGGATCCCCTTTGGGTCCGTCTAATCCAATAGGGCCCTGAAATTTGACGACCATTAGTAAATATTATTTTAAAATCAGTGTAAACATTCGGCGAAGCAAAAAGAGTAGAGAAAAGAGGAGTTTATTAAAAAAAAATAATGACCTAGAAATTTCAAAGTGAAATCTGTAATGAATTTGAAAACAAAGTTGGTCTATATGTGCTTTAATAAGGTAATAAAAGTAGTTTTATTAAACTAAAAACAGTTGCTACCACATGTTACTATATTCCAATATCGTAACATGTGCTGCTCTTTTCAAAAAGTTTGACACTAACATCAGTTGATGGTTTTTGTTTGGTTCTTGTGAGTTTTCTTTTTAATATCATATCAAAAAGTTATTGGAAAGAATATAAACAACATTTAGACCAACTTGGAATTAATGCATAAGCTTATAAAAAATTCGATAAAGTGAGTTTTAATCCTATGCTTCCAAATATAATTGAAAATAAAACAAAGCTAGTTAGGTGGTGTGAGTAAAAATAATGAATTTCATGGGTTAACTGGTTGATTTAATAAAACAGAAATAAATACTACGATGAAATAACGAATTTAAGGGTATTTTGAGTTAACAAGCAAATTACAAATAAAATTTTGTATTATTTCATTGTGTAATATATCAATTGCAAGCTAGTTTTATTTTTTAAGCTGATTTTGTCATTCAATTTGTTTGTTTGATCTCATTGGTAGTGGAAAAGTTCATTTAAAATCATTTTTGATAAAATATATCAATGAAAAAAGACCATTACAATGATTGCTTTTTCATCATTTGTTATTTTAACGTAAAATCGAGAAAAATTTTTAATCATGTTAGTTTACTTTTTAAAACTATTCATCTAACTTTAAAGTACTCTCATCATGTTCCAATATTAAAACATTTTCAGGGTGTACTTGATAAATAATTGTACTCAACAATTCACCGTAGTGTTTATATTATAAAAAATTCATTCTTTTTCACTTATCATTTTTCAAGAGCTGTTTATTTAAGAATTTTCCAATAACTACTTAAAATCAATAGTTTATTTCATTGATAGTTTTTTCATTATTTTTTAACGAGTACATAAATTTCATTAATTGTACAATTGAACTTGAATCATTATCTACAATAAAATATATTGCACATTTATGTGCACGTGTTTGAATGGAATCACTCTAAAGATAATTGAATAATAAAGTTTTGATTAATAGAAGAAATAATATTATAAATTTAGAGATCAGGAGATCAGCAAACGGAACGCTTATAAGATTAGTTGAAATTTGATTTTCGGTCGACCACGAATCGAACGCGAACGAGGTGACCAATGAATGGGAATGTACGGTAGGGTTTCAACGAAGTTAGTTCACAAACACGAAAGGGTTATTGAGGTAGTCAGAGGCAGAGAAAGACACAAATGGAGTAGGAGGACCAAATTTCACGTTGCGTGATTCGGTCGTTTTGTGCTAGGGTAAATTGCATTAGTGGTTTGTCCACTGCATGCCGACGTCAAAGTCTGGATTTAAACAGCCTTTTTTCCCACTTGATTCTACCGCAAAATGTGTAAGTTTTATGACGACTAGAGCCATTATAATAAATCTTTATTTTATTTATAAAAAAAATTATACAACAGAGAAAAAAAGTTTCTCAAGTCAGTGAGTAGTTTAACTTTAAATTTTAAAAAAGAATTTGCAAAGTTTTTTTTTTTTATAATTTTCTTTTAAAAAGTTTAAGGAATGAAATTACTTTAAAAAATCTTCTCCAGATGAATTATTTATTTAATGTTTTTTTTTGTCAACAATTTTTCTCTTGTCTTCAAAGCCAGAATGGTATTGCAATTATATAAAACTTTTTTATCAGTGCACGAAAAAACACAACTAGTTAGCTATAAAGGGGTCATTTTTTGAATCTTACCATTTCACCAGATTCTCCTTTGTCCCCCTTAGATCCCTGAAATTCCAGGATTTATTGAAGATATTTTCCTGATTAATACACATTTATTTGTTTTTAACTAAACATCTAAATATACGTCTATTTAATGGACATTGACTGTTCAGATAAATGAAACCCCCAAATATTTGGAAGCAGCTGTATTATGACTAATGATGTATACAATAGAAGAAGAAAGAACTTATTAAAAGGGAAACGAAAGTACATAAAGTCAAGTAAAGGCAGAAAGCAAAATGATAAAACAAAAAAACAATATACCGGAAAACCATTCTTGCCCGGAGTCCCTGCAACACCCTAAAAAAAATGGGGATAAAACTAATTAAAAGGTTGGCTGAAAGGAATTAAAAAAAACTTTTTTATCCAATTTTCATGCGAATAAAATTAAAAAAGTAATTTTCCTCCATGCAGTAGTCAGTATTAACACCCCATGCACACTAATTAAATCCTCCAATATGTAATATATGTTTATAGAATTGTGTAGAAAGGCTCGAAACTTCATTTTCTTAATTGTATATCTATGTTGAGCTTTTCAACTCAAACACTAGTCGATTGACACTGAATATTGACTTACCGGTGGTCCGGGTTCCCCAGAGTCTCCTTTTTTGCCTTTTTTCCCTCTTTTGCCGGGTGGTCCTTGTTCACCAGGTGGGCCTAAAACAAAAAGGGGAAAAAATGGTAAGAAATAAAATTTTCGTAGGTATCTGCTAGACGACAGAATACAGTCATGAAGTGTAAGGAGAAAATGCGGAAAATCTGGAGGCCTTTAGAGTCTATTCCCGGTGAATCTCCGCACCCTCAAGCAATCGTAGTCGTCGTCGGGTCCTCTCTAAGAGGCAACGTAAACCTAATTTAAGGCGCAAGAGAGTGAGAAAAGGTTGAAAGACGCGGCCGAAAGAAGGCGAGATAATCGAGCTTTAAAAGCCAAAGCGTTGATCCTAGGGATCCCAACTGAACTTTTCCACTTTCTCTCTTATTCGCTCCCTCGTTTCAATCTTCCTTTGTATTTGTTCTTACGGTGCTTGTCTTCTTTGCTTCTACATTCTCAATTTTTCGATCTCTCTCCCAGGGGAAATCGTCTCGTCGGTTAGGAGCAGCATTTATTGTTTAGTTAAACACAAGAAACTTTTTTTCTGTTTACTGTTGATTATTTGAGTTTGCTTTGTATTAAGATAATAGAGATATAATTCATTAAATAATCGTCAAGAAAGATCGAATAAAATATTAATGGTGTACTAGATATTTCGAGTAATTGCTAGCATATATAATCGACCAAGTTCTTGTTAGTCTTGTATCTAACTTCTCGCATACGTTGTATTTTAGCATAGAAATTGACGTGGAAAGTTTGCTAACGTTTCTCATCCAACGCGTCAATCGTATTTGCGGTTTTTGAGATGAAACCAAGTGGCAACACTTTCATCATGTTGAAAAACATGTTGTTGATTCGCTTGAGCAGAAACAAGAGGGAGAATGTTAAGGAGATTCAGTCACTACGAGTCAGACTATTTTGACAAATACTAAGTTATACTTTTATGAGACAAATTTTCATGAGACTTTTGCAAGTAAAACCTTCTCTATAACTTTATTATGCCGGCTATATTTACTGAGAAAGCTTGTTATCCAAGAAATTATTCAAGTTTAACTGTTACTTTATTTACATATTTTTCAGTATCAAATTTAAGAGTTTAATTGTTTATGATGATACGTTAGAGTTCATGAAATTTTCATGAGATTCATGATTAATGAAAAAATTATTGTGAATGAACAATAGAGTTTGATTTTGTCATTAATGCATGATGAAAGGAAATGATAAATAGAAGAATTTTAAAATGAGTATTTCTATGACCATTTTTTGCAGCAAGTAAAAAATTTATTTGCATCTATAGAATGCTGATGAATGCTTTTTTTGGTGAACAAGGCTCAAGAAGAATCGAGGTTAGTGAAAAATGTTTTTTTTTTTCGTTGAAATATAAAACAATATTTCTTTGTTTCGATTATTCATTATTTGAATAAAATGTTGCAACAATATTTCCGTAAAAATGTATTCTGTTGATATAGGTTAACATTTAAATCTTTTTAACTTCATAAATAGTTGGAATAGGGGAATATTTTAAAAAATAGAGAGAAAATTTTTTGTGTGAATAAATAACGTATAAATGTATAATTTATTCTAATTTATTGCAGAGAATGCAACAGTTCCCTCATTAATTATGAATTTATTTCAACTCTTAATATTTCAAGTCTTAATCGCTATCATGTTGAACTTAATTTGAATTAAAAAGTTAGAAATGTAATATTTTTATCATTCATTAATATTGTAAAATTGATTAAAATTATCATCTCTTTATCGCCATAGTAATATTTTTTTCGTGTCAAAGAGATTACTTCTAGTAAGTAAAATTCGTTTACAAACACAATAAAAAAAGACGAGAAAAGTAATCATACACAGTTATAAAGCAGACAGAGACAAATAACAAAGAGTGGTATAAAATAAAGTCTGTAAGAATAAATAAAAAAAAATCAGTTGATAATTTACGTAAAAGTATACAATTTAAAATTTTACAATTTCAAGTTGGTTGTAGAAGTGCCGGAGGCGTCAGGATAATAAACTCGACGCAAAGGGAAGAGTTTATGGCACACTAAGGGTGGTAAGAGGGTGAACTGAGCAGGGAGACATTCCTTTGGTCGCGTATTCTCGGTAAATTGCGAATATCGTGACTTCCCACCCTTTTCTCTCTATCTCCCACCACTTTTTCCTCACTACCATCCCATCTCTACATTAACGACGCGACTCAAACCTCCACCCCTTACATCTGGGACGCTGGTTAATCGTCGAAACGAGCATGGAATTTCGGGTAGAAGCACGTTCATCCTTCTGGGCATGTAGACGACTACCCCTGCGGCCATCTTGACAATGTCCTTGTTGTTTATTTTCCTTCCTATCTTGTATTACACTTTATTTATGCCCTCTTCAAATGTATACCTAATTTCACTTTCATTAATTAACAAACATTTTTTCCTCATTTCTCTCAATTATCACATTGTCTATATAATTTTACTTTATTTCTAATTTGTTGCCACAAGTCTATAAATCTTTCGATTTACACTCCCCTGGTCATTTTAATTGCATTTAGTGGACTGTATTCGAGATTACAGCAAAAATTATCTCCCTCGCTTTATATTCAAACTCCAACCATTGAGTATTCTCTTTCCCTCGATGTTTTGCAATACTCCACCCTGTAGTCTCTCTCTTCGTTTTTCACCCCATCCTTATCGAATTTCCAGAATGACACACCGATAGGAATGTAGATAGAGAAAGTGAGACAACCAAAAAAGTCACATCGTATCTTCAATGACAACCCCTTTCTCATTACAACACCATTTCTCACTCCGTCGAAGCGAGTCGTTGATTATAATAATTTCTCAATAGCCGCAGGATAAAAATTGTCATGCTCACAATACTCAAAGTATAATCATGAATATCTACTATCCTCTATATCATTACTGACGACATAGTCATAGCTGTCTTTTATGTGCATAAGTAAAAGAAGACAATATATAAAATTCCAAAATATATTTGAATAATTCCCGGATCTTTTGGAATTACCTTTGTGTTGTGTGAATTTTCCTCAGTTCCTTAATTATTACGAATAGTCGAGTAGAAAGCACATGACCTCAAGGGGTTAATTAAACTGCAGCATCGTAAATTTTAAAGTGCATTCGCGTATGTATGTAAGTCTCGTGTATTTTTTCGCACTTGCATTTTTTTGGAAGCCAAAGAAACATGAAAAAAGGTACAAGAAAAAAAAATATTCAACGTAACTAAAATAAATAAAAATGATCAAAAAAAAGCAAAGCATCTGTGGTTCTTTAGTTCGACGATAAATCGGGCTAGTCGAGGGTAGAATGCATGGAGATATATTCATTCACGGCACGTAGGAGGAGTCGATTGTCGAGGTATCAAGAGCAAGAAGAAAGAAAAAATAAGAACATCCTCTCTCTAACTCTTATACTCTATATATACCTATACCCTTGCAATGCAGTTATACTAGCTACCATAGTTCTGCGATACATATTTAATGGATCGCACAGTTGGGAAATCGAATCGTGACTACGACCAACTCGAATCGACGAAACAATCGATCATTCACAGTCACTCGTTTTTTTTCGCCAAGTTCTTTTAACTCTTCTTATTCTTTCTTGACTTCTTCTCCATCTCTTGCTTTCCGATTTCACGGTTGTGCTCCTCCAGTAAATTTATGGTCGAACCGGGGGGGAAGTTGTATGGAAATTTTGTATTGCTCTGTATGTGGGTGTATGTCTGTGAGTAATAGGTATATTTACTGGAGAATTGGAAACACTTGACATATAATACAAAAATGATAATGAAGACGTTTAAAAAAATAATTCACTATCAGTATATTTTATGTGATATCAAATAAACCTAGAAAGAATACATGGGCATTTAAGTAATGTATTCAAATAAAATTTCCGTTCAATTATATAAATAATTTTATTTCGTATAATTGAGTTTTTAATTCTATTTTTTAGATAGCATTTGTAATATTTGTATTGAACATTTATCGAATATGGGTAAATAAATTTTTAATGATGAAATATTATTGGAAAACAAGTATTGTAAACGTCAATAATGGAGATAGAAATTGTTTTTTTATCTTTTATATGTATTTTATTTATTGAAGTATAAAATTCTCGAGTTATTTAATGGAATAATTTTATACGTAAATTAAATCGCTTATTCGCATCTTTTTTTTGATATTACATCATGTAATTATTAGGTTTCCAATAACATGATAAAGTCTAAGGAAATACTGCAAATATTTAATAAAAAATAATAACGGTATTACATTTTCTTCTGTTATTTATTATAGATTCACCTGTAAATATATTCAAGCATAAATTTATCTTCATAATACAGATTTGTTCCCAAGAAAACATCTTTCGTCACGATAAAATAATTAATTGAAGCAAATTTCTTCATAAATAAACTCAAATTAAATCTTAGACTAAAATCTTGTTGCTAATAATTGAATATTTATTTTCTCATTTCTAAATAGACGAGATTTATCGAGAATTAATAAGATTTATTAAAGAGAAAACATCTCTTTCCTTAGTACACAAAGTTGTGGATATAAATACTCTGCTGAAAATTACCCTCATATATTATTCTTTTCTTATATTAAAAAAAGTAAGCGGCAACGTAGTCATTTTTTCATCATCTTCCTTTATTTTCACGCACGAGTAACTCTTATTGGATCTTATTAAAACCAAATTCCGTCCACTTTAAGATAAAGAGCAGGAGAAGAAAAAAACTTGCAAGATTTACCCCAGTCGAAAGATTCCTAGTTGAGAGTTAAGGAGAATTGTGAGGGAATAGCTATCTTTAACCATATATCAAGAGACCACCCCTTCCCGATACTGCACAAGACTAGAAGCAACTCCCTGGTGGACCAAAGTAAGATAGTCGAGATCACAGCTCGTATCTATTGTCCTAACGCAATTTTTAACACCATTTCTTCAGAAGTTTCCGACTTGATTTAATCTCAGACAATAATCATGGTCATTATCATGATCATTATTTAAAATTTATTTTTATTTGTCAGCTGATAGATTAAAGATGATTTTACATGATGAAAATAGCAGGGCGTTTTATCATAAAGCAGAGTTGAATAGAAGTAATAAAAATGAGAATGTCATTGGGGGGTCTGGTTGAATCCCTTTTGACTCGTATGGTTTTATTTTCCAAAGATCGCGAATGGAAGCCGGTCGAGAGAGATACGAACCGGCTTGGGAGTTATCTCCGAGTGGCCACAAGTCGAATATCCTCTCTCCCTTGCAAAGGATTAATGGGATCTTTTCGAGTGCTATAAGGTCTAAAAGAGAGAAAAGCGATAGACTCAATATCCCAAGAGACTAGAACCTGCTGATAATTTAGCAAATTGTCTTTTATTGAATTCTCAACGATTTTCTACCATTAATTACTTGAAAAACTGATTTAAATTTTAATCAAGTGCCAGATTAACTTTAAGACATTCTAATTTGCCACTTTAATGCTTCAAGTTGGAATCCAGGAAAACGCACGAAAATTTAAATCTGTTTAATACTGAAATGAGGGAAATAAATTAGGAGAAGATGCAGTAGCATCTAGGATTGTTTAACTCGACAAATAGGAAACTTTTGGACTTAGGTACCTACTAAAGAAAGCTTTGGAATACCTTGTCAAATAGCTGGCAGGTTGCGCAAGTGCACTCAACGAGAATGGCGGAAATAACGAGAAAAGTTGCGTTAAACAAGCAGACAGACGTCTACCTTAGCTCGTCTTTTTCACCCAGTTATTTCATTTTATTTCCTTTTTTATCTCTTCTGTTCCCTTTTACAATCTTTTACACTACCAAGTGAATGTTGTACCATACCTATCTACCTACTCTGTTAGGAATTCCCACGGTGGTCTTTTTCATGTGTATTCGGTTTTTTTCTTTTATTATTTCTCAGCTTATGTATTAATTATTCATGAACCTTTACAATGTTCTTTAATTGATTGTTTTATTCATTAGGAGATAAAATGATTTCACAGCGAATTTAATTGATACAATATAAAGCGCATAAGGGCTGAAGAAGGTGGAAAAGAAGAAAGAAAAATAGAGATAAAAGATTTCCGGAAGTTACTGACTGAGTGACCGACTCTAAATTCGTTTACACTTGTGACATTTGTCAGGATTTATCCAGTGTGATGGACGAGAAAAGGAAGAGCAAGAGCGAAACTCACCCCTTGCTCTGTTAAGTTTGACAACATATGGTCGGACTTGAGGATGAAAAACCGAGAATGAAGAAGGACACAAAAAAGAGGGATGTTTGTACATACGCGAATAAAGGGCAAGGCAATATCAGGAAATAGAGAGGAAGGAGAAGACAAAAAAAACGGGAAAACGGGAATCCTAGTGGAATTTTGTGGTGATACTGTGGTTGTAAAGACACGAGATGTATCTACCGTTCAGTGGGTCTATGGAATCGATCACTCAGTGTGGAATTAAATTACTGGTGATGTATTGAATGTGTTTGGGATTTTCTATTTGATCAATGGTCCTCTACAAATAAATTGATTTAATTGAAACTTTTAATGAATTCACTAAATCATTCGTAATCTATCATTTGGTCGTCTGACGGTAATTCTACTGTTTGATAAAATATCATCATAAAAAAACTTTATCATCATATGTAATGCAAGATAGTTACTTACTTAGTGTGACATAAAACCTTGAGGGTAATTGAAAACTGTTCTTTATTTATAAATTGTAAAGCTTGGTTGATTGGGGAGAATAATTAATAGTTGGTTACATTCATGAAACTTTAGTAATTTGGTTCCTACTTTGTAAAATACCTCAACTCTGATTATTTTGGTGTTTCAAGATTAAATCAGTTTGAAAGACATCTATATTACGATATTATGATAGACTAGTCTCAACTATATTGCTTTAGACACTAGAATATTTAAATAGTTTTCAAGCATTTTAATTAATAAGTCAAATGAAGTTGAGGACAAAAAGGTTATTTAAAATTGAAAAATCTAGATTAGAATTTTATTTTCTTCTAACGGTAATATTGTAATTTATTCAAAAAGTTTGCAAAAACCTGTTTCATATTCGAGCAGCTTTAAAGAGTTTTTCTGGAATTTAACGCGTAAGATGTCTAGCTAACTTTTTGGAGATATAGCTTGGAGTAATCCAAGCTGGATGTAACGAAGATTAATTAGTTAATGGCGAATTGTTTGGTCGCACGATACGACATAGAACATGAGGTAGGTTTCAACAGTCGCGGTTTTCACAAAAGGGTGCGGATAGCATTGATGGATCATGGTTGAAATATTGGATGGTAGTAATATTGAAGAGGCAAATGTACAAGAAAGACAAAGAGATGTCTATTTTTAGACAATACGTGTCTTTATCATAATATCAAGCTCTAGATTGGAGACAATGACATGGCCAGGAAAGTCAGTGACATGTCTAGTAGACTTCTTTTCAAGTGAGTTATGTCTTGATGAACAATTTTAAGCAAGTGTGATGGGCACATTCGTTACAATTGTCTCTGAATCACAGAGTTGATGGTAATTTAGCTGAACAACAATGCGTCTGCTGGGCTGGGTTCTGGATATGTCGTATCAACTACACAATGGTAGAAACGCTTCTTGCTCACGTGGGTGAAGCCTGTTCTCGTGGATTTATTTGTCTGGGATGCGGATCCTCCAAAGAGGTGTCTGTGGTCTCGGATGATGCTGAAGGTGCGATAAAAGGGCGCGCCACGATTAGGTGTATTTATTGCCAACTTCAGTCTTCTGTTTTAGTTTTTTCTTACATCCCAGGTGTAGCGAAATAGGCGGCGGAATACACAGGAACGGATTACCACTTAAAGTGACCGTAACAAAAAGAAGGATGAGGATAACAGCTTATCTTAATACTCAACAATTTTATTCTTTTTCATTTTTTTTTTTGCTATTATTATTATTATTAAAGGCATCTATATCTTTAAGAAATAATCTTGACTAATGTTTCTGATGCTAAGAATAATTATTATCAAGAGATCTAAATACTTGATACAATTTTAATTATCTGATCTTCATGTGAGATGATATATGTACTAGTTAATTCTCTCTAAAAAGAAGTTTATCTCTAAGATATTGTGAAGAAAAAACTATTGAAAAAAAAATTCTTCAGAAAGGAAATTATCTTAATCTGATGAGGATTAAAAAAGTATAAATTTGAGATTAAACTAATTAATTGAAAATAATTATCCTTTAGATCTCACCAAAACACTCTAGATTTTTCTAGCTGTTTTTTTCTTGAAATATTTCATTGAAACAACTTTTATGAAAATTAATTAAATTGCTTGAGTGTTTTCCACTCCCTTTCCGCTAGACATAAAAGTGACCTTATCAAATGATATATAGCTCTTTTTTCAATTTAAACATTATAAAAATGAAATTTAGCTAATGTGCACATTGTTAGGAGTTTTTTTTTGTCCGGAACCTTTTAATAGACATTAACAAGAGTATTTACGTTGACATAAAAAGCTTTGGATCCTGATTGATGAGGCCAAAAGAGCAGCAAGGGATAATAGGATCAGGAAAACTAGTTTGGGAGAGAAAAATGCTCGGATAATCCGATCCGAAAGTACGAGATTTTTTTTTGTTCTCTTTTTCTTTTATTCAACGGTATAGTCACTCATCAATGTCCACTTGATACTTAGTGGCTACTACTTTGGGGATATCAGCAAGACCATGGTTCATTATATGTAATTACTGGCTCGATGCTACTGGTGTGTGCCACCGAGCTTGTATTTCATGATATGGTCTCCAATGATTTGTCGTATAATTATCAATTATCAACGGGCGTTTATCGATTACCTCGAACCGTTATGATCACAAAATATATATTCAATAAAAATTTCAGGATATATCAAGTGAGAAAATGAGACTCCAAGAGAAAAAATTTAAATGAATAGTTTCAATAAAAATAATTAATCGTAACTGCCACTTTATTTTAATTGCATTTTGACGTCTGGCCAAAGTCAAGACCACCCTCGGAGCCCTCCTATTTATTTACCAATTTAATCATCATTTTTATTATTTTGTTTAAGTTGAAAGTATCAATTATATTGCAAACTCATTGAAAGCAAACGAGTACATAAAATCATTAATGAATCTGGGAGGTAAAGTCGATTATTGTTTACTTTATATTTTCATTTTAATCTGTGATCATGTGCGATTGGTTTCAGCTTTTACTGTCAATTACTTCAATTAAAATTGATTATGCAGGAACGAGTTCACAGGCTTTATGTACCACGAAATTACCAGGTTCAGAGAATTATTATATCCAGGGATAAGTAGAACTATTGTTACCTCAAAAGGTAGAGTTAATGGCACGTTAGAGACCTATTATGATTGCGAATAACTCCTCATCAGTCTGCAATTACATGTCAATAACAGACGAAGAATCCTCTTCCCAGCAAAATAAAGACATCATCGAACGTCTTCTTTTTGTAATTCTTACGAAATGATTTATTTAAACTCTACTGGAAGGAATTTATTTTAAAAAAAGGTACAGAAGGAATTATGAAGATCGATCAGAACCTTTTACTACTTTTTATTTGAGAATAAAAAAAATCATTTGATTATTTTATTTATTTACTTATGCAATATACTCATATCATTGCAAAAGACATGAACCGAAACCTATTGAAGAATTTCAATTTCCGGCTCTCAAAGTCAGTGAAGCTAAAAAAAAAATATCAAATAACATTAAGTGAATTTTTTTAAAGACTAAAATTTTTTCCCAAAGAACCTGTTTCTAACTTTCATCAATCTCAAGAGTTATTTTCTTCGCCTTCTTTTAAGTCCTGTAAAATCGTTTCAACTTGGCACTCGACGACATCAGAGACGTCTCCCAAGCCGGCTATTCATTCTTAGTAACAGGGATCGGCATCAAGTCGTGAAGCTGACGCAGGTCGTGCCATAACTTGCAAAGAGAATCTCTCTCAAGACCCTAAGACATCTTCTCTCCACTATCGAATCATGGCTTCCGGCGTTTCTGAACGATCGAACAAGACGACAATGACATTACTTGGTACTCTAGTGTCTCACTTGGTTTGTCTTTTTGCTTGTTTTCTTACAACTCATGAAAGTATTTTGATGCCTTCAACGATCGTTTGGACGTAGGATGTAGAATTCAAGATAGGAAATTGGTTCGTGGTTGGATCATCTAAGGATTTATGTACCACGAACGTATTTATGACGAGTCTTTTCTCACGTGGAAGACCTTCTAGTTTTAACGACCTCCCATTCGCATCTCCATCTTCTTCATACCTTCTTCATCATCTGGATATATCTTCGTTTTATATTACACGAGAGAAATTACTGGAAATTTAATGTTTAATTATTTGATGGTGGAAAAATTTTATTTTCATGTTAATTTTATCTTTCTCTGCGTTAATAATCATCATAATATTAGGTAGATATACTTTAGCAACTATTCTTGCAGATCATGAGATTCTACAAGGATTTTCATGACATTTTTATAGTGCTTTTAAACTTTTCTTTCTTTATATCTCACCGCCGTATAACTTTTAATGTTCAAAAAAGTCTCTTTCTCTGGTTTGATTTGAAATAAGCTGCTTCTACCATTTTAACTAGTTTTTCTTCAAAGTATTACTATTGTTATGTTGTTTTTATATGTAAAAAATGAAGAAGATAATTTCAATTAAAATTATTTTTATTTTATATCAAGAATGAGTGTAATATTTACTTTGTTTACGTATTTTTTTCCATTACATCTTGTGGGAAACACACCGGTTGGCAGTGTTGTTGTTAGTGAGCTTTTAGCCAAATATTTTCTTACCAAAATACCGACTAAAATTATTCATAGCAAATTCAATGCTGATGCTCTACTAGTGTATTCTAAAAGCATTTTACTGACCATTTGTAAGGTTTTTCTTTGGTACATGAGAAATAAAAAACAAAGTTTGTAGTGAAAGAAAAGGTAAAATAGCATCAGAGTATAAGTACGTTGAGAGAGCAATCATTTGTGGATTTTAGAAACACTTTTGTCGTTTCTATGACTCCTAAGGGAGGATTTTTGACGATGTATTGCAAAAAATAAAATGAAAGGCTGTCTGGAACGTCGAGAAAAGACGAGATAAAGGTAAAAAGGTTCGAACAAGTCTGAATTCTTTAGTCTGTCAACGCAGTCATGCTCGTCGAATGTATATACGGTCTTTCTAAGTTTTGCTTTGATGATACTTTGGCAGACCGCAACTCGAGAGCGACAAACGTCAAAGGCAAAGTCATCGTTGCTAAATTTTTTCGTGCGGAACCAAACGATCACCGCAGGCAAAAGATTGTACCGTCTTGCTTCACGCACATTTCGATCTTCTCAGTTTGTTCATCAACCTCAACCTTAAAAATTTTTTTCATGAAATTATTGATTTTCTTGATTAAAATTTCTTGAAGTTTGATCTGAAAAATTATATTTTCATGGGAAAAATAAAATATTTTCTTGATAAAAATCATTTTCTGATCAAGTAACATTGAAATTTCATTTTTGCCAATAAAAAAAAGTATTGCATTTTTATAATTCATCTTGAAGTATATTTACCTATAACCACACAAGTGCATTTACGATAAATTATCCAAGTTATCTAAATGCAAACTAAGATAAAAAAATTATTAGTTGCCTTTTTTTTTTAATAGAAAAGAAAAAGAATATTTCCCCTGAAAAAACTTTTATACATCACCCAACACAATAAGTATTCATTTATTAAGTCATTTTTTTATTTATAAAACTAAAATTTTTTTTTATTATATTCTTGCATATACAATAGTGATTCAAAAAATGCAAAGTTGGATTCATTTTAATGCAGCAGTACGTAAGCCCCAAAGTGTAGTTACATTAGTGCATCTCACTTCACTCGAGTATTTTTTATTGCATATTCTAATTTTTCGATGAATTTCAAATATGTTTCACGAATGACAGTGTACTCATGATTGCATGATATTGCACCTATTATTTGGACATTTATGTAAATATTTATCTTGGAATGTAACATTCAACGGAAGATAACATAAAATGGTGATTCATGTGAATACTTGCATCAAGACTGGACGATTTAGTTCAAGTAGAAAGAAGAATTCAAGTTTACGAGGTTGTTTGAGTACAAAAGAGCATACGTATCTTGCTCTTGGAATATAGTCATGCATCTATATTAACGGATACGCGATCAGTCCAAGTCTGAGGTTCGATCGAGGGCTATCTAAATCTTGCAGAAACTACCGGGCGTGACCATGGATTTGCCTGGAGGCTGCGACACGTGAGGTCTCTGCATCTCTTCTTTCATGACTTGTTCGCGATTTTCATCTTTAATCCACGCCCATATTTCTGAACTTGACTTTATTATTGTCATTATTCCATCAAAATAAATAGCAATTTATATTTTTTCTTACGTGTGAAGATGGACGTTTTATAGAGGCCTACTGTGATACGAAAGATTTATTAAACTGTGTGGAGAGTACGATAGACCACCATTAATAGTAATCCGTCACATAAATCAGATGAAATTAAAAGAAGATTTCTCGATAGCATTCATTAGAAGAATCACATTTTTATTTCACTAGATTTTATATCTCATACCAAGATTAAGATATGACTTACAATTAAATTTATTTGAATATTTTAACGAATAGTTAGAAGCTAATAAAAAATTTTAACGATTCAAACTGTTAACAAATTTTTTTTAATCGATAATAAATATGTAAATCGTTGTAACAATATTTTAATATAATGACTTTTCGACAAATTAAATTATTTGTTTTGATAGATAAATTACTAATAAATGTGATAAAGAAATCAACCATATTAATTGAAAATTTTAATTACAGCAAAAATGATGAAAAATTTTTTCGGGTAAAAAAAGTATTAGAGCAATTACGAAAGAGTTTAAAATTGATTAATATATATATAAATTAATGGTTGATCAATAAAAAATAATTATTCTTATTAATTTTTCATAAGAACTGAAACTTTCTCAAGTTTAATAAGCAACAGATGAATCATGAATTTTGCAAGATCTCATAAATCAATTTTTTCGACCCTTTAGATAAGGACCGTCGAAAATAAAATTCTAGAAGTTTGGTGACACATTGGGACTATCGACAATCATAAAAAAGTGGCCAAACAGGTTTGAGTGGATTAAGGACACGAGATGTCCAATTCGACCAATTTGTCATGCTTTTGCTTGTATATATCAGTTGGTATATACTGTAGTGTTGATGATAAATAAATCAAGAGTTTTGAAATTAACAAGAAAAAATAGAGGGATGATAACAGTGCGGATTTTACAAGCCCGCTTAGACTAATAAGTTGTTTCTAAAGCAGATCTCGGCGTTGAGAAAGCGGCTCGATAAATCTCTAGTAGAATTAAGTCGTCCAAGCGAGTCAAACCCTATCAATATTCAATATCTGTAATATCAGGGCAAGCCCCAGCGCTCTCGGCATGTTTCCACGGCTTGTCCTACCTCTTCCTTCATTTCTCCCTCTCGGCACCTCATTTTACATTCTATCCATTTCCATTATTTATCCATCACCACGACTTAACGTCTTAATTACGTCTTTTTTTCATCCTCAAACTGTATTCTCTTACTTTTTACACTAGATTTCCTCTAATGATTTTCAGTTATCTCAAATTAACTGACCATTCGCTTGAGTGAAGCATACTTTCATAATGAGTTATCATTTGAAATTCGGAATCACGTCATGGTTCAGGTATCAAAGCAACTATTTACTTGTTATATGATGCTAATCTGAAAAGGAATGTTATTTAAAGTAAACAACAGGACGTAACTGAAACTAATAAGTATCTCTAATTATACACGGATGTATTTTAGATAACTATCTTTGGTTTATTTAAATATTTGTAAATTTAAATGTTTTACTCGCCTATAAAATCCCTAAAATTCCAGGTAAATAATTAATAAAATGAATTAAATACTCTAATTATAAGCCATTTCTAATTTAATAAATATTTTCTATTTTCTCTTTGATTTCAACTATTTTCAATATTTTAGTAAATGTATCTATTAATTACACTCTAAACTATCCCACGAATTCCATTCTATTTTTGTTTTTCTAGCTATTGAATTAATATTAATTAATTAAATACTATCAAAAATTATTTAATTTGATTGTTAATTAAATTTGCAAGTAATTAATGTTTTAATCAAGTAAATATTTGGAGTTGATTATTATTCAAGTTTATCTTCAACTATTTAATTAGATGTAAACAAATGTTGACACATGACAGAGGAAGAGAATAGAACAATAATTAAAGATAAAGTGGCATTTGCTATACAGGATAGAAGGGTAGATTGCATGAAAAGGAGTAGACAGTGTTATGTTGCTATCAGGTAAGAAGGATTCTCTCTCCACTTGTGATAATTACCTATGTGCATCTCGCAGGCACTAGACTCCTCTACACCCCTTTCTATTTATCTGAAGGGACCACTTTACGCTCCATCCCACGCTTCAACCCCTTGTGAGACATACTCATCTCATGGCAGGTACCCTTTGCCACCCTCTAGTATATGAGCTTTATCGAGAGACTCCTAAAGGATTCTCCATAGCAATTTCATCAAATGGAAATATGTCCTTGGAACTAAATTTTTCTTTTATATTTTTCCGATGCATTTCTCGCTTTATTGAAGAATGTAGCAAGCAACGTTATTGTGATGTATTTTCTCTGACATTGTTCTTCCATTTTCCTCTTTACATTCAAAGAAAATATGAGCTACGTTTGATGTTTATGTCATTTGTCTTTGTTTGGAAAGTAATATCGAGTATTGATTAGGAAAATACTAAAAGGTCAATGACATTCCATTGGAAAAAATTCCATTCAAGGACTAAGTCTGTCTTGTTGTTCTGAGTTATGTGACTACCTTCAGTATTTATTACACCCAAACCCATGAATTTTTTCAATCTATCGTTTATTAGATATAACTCTATATAACTGCTTCGATTTTTTTTTTTTTTGCAAAATGAATTTTGTCCACATATTTAGAATTTTTTTAGATCAGAGAAGACCGCTATACCGCATTTGAGGTAGAAGTTAATTATTAAATTTTTTCTTCTTTTCTGTTTGGCTGAAACTTGGATCAATTTCCTCTGGAGCTTATGAGGATTAAAGAAAAAAATAAATGAAGTCAATAAAAGTTCAATACTCTTATCAATGAAGGCTTTAAAATACGTTGAGCTTGACATTGAAAATAATTAACCTTGAATTTAATCTAAAAAAAAATATATTCTTTTATTCTTCTGAAATTTTAAATTTTAAATTAATCAACCTATTTGCTTTTAACATTTAAAATTACTTAAATTAAAATATATAAGACTACATGTATTAAGATGAATCTAAAAGAGTATTACATGTTAATTGATACTTTTTCAGATTTTTTTTTCTTCAAGACATTACAATAAATTTGAATATTTTTTCTTTCAAGTATTTCCATATCGTTTCTTATCACATTGTTCTACGTTTTATGCAAATAATTATTGTTAAAAGTTGTAAGTATAAACTATTCGTTTATTGAATGACGGATAAAGTTAGAATGTAGCTAAGATACTATTGCAAGTTTGTTGTTTAGGATCAAGCGTTCACTTGAAGTTAACACTTGCTGTAGTAACTAACCAAGTAATTTTGCTTTTCATGCCTGAGGTAAAGTGGAAAGCAGCCAAGTACCCGGAACACGATGAGACTGTCCCTTCCGACTATTTTCCTGTTCCAAAATGAGTATTTAATCTAAGCTGGAAACCCTCTTGAAACACTCATGTATTTAAATTAAAAAACGAGAGAAAAAAACAACTTGGTAACATTTCTGCACATTTAGTAGGATAATTGGCTACAAGGTTATCGCAATTTAAATGTGCCTCAAAGGAAAATAATCTTTTTTGAATTATTTAACCTTCTTACTCCTTTTTTTTCAAACTTTCAAATAATGATTTTATCTCCTTTCTCTTTCTTTGTCCATTTGATCTTCTTTTTGAATAAATCCAGTCTGAAACGCGATTACGGTTATCTTTCCCCCACCACCAAAGTAGGGACAAAGAATAACGAAGACCTTCTTACAAAAGAGTTGAATGATATCGTATAAGGGAAACTAAAGGAAAGAAAGAAGTCCGTGACCAAAATAAAAAATATCTAGCTTCATGTTTGTAGAGTCTGCCGATGATGTGCACGAGAGAAATAAATGAGAAGTAGAGTATATATGTATATAGAAAGCGATAGATGGTAAAATCGCTGATTAAAGCGGAAGCTTTTGCTTTCTTTGTGTGTATTTGGGCAACGACGGGGTTGATGTGATGCCGTCGCAGGAAAATTTTACGTGTGCATTCGTGCGATATGTGGCTTTCCCAGCACGTTTCGTTGGTGGCCAAATTGGCTACTGTGAAACTAGAGGACATATATATCGAGAGCTTGATTGATCGATTGGTTATATCGCTTTCTCATTCTGCCACCAAAGTTGCAAAAAGTTTTTTATGTATGCACATTCTGTATAGTAAATTGAACAATTAGCATTGCTAAATATTAGATCTTATCAGTTTTTTTTTTTCCATGAAAAGTTCACCAACTTAAAAATCTATTTTTTTTTTTTTTTAATTGATTGAAAGACATAGCTAGATACGAAAGAAATTTTTTCTATTGATTCTAAGGTGATTAAAGTTTCATCACATTTTTTTCGACAACAGAAAACTACTGAGAAAAAACGAATGCTCGGAATTGAGTTTTTCTCTTTTATTGAAGAACTTGAAAAGTTCAAATTATTGTAGAAGAAGATAAAATTTTTCGAATAGGAAAATGTGGAATGAATTTTTTTTATTGATCTATTTGAAGTTTCTCTTTATTTACGGAACTTTAATACTAATCTATACGCTATGCGAATTTCAACTTGTAATATATATAAAAATATATTTATATTAAATAATTCAAAACGAGCTAAATCAATATCATTGTCATTTAATAATCGTTAATATTTACAATTAGTTTAAAATGTTATATTGATTCTTTAAATTTACTCTAATTAAATGTATTATTATTTTTTTTATAGAATTATTTTGAGGAAAGTAATAAAAATGTTCATACAAGTGTAGAAGAATACTTAGAATGCATGCTCTATATAGAAAGCTTTTAGGAAAATAATTTTTAGGAATATTAAAAATGAGCAAATGAATCCAACCAAGAAAGCGAGTAGTGTCTTATTATTGTTGCAAAAGATGAACGCAGTTTGTAATCTGAGAAATGAATTCCGGAGGCCCGTAGATGAATTCAGTAAAGAGACAGCAGGCGGTCCGCGAACACGAAAGACCTCACATGGTGCAATACAATGAGGTGGTCTCTGTAGTCTACATGGCTTTCATTCACTCGCTTTTCGTCTTCCTCCAGGGTGCCACTGAGGGAAAAACTCCCTTTGCCACGGCAAGACCGCTACAACTACTACTAGCTGCAAAGTGAAAGCCACTCTCGCTGTCACCCTGTCGTGCTCTAACAGAATTATGTAGGCGCCGGCTTGCGATATATCTCTTTGGCATAAGGGGGTGGTATTATATATATATAGAAGTAAAGCAAAACGAGTAAAGATATAGTTTAGTTAAAGAGAAAAAGTAGAGTGTGAAAATGGAGAAGGGGTACGATATTGCATTTTTCCAGGAGATTTACGCCATGACGACAATGAACTCGTTATCCCGCAGGGTTTTAACGAGAGCAGAATCCGCCTGGATTTTCACCAGAAAAAAGTTAGGATGAGTAGGTACAGAGTTTAGTGATTCGTCTGTCGAGATTTTTTTTCTTTTTAAGGGGAAAGTGAAAAAGTGAATGAGAGAACGGGGGTGGATTTTTCAGAGATTCAATTTCCATCTCGAATGTATGTATGTGTATGTGTGTTGAGAAAATTGAATGGAGCTACAATATTCTAACACACAGAGATCCTAGATTAGGGTATCAGGTAAATGAGAAGGGTGATAGACAATACTCTGGACAAGGATCTTAAGGACTGGAGACTTTGGAATCGGAGACTAAAGTATTCCATGGTGATTTAGGTATGAGAATGCGTTTGCTTAGGATAGCTGATGGTATTTATCATGAAAACTGTTTTAGGAGGATTCAGAGTTCGCGAAAGCTTGGTATGATGAACGGGCTTTTCTGTCGCAGTGGGCGAGGCATTAATATAACGTTAACAGACTTGTAACTCAAGTGAAATGAAAGCAAGCTATACATCTTGCTTTGCATACCAGAGGACTAACTTCATGTAGACTCAATCCATCATCTGAGTGAAATGGACACACTTTAGTTGTATATAGGCCATCATATATCACAAGCTTAACATCTGGCGCAAAGCTACAGCATCAGAAACTTGGATTGTTCCAACGCCGCAAGATACTACAGACTTCTCTGTTCTCCTTCTCCACCTGGTGATGGTGACTTCTCCGATTGTTCGCAACTTCCAACACCAACTTGGGAGGCGTTTCATTTAGGCTACGTAACCACATTGCGGATTTGTGGTGTGCGGTATGAATAAGCAACCTTGTCTGATATGCTTCGAGATGCTAAAGTTCCAGGCGAGATACAAAATTCAAGTGTGAAATATATCACATTACATCATAAGATCGAGTAACAGAGTTTGGATCACAGTCGAGGGAATTTGATTGGAAGCTGCTATAGAGAGAAGAGCACTCAGAGTTTGTTGAAATTGAAAATGAAATCCTATCAGTTAGGGTTTGAGCTGATGGGAAACGTTAAAAAGTGAAGGAAAATACACTGATTCAATGTTCCCAAGTTGATCATACCATCAACTTGCCCTATCTGGCTATTTATTTTCTCTTTTAAAAAAAACTTTTGAGCCAGATGATGGTCTGACTTTCAAGAACTTGATTTAAATCTCTGTACTTGATTTATTTATTTATTTATTTCTGTAAATCGAAAATGATTTTTCTCATTCTATTTACAATCTTTCCAACTATAAGTTAACTCCAGACATATCGATTGATTGTTGTTTAGTGACTACGATCCGTCAAAGTGTTTTCAAGATATCGTCAAATAAAGTTTTGTTATATATGAAAAAATTCGTAAGCAATATCTCAAGTAAGGTTAGACAGATTTTGCTTTGAAACCTCTTTTTCAATACATCAAGGTAACTCGGAATCGAATAAATTTTGAGCCATATTCTTGAAAGCGTTATCAAGTTATTCAGAAAAAATAAAAAAAATTTTACTCACCAAAATTACATTTATATGAGTTTTATAAATTCCTTTTTTTTTCTTTCAATCAAAGTATAAATCTAAAATGTTGAAAAGAAAATTTTTTTAATCAAATTCAATATCTTCCTATGTTTAACTTTTTTACAACACTTTAAATGACATTTGTTCTATTTTACCCCCCAGTATTTCAATTTTTCTTCGGTTTCCCCTACATATTTTTATATTACAGCTGTATTTCAAAAACTATTGTGAATGATTATCATGGTCTCGAAAATATAAAGATTTAATAAAAAAAATTCAATTTTGACCCTAAAGTAATATTTTTTAGGTGTTATCGAAATTCAATATATAAAAGGAAAAAAATGACTGTGAAATATAGTCTATTCATTGACGTAAATCTACATGATAGAGTTAAAAAGCTTATTGAGAATGGTTTTTAAAAGTAGAAACTGGAGCGATGGAGAAGCAGCAAAAGAAGCAAAACTGAAAAGCAGTGAACAAGAATAGCTTGGAGGTCCATGTTGACTACTTACCATGACAATAGCTCGTAAAATATGATACCTATTCGCTGCTTGCGAGTACTCGACTACACTGTGGGTTATAGTTTGCCAGCTAACTAGTAGGCCGGGGCTATAAGTCGTATCTTTCCTTTTCTGTCACTTGACTCAGAGAAGTCTGTGAGAGTCGAGGGTCGTGCTGTTTCACCCAACGTATAAATATACAACTCTCTCACTATTCACTGTTGTGATGCAAAGAATAGCAAGCAATTCATGCTCGCCACCATCAACCAAGCAATTTGTCGTCTTTCGTAGAGAGCAAACTGATAGGTAAATCTAGTAATTCAAAATGAAGGTCAGGTGTAAATAGGTAGGAAGTAAGAGATTTATTCAATGACCAGACGAGGTTTATTGACTTTGTTTGCATGTTTAAATTTACTTAGCACATCTTTACCATAACTAAAAGCAAGTTTTGCATTTTCCTTGTCTTTTACTTGGAAATTTTTCATCATCTAGCTATCAGGATGGGTTAAGACACTATTAAATGGATTCTTTAGAGACGTTGATGAGTTAATAAAGTAGATACATCAGTTCATTGGGTTAGAGTGTAGTTCCTTATTGAAAAAGTTATTGGGAAAAGCGTCTGTAATATTTACCATCAGAACTTGGGTAGCTATACCAGCATACTTGGGGTGGCGTGAAAATTTCTTAATGCTTTAGGATCACAGAAAAGACCTCGGTAAAAAGTTTTACAAAGACTTTCATAACAAACTTCTCACTCTTATTTCAAAATTTTTTATACTTTGGCCTGATTATAAATCCTGTTTACCAACTCAGTTGTATTCTTCTTCTTAAATTTTTTTTTATTCACTAAGCTTTGAAGATAAAAAAAACTGGGCAAAAAATCAACATAATCATCTTGATCATGATAACTATCATCGGAATCATTATAATCATGTTAGAAGATGTTTACTTCTTATGTGGAAACCAATCAATTGATTCAAAGAAAAAATTAATCTCGTATACAGCAGCACAACAATGTAAGGATTCAATCGATTCATTCTGACCATTTGGAAATATTGGTAGCCTAGAAGCACGAGCCACACGCGATATGTCTTCTTGATCAAGAAGATAAAACTCTCCGGTTCTCTGATCCTTACTTGGAGCTCGGGTCTACCTTGTAAAATCAGAGCTGAATAAAAAGAACGATGAAGAAATAAGAGCAAGAAGATAAAGAGTGGAAAAAAAGATGAAGAAATACAGGAAGCTACGATTCATCAACCGTGCCGGATTCTACAGTTAGATCATCCATCATCCTCATATTTCTGTCCTTCGGTTGCACCCTCGAAGCATTGATTATCTCTTTTTATTTCTTTTACATTTTTCACTCTCTATCTTTATTTTTTTCATTATTCTTTCCCTCGGGTGTCACTCTACAACAACAATGGTACAATCAATAGCTCTTTGCAGTACTTTTATTCGTACTTTCCTGAACATTCCATCTAGATCTCACGATTATTCATAATTATTTGTTTTTGGTTACTTCACTAATTTTTATCAGAGATTTTGTTTTACTCACAATATTTACCTATCTCTTTTGATCTTTTCTTGACATTCATTCATGACCTTGTATTGTCAAAGTAATGTCAACAGGTTAATCTAGCCTTGTCGGAAGATGAATAAGAGTAAGAGGATGCGAATTTGTTGATGAGCTTGACGAAGAGAGACAGTATATATATATTCTCGTTGGATTATGCGTGATGTTCAGCTGTCTGGCACCGCGACAGACATGCCAAGCGTGTTTCACTGAATGCTTGGATGATGCTCATATATTTTTGCTGAGTTCAGTGCTACTACTCACGTTGGTTTAAAAAAGAACAAAAATACTAAATGTAGCTTAGTGTTTGTGAACATCTGCATCCTCAAAATAATGGAAATCTGCCCCTATTATTTTTTTTTATTTTTTTTGCAAATTTCATTCTTGAAATAGAGTTTTTTCATCTGGTGATGTATTATGTATTTAAAATATTTTTTAAAATTTTTTAAAAATTCAACGGTTTAGGGATAATAGGAGATATATTAGACTGCTTCTCTGAGCTATTTTGTAAGCTATTTTATAATTGATATAATTGAGTTTTAGCTATAAGGGACTTAATTTAATCTATTGATTATTCTAAAAGGATTTCAGTTAGTAAGAACGCATTACGAAGTGTAACAACAGATTAAATAAACAATAGTTTTAAGTCATTTTTCTTTTAAATAATTATTTTTTAATATTACGGATTCAAATATGCATCATTAAAGAACTTGAAAAACTTATTCAAATCTTATTCTTTTGAATAAACTTTTGTGATCATCAATTTAAAAAATAACCTAAGCTGACGTGGATTTTGTTGGTGCTGATCATGAATATGGTATCAGTTTTTATCAATCATATCAGGTTTTATGGTAATATTTTTTTCAAAAGAGAATTTCCGATTCTAATGATAAAAAAATTTCTTTTCCACATTATTTCAATAAACAGATTATTCTAAAAAATCATTACTCATAATTTATAATAATGAAAGACTCTTCCAAATGATAAATTTAAACAAGAAAATAAAATCATTAATAAGCTTAAACATTCACTCAACTATGATACAATCTAACTTGATAGGTAAATAAATGACACATCTACCCTATTTTATAATCTGATAATCTGAACATACGCTTTCTAATTTGACTAGGGAATCAAAGATGCTTCAGCAGACGTTTTCTGTCCAATTAAGCGAAGACACATAAATTCATGAATTGATTTTTTGATTCCGGTTACATAAGCATTCTATCAACTTCTGTTGAGCAGAAGCAGATTGAAGAAATATTGAATATCAAATTAACACGAAAAATGCATACTTAAAAATGAAATAAATCACCAGGTACACAAACTAGCTGTCAAACACGAATTTTAAGATAATTTATGAAGCTACTATATATTTATTCTCGGCCACCGACCACTCAAACTCGGTTAGACTAAGTATGCAATTCTAAGTGGTAAAATAGCCGATTTGTCTCATTACCAGTTTACGATGTATGAAGTTTCACATTGAACGCTATGGACTGTACGGGTTGCGGACACGCATGGCTATTTAGGTGACGGAAGTGAGCTTACTATGTGGTTCTATTGTGGTTAGAATAATGGAGCAGTTCCCCCTTGTGTTACTATGAATCACCAATGAATTGATGATTACAAGCATGCATTCACTTCATTATTATGTTCAACTTTTGCAGTTTATCACAGTGACATGTTCATCAAAATGTCTTTGGAATCAAGCAAATGTAATCTACTATGGATATAAATTTTATTCATTGCATCTAGTTTATCTCTGTATAGAGAAGAGGAAATAAAACGTAATGTTATACAACATCAGCTGATTTGCCTTAGACTCTTGTGAGTGGATGTAACACAGAGTTGAAGGTTCTAGGATTATAACATACATCAGCAGACGTATTTTCCAAGAAATGATACGGGGTGAAAAGTAATAAGAAAGAATGAAAAGTGGTGACGGGAGTGAGTAAGAGGGAAAAAGAAAAAAATACCATTTATGCGAGTCACTCGAGGAAGTCTGAGAAAGGGCGCTAGAAAGTCGTGTTTTCTGGGCGACAGTTGGTAGACACCAGAGATGTTAGAGAATGAAGGAGGAATATACAAGAAGACAATAAGTATGTGCAGAGTATTTAGAGATGCGTCGTGAGTGCAAACTCTCCGAATTCCCAGTTGTACACGGCAGCGATGGATGTACAAGTTCGCTCGATTTAATGGGCCTGGAGACTCGACATTCGCAGCATTTAGTTTACCGCTCGTTGAAACTGCAAGCTACGTTTTACTGTCAAGAAGACATGCTAAGATTAGGAATACAGCAAGATAGGCACTCTCAAAGGAATGTTTGAATTTTCTTGTTTTATTTTTTAATTTTTTTTATGCTTTCTTTCCTTGTCTATTCTACTCTCACTTTGTGTTGTCTTGTCGTTCTGTTTATATACAAGTAAGATAACAAAACGTTTCTCATTTTGGTGTGAATTTATTCCTGGCGAGTGACAGTCGAGACACAGTTGCATTCAGCGTCGTCGTGTACACTAAGAATAAGCAATGAATTGACTTTTCAGAATAGAATATACGAAAATTAAAATGAATAAATTAGTCATAAATAAAGTCTGAATAGCTTCGCATTATATTTATTTTATAACATCAGTGACACTTGAATAAAGGAACAATTGCTTTGCTAAAAATATTGATTATCATCATGAAAAATTTTTTTGTATACACACAATCGTCTTTAACTTCAAATTATTACTACTTGATTTATAAATAAAATTTCAATGACATTGAGTTATATTCATTTTACACATCGGTGACAGTCGTATAAAGTAATAATGGCTATGCTGATTAAAATAGCTCTGCATTATATTTATTAAAAAGTTTAAAGCATTTTCATGCAAGAACTCGTTTGGCTAAAAATACTTTAGTTATTATTAATGACGTTTGCTGTCTCTTGGAATAAATTTTTTATTTTTGTCATAAACTCTTCATTTAATACTCATCACCTTTTTTATTTTTATGCGAATAACTGAGTCAAATTTCAGAGAATTTCAAAAAATTAATGAACTTGAACATCTTCCAATTACGATCATTGAAGAGTTCATCAGACCTTATTAGTCAGTTAATAACTACCCTTCACATTTTCATAAAACAATTATCACCATCAATAATTTTTATGAACTGTACTCGGTAGATAGGTACATGGAGATGAACACGACTGAGCACGATCTGCTCATGGTAATTTAATAAAAGTCCAGCAGAGTTTGAACATACCACGTTTTATTGTCACTCTTGACAGGTTAGTAACTTGGCATTGTCAGTGCTCGTAAATTCATTGGAATTAATCACAATTAGGCTTTCGCACTCCCTGGGCGCAAACGTCAACGGGTTGATGTGGATCGAGTGGATTTTAGGCGACACTTGGTGCCCGCTAATTCCAAGCTAATGGCCGAATTAACGTTATATCCTCGCAAACTCGGATAATCGAGAGAGATGACGCAGAAGCAAAAGGTAAAAGAAGGACGGAGAATATGAGATACCATGACACTCTGGTAGCTGACACGTTGTCGATTATAATTGAACGACAGTCCAACCGATTGTCCCTGTTGATTGGAGAATCTAACGTCACTTTCTCTCCCCATGAAATGCCATAGGGACCAGTTGGGACTTTCCGTGGGCGTTCATTGCTCCCGGAAATGCGTTCGATTTACTTCCGTGCGGAGATTGGTCGGCTTACACAAATTGAATGAATTGGCAGTCTCCCTAAATAGTGAGAAATTTTCCTTCAGGAACTCTGATTACCTTTTACAGCGTCAATGACTTGTTGAAATGAAGCAGCAGTAGAAGATAGATTCAAATTTCACTTGAATTCTCAGCAGGATGGAACGAAGACTCGTGAAATCGACGGAGAGCACTTCCTGAGGGGAGCACCAGTGCTGCAGGATGGAGGGAAGTTGAGTGAGCCAATTGTTAGGGTGAGGCATGGAAAACATCCGCTCGGGATTCTCTTTATCAAATCATCATTAAATGATATCATTCCGCTTATTAATAATAAATTGACTGCATCCTTCATACTTGTATGCCTTTATCTAGACTCCAGCGTCTGGAAGACCATCATGATTACTCATAACTAAAATTAATCTTATACTTCCGCGTGTTGAAGCCATTGCACAAAGCGTCGTAATCTCTGGCAACCATTTTCCACAGCTGTTCTCAGCTATAAGATGATGCCATTCCTGGTTGTGTGTTACCCACATTGCAATAAGACCTTGCAGTGTTCTCTTGTGTGTTACTACTGCAGTTGATCCGCTAGATTGTTCCCAGGCGTGAGGCCAAAGTCCTTTTTTCTTTTCTTCTTGCTGGTTCTTGCTCCCTTGTTGTCGATAGCCGTTTTGAGAAACGCAACACCATTTTTCCTCTTGTAATCGACATTGGCCGATCTTTACAGGCTGATGGACACGAATGTAAGCTTTGTTGCAGAACAGAGAATGGTACACAGACGGTTAAGTTTGACGGGGGATGCCTCCAAGGATTTTACGCGCTCTACGGGATACTACCTCTATAGATATCGTTGCGAACTTTCGGGTTATACTACGGACGATTGGCCGTTGTGGCCAACCCCGGGCTCAAGTTTCATTTGATCCCTGTCTTGCTACACAACTATCAACCCGTAAATATATGCTTTTTGGGTTTTATGGGCTTCATAAATTTCAAATCTTGTCTACACTAGTCTCAGAAAAATTCTATATATTTTACACGCTGAGAAAAGTATTTGTTTTTATTTAGCTATTTTTATCTTGGTCATAAATAAATTGACTTATTAATTAAGCTTACTAAATAGAAAAAAAAAATTAAATTATTATTAATTAAAAGTTAATTGATATTGAGAAATATTATTAGATAAATTTAAAAAGTGATAAATGAATTTGTATCAGAAGCATAAATTCTTTTCTACAATGTATAAATAGAAAAGTAAACTTGAGGAATGTTTCAGGCAAATTTTTATGCTAATACTAATATTTGCATGCAATTATTAAGATTATTATTTTACATAAGAAGATAAAATTGTTGTTGAGTTGAATATTTTTTTTTCTGAGGAAAATTTTTTTTTTAGTTAATTGCGGGTTAATTTTTTGCATGAAAAAATTTTTTTGTCGAGATAAATGAGGAATTATGATACTCAAGTAGATATATTCTACACACATATGTATTGTAGCTGCTAATTGAATCCATACGGATTTCGTATTCACGCCGTGAACACTAGATAAATTTGCATTTCCTATTTGCATGCATAGTATTTGGTAAATACACGTTACATTCTTTGTGTTATTAGTCTGATGAGTTGCGTGCATGCTGCTGTTTTAAATGTTCCAAATTTTGCCTCGAATATTTTAACTGCAATTATCAGTTCGTTGAGTCAAAATATTTTAATTAAAATGTCATATTCAGTCACGATATTGTGAATATTTTTCTTAACTCTCTATTCTTTCTCAATACCTGTCTAGTACATATGTACATTAATATAAAACTCCAAAGATGAAGAATGAAATTCTGAAAATCTTAAACGTTTTATTGGCAATGGATAAATAAACATTTCTTCGAACCAGTAGGTAAACGTTGAGCACTTTTTAAGATCAAATATTGGTACACGTCGGGTGCAGACCGCAATAAAAAAAAGTAAAGGGAGTGTTGACGATGTCTCGCTACCCTATCCTATTTCCTCTCTTTACTTATACCATGCTATCATGTAAAGTCAGTATGAAAATTCCAAGTCAATTTCATAACCAAACTGATGCGAATATCACGATGAAATATAGCACCTCATATTAGAATGACAATCAATTAAATTTATTGAAGCAACCCTTTAATTTATCAGCAATGATAATAAGCATGATTAACGTTTCTAGTGTCAAATGGCTTGATCAAAACGTGGGAAATTAGCCGCAACAAATCACAGCTCACCCCTAAATCGTGTACATACATTCGATGCTTCGAATTTTCGCTGTTTCTCGCACATTCTGTTCTACTGGGAAGCCCCTGCATAATTCATAATGGCTATGGAGAATATATACAGACAGTAGACTCAACGTCCACTGAGTTCTATGCAACATGATCCAACTTAACGCGAGCTCTAGACTACGCCCCTGGCGTCCGCGGTAAACTATATGATTCATCGGAGCATTTCTCTCACTGTTAACCTCATGGTTGATGAGCTAACATTTAACATAGGTAAATGTTGATTCTACCAAGATAAATCATTTCAAAATTATTCGCAAACTCCTCAATTTTGTAACTTATGTTGTAATGAACAGCTATATATATTCAGATAAAAATTTATTATTTTGTGAAATATCTTTGGAATATTGATATGTTCAGGGAGGATATGAGACATATTTAGAAAGTTATTTTGGGTAAAACAAGAATAAAGTACAGGAGGAAATGGAGGATAATAAATTTTAATCGATGGAATAGAACATCATTTTGTGTATTGAATAATTAATAATATTTTGGAACAATAGATTGTTCAATATCAAGTTAATAATTGAGCGGTAAATAAAATTATAACAGTTATCAATCTAATTGGTTTTCTTTCAATCATTTAATAAATAACAGATTTTTTTATTCATTATTAAACAATGGAATGCTCTAAAGTTATATTTAAAGGAATTTAAAATGCATACTTTTCTTACATTAAAAATTTGTTCATAAATTCATTAATTTTATTAAAAATGTTACTTACTTGGAGTGTTGGTAGAAAAATTTTAATAATGACTAGAGAGAAAAAGCTCATTTGATAGTAAAATAGAGATATCACATTTATTATCTCTGTTTGTTTTTTCAATAAATTAAAAGAAATTAATTAATCTTGAGAAAACTTTAGCATGAAATTTATGATATCTACCTATCGTAATTTTAATTTCAATGTTTTATAAATTTTTTTTCAGCTCATTTAAATAATTCTCCTTGTATATATTTTCCTGGATTTTTTATAGCACATTATTCTTCATTAATTCTTATGTGTCAGAATTATGTGTAAGAAGAGAAAAAATAAAGAACATTTTGTACAATTGTCGCAAGAATAGTAGCTAAAAAAATGCGTATCCTTAACTGCAGTACTTTGTTCTCGTGGGTGAATCCAACGTAGCCAAAAAGCGTGTGGTCTATACATTTACTCACAACCGAGAAGGAAAAAGATAGAATGAAAGAAGCAAAATTGCCTGGTTTTTTTCGTGCGAGTATGCGGTCGTTTCGCTAGCAAGAGATTCCTAGCCGTTACAGTAATCCCCAACGAAATAGCATGGAAGCGTAGATGAATATATGGCAGGATTTTATTCATGGGTCGCGACATTCAGTGTATAGTGATCAAAAGATGGACGACGGCATAGAGACGACAGGTGCGAGGGGTATATCAATGACGAACAGAGAGTGTAATCCCTGAAGCGTAATGGGCAAACCTAATTACATTGATGCGCTTCCAGGGTAGATCGACGAATACCGGCACGCCAAATCGGATTTGTCCTATCGCTTTTCGGCATTAATCTGACGCGCAAATACACGCGGATTATATTACCCCCTTGTATCCTAGTTTGCCTGTTAGTGAACGATACGATAAAAAGTATGAATCAATCACATTAAAACCTGTTTGATTTTCACAAGGATTCAATAAACATTATTTTGCTGCTGGTCATAGATTTATAATACACTACAGACTTGACTACCAGCTCTAAATATTTTCCGTAATTTATTCTTCATATCTCCATGCCTCTTTGAACTTGCAGGATTTTCTCTGCTGCTGATAAAACCAACCGAAGAGGTTCAGCTTCGATATCTCAGTTTATGGCTTTTTTAAGGCTAAATGTGAGAGAAAAAGTCGAGGATTTTTCTCTATCGTTCAACCGTCATTTACATATCTTAGCAATAATCATTTGTTTTAATTCTGCCTAGTACTTTCAAAGTTGACATCTCTAGAGCAATAATTAGATGTAATTACCAGATGTTTAGCTGAAAAGAACATCTTGAATTATTTTAAAATATATAAAATTGAGACATTTTAGCTTGAAGGGTTTAGTGCTTGAGTTCCATTATAGATGGTATAATACGTGCTTTCAGACAATTAATCGTTAATAAAGTGACGGTTTAATCAAGTTAGTCTTTATTATCCTTCAGCAGTGTCAATCTTTGCTCAACAAACCAATATTTTATCCATCAAATCCTTCTTTGACGAAAATGACATCAATATCTTAAATGTATTTAATTACAAGAAGGATTTGCATTTTCAATCTCCAAGGGGAAACGCCAGGTACTCTATAGACTAGATTAAAGAGAATAAATCAAATTACAAAGGACTTGTTGTTATTAAAAAAACAAACAAGATTTTAATTACTCAAGAATACCGTACAGAGAAATTCAAACTTTTTGCTCTTTTATTTATTAACTGATTGATGTTTAAAGAACAAAAGAAAATATTCAATTTACTTTGTAGATAGATCAAGGTTTTTAAAAATAGTCTAACCATTATTGATCCTAAAGTATTGATGTGCATAGTCATATGACTTTTCTTACCCCACTGGAATAAGTATCCCAGTTCTACCCTGTATATTGACAGCGTGATTTTTTCATGCTATTCAATTATAGTATCTGATGATCAATCCTAGAAGTGGTACATCTTTATTAGCTATAACATTTTACCCATCATTTATCACAAGTCTAGGGTGATGATGTCAACGCACCCTTCAGTTTACCACAGCTATCAATTACCAAAGTCCCAGTCTATGGATTTCTCAAACAAAACAGTTTCATCAGTACTTGACGAGCTTTTTCCATTGTTCTCATGACTCTAGATATTCTTTAGCACAATGGCTGAATAAAAAATTTCAAGAGGGCAACTACAAGTGACAGATCCTCCATGCCGGAAGAGACGGAAGGATACGTTTGCGACAGCCTCAATTCCGGTGTACTTGTCAAGAATACTCCATCCTACTTCTTTAAAGTATGAAAAGATTGCAGTCATGGATCATATCATTTTTTCTTTTGATTTTTTTTTTCGTGATATATGTATGCACAATTTTTCGCAACAAAAATTCAAGTCAATATATTTTTTTCACTTGCCATATTGCAGTAGGATATTGCTTAAGGGCACAAGAGGGACGCATGAGAAATGATAGAAAGCATTTTTCCAGGGATGGTGGTGATAAGAAGAAAACGAGATGCGTTGCCAGACAACGCACATTTATTTTCTCGTTTGAACGTAGAAGCGACAATAAAAAGATTGTCCATTTGCTCTTTTTTATGATTCTTTCTTCAGTGAATTCCATATACACGGTAATAGGTTTTTTCCTTGCTATTTTAGCTCAGTTGTTTTAACGGGATGTTTTACGTCGACTGGTAAGATATTCAATTAAGATTTTATATCGAGTCACTCTGGTACAGTAGTAGGTGTTTCTTGTGTATAGCTCTAAGAGAGGTCTTCACCATGATAAGGAAACCTTGACTGTGTTGTACAGAGGGAGGTAATTAATGTCACGGCGCATGTTCTGTTGCTGCTGAAGCGGGTTTGTGCCTTTAGCAAAGCGGCATCCTGCGACTGGAATATTTATGGGATGTGCACGGTAGATGGAGATCGATTGATTCGAGTCCACGAAAGCAATTAAGAAAGCTAGGGTGCTAAGACTTGAGTGGAAGGAGAAGAACTTGGCCTTGGAGATCATGGAATAGTTGGTGATCTCCAACTTCTTGACTTTAGCACTTGGTAATTATTATACCAACCATTTGAATAATCTGATTTTTAGTAAATACTTTTGCTGGGAAAGGTAATGAAGGTAATAGAGCAATTATCCTTGTATCAGTAGAAATGCGAATTGAAAGAAAGAACTAAATGTTTGTTTTGTAACTGATGAGTGGATTCTTTTTTGGCGGATTTTGTGGTTGTTCTGTCCTATTCTTCACATCTTTCTTGAGTTCTTGAAATGATACCCTAGCACGTCGGCTTATTTGCCAGGAACCCAAAGGGATTACTAAGAGTCAGATGACACTGGACAACATTCAGTCTACTAAAGTGATGTAAAGCTGATATGTACCATTTGTAGAGGTCTTTGATGTCACTAGGGAAATATTCTACTACATACCAGGTGATTTAGAAATAACCTTTATGGTCGTTCGTTGCAGGTACTAAAGGTAGTTTTGCACAACCTGTATTTTTTCATTTTATAAAATTACATCTCATCTGTTCACAATACAATACTGAAAAAGACATTTTCATTATTTTTAAAATACATTTTTGATGAAGAAATGTTGTGATATGAAAATACAATATCTCCATGCTTTTATTTTGTTGCAATGTTTTTTAATAATATTCAAATGAAAATTTATTGACGTAATAAAAAATAAGTTTCATGTTTTTATACAGAATTAGTATAATAAAACCACATTTCAAACATCTAAAGTTAGAAAAGCTAATATTTCACTAGCTATAGTCGAGTATGAATAATTTCGAAAAGTAATTACTTCAACTTTTAGTATTATAATAATGTTTGTTTACTTTCATTTTACTATTAAAATACAGATTTTAAAAATTTTCCAATTAAAAACTATTTTATAATTAAAATTTCAAATTCATGCCAATAAAGATGTAATTTTTTTTCGTTTTTATGTTTAATACCCAAAATTTGAGGAATGTTTCGATTACTAAAATAATTGAAAATTAGAGAATTAATTAAACAGAATGTATAGAAGTAGGAATAGTCTAGGATAGAATTATTTCCAGTACCTGGCGAAAGCGAATCTAAAGGTCGTTCTGAATAATTCTGTATATACAATGTAGTAGATAGATGTATATAGTATCAAACAATAATATCATTTAACAAGTTATCCAAACAATATGCACACAAAGACTGTTGTAAGCCATAACTCAAACTAATCAAGCAACGAAGCGTAGCAAATTTTCGCCTTCGCAGAAAACGTCCACTTAAATTCTCGTAAAATGGTCTCGAACGAATAGCCATTACGTGGAGATGAGGATCAAGTACTAATATAAGGACGACGGTATTTGAGTGGATGCATTGATGGGAACGAGTGAGGCCACCAATGAGAATTGCGATCCTGATAAACCAGTGGGAAAGGGAGATTGCTGGCGAAGCTTTAGGTAATTTATTTGAGTGGTTGAAGAGACAAGCGTTTGCGAGCACTTTCTGAGTCAGAAAAAGTGGTTTACTCGGCGTTATGCCGCATGCTCTTTAGTAGATCGCGTTCGTTGAAGTGCTTTGATGTGAGCGCTCGCTTAAACTTCGCTTTGCAGCTTAGCCACGGGGCTGCTGACGCCAACGTGGTCATCTATTGACCAGATGCGAAAGGAAGTTTGTTAAAACGCTTCCTTTGAAGCTTCTAGTCTGAGTTTACGGTGAAACAAAGCTGAAACAGGCTACGTAGGAGAGTAAGTACCGTTGAATTAGAGATATATTTACTCATATATATGGCGTATATATACAGGACGGTCGAAATGCCAGAACAGTTGACTGATCCCTTCTAAGTGGAATCTAGGGAATTAATTTTTCTCTCCCTCCCTCTTCCTTCATTCATTTGTGCTCTTTCTCGTCCGCTCTTGACTCGGGCCGCAGTTAAACTCAGCAGTAATGCACGCGGGTCGACGCTCATTCAATCACGAATTTGCATGTAGATGAGACGCGGGCACCCGTGTAATACCAAGTCGTACATGCGTGCACTTTCTCTCTACAACCTTACCAGCCGGATCAAGTCTCGACGTGCGATTCAATTTATTCGGATTGTCGGGGAATCATCGTACTTGAAGTTAAAAGTCGTCATTTTAGAATCCCTCTTAGTTAAGTTGAGAAGGCAATTTAAAAATAATTTTTAACTGTCGAGGGGTCGCTGTTAAAAAAAATTAAAAATAATCAAAAAAAGTGATTTGGAAAGTAATAAGTTTGTTTTCAGATGCATGAGACAGATGAGGCTTAGAAGAGTGATGTAGTGTATTAGTTAAAGCCAATGGGGGAATCGAAAATCGAGATAAAGGGTCGTAGATAACCGTTGATAGCCCAGTAGGCTTGACTGTGAAATTTGTTTGACGCGCATGCGGCAATCCCGATTGTTCACCAGTTAAATAGGCGACACATTGATTTATTTAAAACACCAGAGGTGCAATGGGTATCGGTTATCGGTTCTCCGGTGACGTGTTGACGCACGAGATATCAAATCCGGTTTAAACACTGCTTTATAACGCGATTTGCAATCACGTATTTTATGCTTTTAATTATATCATATTATTAACCATCTACGTGTAACTAGAAATACATTAAATATGTATGCTCTATTTAAGTACATACATTCCGATAATTAAATTATAGACATTTTAAGAGATAACATTTTTTGTGTGATCATAATCAAAATTTATTGACATTCTATTTTAAATATCAGGTTACATATATCCAGTTCAAATAACCTACTTGAGAAAAATCGATTCCAATCGTTGAAATAAAAATTAGCCGTTTCAAAGAAAGCTTCCAATATCCAGTCAATGATGATAATCTTCAATTTATTTATACTTAAATTTATTTAAAGGTACTGAGAAAATTAGTAAGTGGAGTAATAACTTTTATAAATAACTTTTTTCATATCCAATTCCTTTTTATGATATTTTTCGCAGCATTTATTTATAAAATGAAATATTTTTGCAGCCATGTATTTGTCTCAAAATTTATCCATTAACATGTAAAAGATATAAAATATTTAAAAAAATTTAAAAATAACTTTTTTCCAAAAGTAAATTTACATCTTCAAATAAATTCAAAAATAGTATTTAAAAAAATAAAAACAAATATTTACCTCTAAATATAATTTAGCATACTGCAAAAAAAAAATAATTTAAAGTTTTTATTGCTTATTTAATTTATTACTCAATGTCCATAATTTATTGAGTAAAATATTTTTTATTTCTCCGACACTTTTATGCAGTAAAAAATAATATGCAATAAACCGAATACAAACAAAATTAACTCCACGAAAGTACTATAACGTGGCATAACAATAATTTATTATCAACTTTTGACACAGTGGCTGATAAAAATCAGCGAGAAAATGAAAAATGCAAGTAGAGATGGAGGATACGAAATCTCTTGTCGTCGAGATAGTGATCTCGAACAAGAATAGTCATGAGAGTGCTCACAAAATCCCATCACGTTTCCGTGGTGCTGGATAACGCTTTTCATGAGCTCTGAGGACGCACTCTTATCGCTGCTAGGGGCAAATGTATAGAAGAAGTAGAATGCGCGTAAAACTCGACGTTTTTATGAGTTTCAATCGTGAAACATTGGCGTTTGCCCTATCGACTTTTTCTATATAGAGATATATATTTATTCTTTTCACTATATTTGTATTTCTGAAGTGATAAAATATAACACAATCATTTCTTACACTTTATGACATCGGAAAACATTAAAAAATAATAGCCACACTTTCAAGCCCTTAAATTGGTTTACGAAACATAAAATTGCATCGTTTCTTTCATAAAATCAATTTAATAGATTTCTTTTCTTTCAAATACATCAATTCTAGAGCTCATTCTGGAAAAAAAACTCAATAGTCTCTACAATAAATTTCACCCTAAAAAACAATATTAAATGAAAGTGCCACAGTTGTTAGAAAAAATGCACATTATTACAGAAAAAGATGAAATCTATTTAGGTGATTACTGTTTTCATATATCTAGGGCAAATAAAAAAAGTGCTTCCACATTCATTAACGAGAGAAAAAAAATTAATTGCAGGTTTATTTTCTTTATTTTTTTTTTTTATTTAACTTTAAAAAAGGGTTAATTCTTCGCTCTCTGAAATATTACGAAAGATCTAGATAGTTGTAATATTTATTAATGAAGAAAAAATTGCCATAAAACTGTTATCTTTTGGTCGTCCAAACTGGTATATTCTTAAATGAAAATTCCGGGTTATAAATATAAAAATTTAATTATTCAAAATTTTTTTTTTGTTCTAGACTGCCGTCTAAATGAGGTAATAACATCCATGAAACATTCGATAAAACAGGCAAAGTTCCAATTAGCTACTGCAACTGGTCCTGAGGGATAGGACGACGGTATATGGCAGGGAGGGGCCATGAAAATTAACCGAGAAATTTGTACCCAAGTCGGAAGCATTAAGGGTTACAAGAGGAGCGATGAGTAAGCACAAACTTTAAGTAGTTTTAGTACCAAGAACCGCCCACCTGTAATATGGGATATTTCTTTTTTATCTCATTTTTTTCAATTCTTTTTTCATCTTGTTTTGATGATTGAACTAATCGAGGATTTACCCCCTGGAGTGAAGGAAAGTAAATATTTGATGATGATAGCCATATAAATGACTCGTGCATTTGATCATAAAATATTTATAACTCATTTGCAACAGAACTATCTTTTTTATATTTACTAACTCTAATTACTATCGGTATTTTATTGTTTCGTTAATTTGCTTAATAAATTTGAAAATATTCTGTTCAATTAATTATAATAGATTTCATAATCTTGTTTAATTGAGTAAATATTTGACAAATATCGAGTCATAAACTAGCAGAGTGTAGTCGAGACTCAAAGCACATGTTGGTTGGTTCATTTCTATCTACAAATCGACCACCAAAAGCAGACGAGTACATAAAGGAAGAAGCCAGAAAATGAAACTAGCACGCGTAGTGATAGCTACAGTCTCTCTAACTTCCCTTTGCTGTGTGCTACACACAGTGGTAGCTTCTTCTCTAGCTCAAAGGAGCCATTCGTTTTCATTGGGTCTCGTCGCGGAAGAGTTAATTAAGCGCTAGAGGTTTTACGGCTCTTACACTCGCTCGGAACTCGATCTCGTCCTTTTCTCGCTGTCGCCTCCAGGGGCTTTTCCGTATTATTTTATAAGAAGTGGAAATGCACTCTGCTACGTGAGAGATGATACCATTTTAGTCAACTACTCGACAATCTTTCTTATCAATTATATCCTGATATTCCTTCGTTTTTCTCTCTTAACTTTTTGCTATTTTTTTAGTTGAGATTTTTTTTTCAATTAACCACTTTAATTAAGATTAAGAATTTTTTTGATCATTATAATCATTTTTAATTTATTTTAAAGGGTCAAGTTGTATTAACGTTAAAAAAAATAGATTCTTCTATTGGGATAATTAAAAAAAAAGTTTCTCTAGTATAATGGAGGAAATACAACGTATTACTATGTTAGCTAATCTCATTTCCTCGTACTTTCTGCTCGGTAAACTTTTAATTTAATTGAAAAAACCCATATAATAGACTGAATAACTCATAGAAATGTGATAATTACGATATTCGGAAGGTTATTTCGCGGAATCAGAGCCCATTTTACTGGTGCACCTGTTGGTAATGTCATCATTGGACATTCACGCAGATGTTATTATACATTTAATGGCACTAGCATATGTCTGATGGAAGAGGAGATTAAAAAAATTTACTATCGTAAAATCCATTGACACGGGCCTGTTAATTGACAAACATTTATTATCAAGAATAATAATAATAATATATGTCCAGATGAAAGTCGTCGATTATTCTTTTTTTAGATTTTTTTTTTATATCATAAAATAAATGATCAATTGAATAGGCTTATTAGGTATGCGAAACGTGGGAAGGTAGAGAAAAAAATGCGAAGATGTTAAAAGTTTGTTAAAGTGGTAAAAAAAAAGGAAAACGAAACAACAAAGTGGGCTCGTGCCGTTTAAACTAGTCGGGTAAACTACTCCGCCTACTCTTGTCAAGAATTTCTACAGACAGCTTTCAGTGGCCCTGTGTTTATACTCATCGAACATTCATAACATTTGCGTTTCTCTAACTAGTGAGCTTGAGGATACCTTAGTTTGCATATTCAGTACTTTTTATTCTTACTTTATTGACATCCACGTTTCTGACTTGGCAAATGAAGAGACTTGGAAGGCACTTCAGGTTTTGTACTAAATGATAAGTAGAATATTACTGATTCCAGTACGATGTCCAATGTTATAACTGAGACTCTACAGACGTCTGGGATGTCAGACATTTTATGAATGATCTCAGCTGTCGGAAATTGGCCGCTTGCGATGCAGTCGAGTGCTTGTGGGGTTGGATTATTGAACTACAGACTAAATTAGCTCTTGCATGAGTATAGGTTGAGTGAAGAGATGCTTCAATGGAGACCAAAATGTTTTCTTTGCTGCTACAAGAGACTTCTGAAATGCTTTAAGAATCACTTCAGCTGCTGGTTATGTTAAAATAGGAATTAATAGTTTAATATAAAAGTTTGTAGCACGTGTTTTACTTTTTCTTCGACTATTATTATGCTTTTATATATCAGAAAACAGTAAAAGCTCATTGCTTAATAGTAGACTTCATCATTAAATCAAATGAAATTTCTCAGTTATTCAAAGTAGTCGAGAAAGATTTTTTAAATTCTATCGAACATTTTTCTTTTTAATCTAAATAATAAAAGAATATTTTTTAGTTTAATTTTTATTGATTAAAATATTCGATGAATACTTATGGAGTAAATTCCATTACTTTGATATTCAAGTATATGTCTCAAGATAAGAGTGAAATAGTAAGAATTTTTTATTATTTGTTTTGAAGACAAACTTTGGTTTTTACGGAATAGCAGTTTGTAGTGATGAGAGGGAAAATACGGAATGAAAAATAAAGAATGGAAATAAAATAAAGAAAATGTACATAATGTAGATATGTATAGACACACATTGGTTTTATGTCTGTTCGTCGAATTCGCAACATCAGCTTTACCTGAGTTTCAGAAACATACAAATTGTATGATGAGTCTTTTCTCTAGCTAGCAAGAATTATCGATCTTTTTTCTATCTTCTTATTCTATCTTTCACCTGACGAGCAAGTTTCTCTGCTTCTTTGTAAAAAATAATATTTACGCTCGTACTTTCAAGTTAATGAAATATGATGGCCAGAAGGCTTGACAATTCTACAGGGTGAATCTTTTTTTAATTTTCTATATTTTTTCTTCCATCTTCCATTACATATGCAAATACGTGTTTTAATATTTGTAAAATTTTTCAGATATTAAAAAGAAAACATTTTTAATGGAAATTTATTTTTATACTTTCATTGATAATAATTTTTAAAATTTCTCTCAAATTTTAATTAAAAAATTAAATTTGACATATTCTCCAAATAGAAATCGTAAATATAATGTCAATTTAATTCTATTTCAATTTAAATCAAGATTAAAATATTGGATATAAATTTTACCAGTTATTTTTTCTATGAAACATCATTTTTAAAGTAAAGATTGAAAAAATTCATATTTTAATATCTCCCAGTAATATTTTTAAATTCAAGAACTTTAAGAATAATTATTCCATTTTTATTAATTAATCAACTTCACTTTGACCTCATAAGAATTTCATTCTCATTTAAATTTCAAAAATTCTTTTTTATAAATTGTTTTTTATCTTCTTCCAAGTTGTTTTACAGTGTTTTTCTTAAAAAAACCAATCTCAATATATTTTTTTTTTTATTTTCAGTCGATTTTCTTTTTATCTGCAATTGGATTTTGAACATAAAAGAGCAAAGCCAAAAATACTTGTAAGTTAAATCGGCGTGGAAAAGTCATAGTCTCAGAGTTGTCGTCTATTTATCAGAGATATTCGTTCAGCATTGCGGCTAGTCATGAATAATCGCCGGCACCCTCGGGTGCAGAACAGAGGATGAAGATCGTGGATAGAAACCTATACAAGTGAAGGAGAGGACGAGGAAGTGAGAGGAATATGGCATGAGAGGGTGACTCTGCGGATCTGGGAAACCTCGTGGCAGTCGTTCCAACAACGTCTGGATCGTCGCCAAAACGAGTCTCGTATATATAAAACGTCTTGCGACGTTATACTTTCCCCTGTTCAGTTTACCGACCCTTCTAAAACACCGCCACACCCCCTGAGGACGCGCGAATACGATCTTGTTGCGACTGCAAAGGCACTTGACAACTCGCTGACGCAAACACTCTGACGATTTTTCCGCCACGTGTTGTTATATCTTTTAGGTTCTGGAAAATATGGAAATTTGTGTCCCAAAGATGTTGATAAAAGCTGAATTCCCCTTTTTATTTCATAAACACGACAATATTGAATGCACTGACATTTATACTTGATCATATTTAATTATTTAACATTTATTATTCAGTAAATATACATTTTTTTTAGAAAAGTATTTCATTACTTTCGATAGAAATATGGATGAGCTTAACACATTTTTTTCTTTATAAAAATGAAAACTCAATGAAATTTTTTTTATAATTTATTTTAACTTTTTTTTTATTTAAATCAAATTTTTCATTTCATTAAAATGAAATATTTTCATAGAAAATAAACCGGCTTCCACTTTGAGCTGAAATATTTTATGAATTTTCAAATTTATGAATATTGCAATAATCACATTATTCGGAATAAAATTTTCAATAAAAGTGGCAGTGTATTCAATTCGCATCATTCAAAAATAAAATTATCAGGAAATGTGGTAAAAATATTATCGTCATAAAAGTTTTATTTATCGATATCATTTCAAGCCGAAAATATACTTAAAGAAGCGGAAATAGTTTGTTTTTTATCGATGAAAATAATAATAAAAATAATGACGATGGAAAATGAATTCTCTCAGTATTAAATGAAGTGTGATTAATTAATTGCCTGTCTACACCACTAAAATAATTGAGAATGAGTAAAGTTAATCATCAATGCTATGCATCGTCTTGTCCCCTTTCTTCCTCAATCGCTAATTAAGATCCTTCGAGTGATTTTGTTGAACCGAATTCCTCGCTTTCTATTCTTCGGCTGTGCTTGCGCCGGTAGTTATGTCGGCCCGCGCACCGCGCCATCCATTTCAGCACTCCGGAAGTTTAGTAACAGAACTAAAGTTTCTTCTTTCACTTCTGGTATTGCCGACTTTCTTGCACTAGTGAGAGACTTGAATGTAATTTGTAAAAGAAGTTGGTGGGACAAGCGATAGGTAGATTTACGCCTGAGAAATCTTTAAGGAATCGAGGAGCACTACATATATAAGCGTATATGTGGCGTATATAGGTATCGTACAAAATGAGAAAAAGAACATGGAACAACTTTGGAACGAAACTCGTAAAATCTTGGCATTTCCTTATATGTAACTCCCTCCTTTTTTGTATCCATCTTCTGCACAGATGCGGGCGACTATATTCGACCCAACTTCTTCCCCTTATTCGTCTTGTTGTGTTGCTACGTCTTTACCTTTTTATTCTTCAGCTCTAACTTCCCCGATATCTTGAAACATCTTTCTCTTCCTCTTTCTCACTTCCTTTCATGGTAAATTCATAAACTCCCGACATTTTTCCGACAACCTGCACTTAGTGCTACTGCCGATGGCATCAATTTTCTTAGGGGAGAAGAAAAAAACTTTGCAATAACATTCATCTCGATTGTTCTCAATTCTAAATATTTACTTATACTTTTATTCATTTATTCATTCAACTTTTTTCTTCTAGATCTCGATTTTTCAAACATATTCACTATTGTTTTAAGTGAAATGATTATTTTCATTTTTCTTCATTTATACGTGAAATATATCGACAAGACACAGCATGAGGAAAAGGACATTTATCTTTGTTTTTTGCTTGTAAAAAATTCTAGCTTTAGAAAAACATAAATATTCTCACGGAAATGGTTTCTTAAATTTACATAAATAAATCTTCTGTTTCATTAATTTTCATGGTTTTAAAGAACATTAATTTTATTTCTTCAGTTTAGGAAATCTTTTTGAAAAAAAAATTAAATGGTCGTCTTCTATTTTTGGAGTATCATTAAAAATTTTCCCATTAATAAATAGTCTTTTTACTACTGTCCATCATTTTTCATAGCAATATAAAATCAGGAAAAAAATTCAAGCAATTATATACCGGTCCAGATGCTTTTAAGCCAATCCATCCCTTTAATATCATACCTCTCTTATATTTAAAAAGGTACACGAGAGAAATTTCTCCATCCTACGTGAAAAAAATTGGAGCGCTAGTTGAACGTTATTAATGAATATTAAAAAAGCTGTCATAGCGTCAGTGAAGTGACAAAAAATATCGAAGATCGATTTGAAAATTTCTTGCAATAGATATACATACATAACATGAGGACGAAGAAAGGAGCAGGAGAAGCAACGAAGATGAAGCAGAGAATGAGAAGAGAGAGTGAGGGGTTCATGTGCTAGCGTTGGTACTCCTTATAGAAGCAGTCGAGTGACTATAAGCCGGTTATTTATAGGAATTAAAAGTGTCGCGACAATCGGGGTTGAACGAGGGTGGGCTTTATCCACTGTAGGGTCTTCAGACGATCGAGTTCCAAGTTTTCGTTATGAGAAAATAGTTGCGGGAACTTTAAAGTAGTAATATATATACTTTATGGGTGACTCAATTATATCTTTCGACACTTTAAAAAATCAGAAAATGTGGGACAAATAACTGTAGGGGAAACGTGTAAATTTAACAATAGTGTAAATCCGCCTTTTCATCACAATAATACGCCTATAACAATACTATTCTTTAAGCCCTAATTTCACCAATAGAAAAACATCACAAAGACGCTCCTAATAGAAATGAGTCTTTATTAGAAAATAATCTACTGACATTTACAGAAAATTTTCATCCAATCATTTTATCTTTCATTTGAAATTTATTACAACCAGGTGAATAAAATCTTTATGAAGGAATAAAAATTTAATTTTTCTTTACTTTCAACTGTCTATAAAATTATATTAATATTAACATAGACAATTATTATCGAATCCATCGAAATATTAAAAATTTATTCAATTAACAAGAAATAGATTCAATTTTTTTTCAAATAATTGAAATTATTCCTTGATGTTTTTTTTTTGACAAAAAAAAACAATTATTGGAAAATTAAATTTTCTCAATAGAAATGAATAGACTTTTTAATTTCCAAGTCAGGAAATAAAATAAAATAAAATGTCACTATAAAATGAATCCTGTTGAATTTTTCATGTGGTTTCTTCGCGCCCTGCGAAGAATTATAGTTGCCTTGATCTCGCATGATACGGGGTCTTCTTCAGTGTCCCAGAAGCAAGTTGATCCACATGGTAGTTTCGGCGGAGAAAAAGATTATATAGCCAGTAAGACAATTAATTTTGTGAAAGATAAGAAGTACCGACTTTCTTTTGCGCGACCGCTCTTCTTCGTTTGTAGAAGATATAAACCACGAGATATCGTTGCACAGTTTTTACTTGTTCAAATCTCGTCACCATTATCTACTTCCTAACGATCGTATTACGAGCATTTTTATCAGTGAAACAATAAATAACCATAGAGATTACAAGGGTAGAAAAAAGTGTCAAGATTTAATCTTGTTCTACTAATAGACCGGTTAATAAATAATTAAAATGCATTTATGCATGATAAAACGGACCATTAATCATGATAAATCAATTAATTCGGCAGCTCGATGCTGTTAATGACCACAAGACGATTGTTAACGAGAGATGATTGTAATGAAAATACTACTACTTCTCTTGCTCGTTATGTGGCACTTGTGAATTTATAACGAACACAGAAGTTATCGAGCAAATTTGTGAACACACATTTTTACGTATTTTCCATGCATATTGAGGAACCAACAAATTGATTCGCTTGGATCAATTAAAAGCCCACGGATTGGCTCGCTAATAGACGAATGGAACAACAGGCATTGTTCGTTATTGTGAAGCGTTGATGCGTCACGTTTGCATGTTTTGCTCTTGCAAGACTGACGAGAAGATCGATAAGTGCCAAACTACGTTTATATGGAACTCCTTTCGTGCATTCAATTTTAATCACAGACAATGTTGAAGTTGCAATACCGATTACATGATGCAGTCTACTATATATTATACTCATTAAATTAAATAATGAACAAGGATAAAGAGTGCACACTATTCTCTGGGGTGGATTTAACTTGGTATAAGGATAGCTGCTGGAGTCGAATAAGAAGACAGACACAAGGGATATAAGTTTGTCCGAGTTGGGAAACCTGCAAGTAGTATCTCTGATGCCATATTTCACTCTCCCAATATATTTTCATGGTTTTATGTACTTTTATTGAGATTAAAAAAATTCTTGAGTCAATTTAATATTTTATACCATCAAAGTTGTGTAATAAATAATTTTAGTTTGGCCATGCAAACGCAAAATTATCGTTCCTTATATAGCTTTCACTTTGAATAATTCGAAAATGGTGTATATAAGAGCTAAAATATGGATTTTATACATGGAATTTTAACTCGTGAAATATATCAAAGAAAATAGACTTTTTTAGTTTGGTTTACGATTCGTATGGTTTTTATATCATTTGGATCGTGCTGTGGTGCACAATAATCATTTCTTAGCGGCAAATTTTTAATCTGAAAAACGATTTTCTGAATACGTGCGTGTTAAATTTACAAAGTACTAAATTGGAAGATTGGTGGAGTGCCCTCTTGTGTTGAAGAATGTATTTCTTTGGCAATATGAAACCGGATCGTGTTAGTGATTCTCGCCGCATGATGAGCCGAGAAAGGATTCAAGAATGAGCCAAAAAAAAAAATGACAAAATTAACAGAAAAATATGGTGAAACATGAAGACAATAATAGTGAAACTGGCGTCAGTTTGGCGCTTATATATATAGAAGAATAATATGGTCATACATGTATGATTGTGAAGACTGGTCGATAATGGCACTTGTGTGGGCATCGAATGACGGCACCAATAGAAATTTCACCGCGAATTATACTGGACAATAGATGCATTGATGCCGTACTATCAACTCTACAAGTTGGACATGTAGTACCTGCAATACGGATAGGAATTTAAATAGAGTATTCCATGCATGACAAATATATTCCTCTTGATAAAATTTTATTTTCACAAATTTTCAATTTATTTCCAAGGATCGAACGCAGTAGGCGGAGAGAATCGGCCGGAAATTTCTTATTCAGAAGAACGCAAGAGACCTTTAGAGTAAGATTCAGAGACTACGGAGGCGAGGTAAAGTCAGCGGGAGACCACGAGTAAAGTTGAGAGCAGAAGCGAAGTCTCGACACACGAATCCGTCGCCTTAAGATCGACGGGATTCGCACGATCGCATCTCAGCGGGTATCGCGTGAGCAAAAGAGACAAAATGAAAGACAAGAGTCTTTCGATCACACCCACGTTTCACTTCTCTTTGGTGAGAGGTGAGTTGGTTGTGGAGCCTGATAATCATCTTGATTTAATGTTGTCATGCATCGAGGCAAGTCACCTCCCGTCGTCTTCGTCTTTTTCCACCTCCTTTCCTACATCGCATTTTATTATTCGATCGGCCGCTTCATTGCGGAGGCCGATGTAATGTGGAGACTCACCATGACGACCTATCGACTCCGATTACTCGTTAAGATGCAGCCATGGTCGCGCACTGAAATTAAGAAGCTCCCGATCGTGAAATGAATGCGTCATTTATATTGGAATTTTTACCATTGCAATTATATACCTTTATTTTGGTTATTTCATTTATTTTTTTTTCTTTGGAATGGTTCAGTGAATTAAATAGAATAGGTTTATTTTTCAAATGCTGATCCAAGTGAATTCCTAATGAATTAATTACTATATCAGTTCTACAATTACAATGTTTTCCGATATCAATTGAATAGTTTAACTCATTTTATTTATCTATCAAATAATTATTCATGTATCCTATTATTATTTTATTTGACATAAAATTAAAATAACTCACCGAAAAAAAAGTGTTCGTTTGGGATAACATTTTTGTTAAATAGAAATTTTTTTTCTACTCAATTTAAAATTCCTACAATCAAGAATAAACTTGAATAAATTTAACATTCAACTATTCTAAAATTGAAAAAAATTTTTTTATCAGACTACTTTAGTATCTTTATCTACATCAGATAGACTTTGTCCGATTCACATAAAATTAAATATTGCTAACATAGTCTATACTAAATTTTCCACTTTAATGTTCGATTTGACGTAGATTATGCTAGCAATATCTTCTTGAACATAAGATTTATATTCAATATAAATAGAAAATTTTTGTTGCTCTCTAAAATTTATCTTTATGCATAAAATAATGATTCATCTGTCAGGAATAAAGAGCTCACTGTAATCAACAACCCCCTTCATCACTAATTTGAAATACTAAGGGTCGGATAAAACGATTAAAATTTTCAACATATAAACTTTAATTATCGCAAAAAATGAAATGCAATTTTAATTACTGCACTCATTGTTTTTTTTACAGTCGTTCAGAAAGTAAACGAAAATGAGGGTATAATTAAAAACTGAAGCCGTAATTATTTTATTGGCCAAAAATTCAAAAACGATCGGCAGAAAGAAATGATTGATGACAAGTTTTTAACTCAACAGCAATTAAAGTCATTGAAGTAATACTAGCATGACGGTAAACGATGTGTTGAGTGTGCTTTAATTTACTTTTTAAAATAAATAATTAGCAACAAAATTAATTCATTTAGTTAATTACGTTGAGAGACTCTTAATTAATCGTAACATGTACCGTAGTTGAACGTATACGACACGTGTAATTCGAGGGTGCTTGGGTTTACTCGTAGGGAAGTATAAACTTGCCCTGAGGCTCGTCGAAATACTGACACGGATGAGCGGACTCTCGTATTACTTGCGCACACGCGCTGTCATTAGGCACGTCCACATCCTCCGGGCTCTCGGCTATACTGCCTGCTTGCTTGCGCGTTCGTTTCACGATAGTCGCAATTAATGCGTCTCGTTTGCCAATATACATTCGACCACTTCCACTCCACTCGTTTGCCAAAGTGATTAATGTTTGTTTGCTGCACCATTTGCACTTTTTATTTATTGCCATATCAGATTCACTTTACAATCTGACTGAAAAATTGATTTACCTACTTTTCCATTAATTAGATAAGCGTGAGAAATACCGACAAGCCATCAAAGTGCAAAGTGATAAAGTTAAAAGTGAACCGGACAAAAGAGCAAACTGTCGAGGGTTCAAAAGCAGAAGATAAAGAAAAAAGAATCAACAGGAAAGTAGTGAAAGAGGGGCAGGAAGTTATGGCTTGAGGATTTGAAGGGTAAGTTGTTGTATCTGATCGCGTGAGAGGAAGGAAGACGAGTTATTGTATGGATAAGGGGTCGCCAGAATTCGAGAATTCCGGGTCTGCACAAGGCAGCAGTGAGGTATATGAAGAGCAAAGAAGACAAGTAATACGATCTATCCCTACTACAACCTATGAAATGAGCACGGTGGAGATGGGCTAAAGGGTCCACCATGATTGATCGTAGTGCGTAACGAAGCGCGACATCGGCCTCGTAGAGGCTTGTGCTGATCTCTTACTTTGCGTCCCTCTGACCCGGAACACCCTCTTATCGCGTTACTCTCCTCTTCAACCTTTCCATTACTCCAACTTGGTCACCCTCATGGAATTTTTTGTGTTCCTTGATTTTTTACTCTGTTCTTTTGATCTTGAATTATTTCACCCTATATTTTATCGTAATTTCATAATTTTTCAAAGGGAAAAATAAATTTTCGCTAACTTTTGAATTTTAGGGATGCATTTATGAGATGACCATGGAAATAGCAAAATGTTTGCCAGAGAATCATATAATTGTCAATCGTTTTTAATTCAATGTCATACTCTTTCAAAATTTAACATAATTATGATTTTCATCGATTTGAGAATAAATTTGATTGAAATTAACGTCAATTTAAGGAGAAATTAAAATAAAAAAGAATGAATAATATTTTTCCTCAAGTTTTTTTTACACGAAATTTCTAAAATATGTCTTTAATATATGCGAACATATTGAAAGCCATTTATTATTCTTTACAGCTCAATAGTCGCCAGAAACGTCTCTTCTGAAGACAATTTCCAGAGAATGAAATAATATCAAACATAGAAGATACTAAAGAATTTTTGCAATTAATTATTCACATCGAGAGGAGCAGTAATAATAACATAATTACATATTCATTATAAATCCTAATTAGAATCTTTTCATAATAATATTTCATTAATTATAATCAATATTTCATTATTCACTGATCTAAATTTTAGATAAAAATACTTTTTATTAAGAAATATTAAAAAGTTTTTAAGAGGAATGCTCTTTAATATGTGAAAACATATCGAAAGTCATTTGTTATTCTTTATAGCTCAATAGTCTCTAAGAATGTCTCTTTCAAATACGGTATAGAGGAAATAAAATGAAATATCCGACATTGAAAGGATTGAAGGGATTTTGCGGTCGTGAATGTGCTGAGAATATTGTTTCGATTCTGCCGAAATTCGATGGTAGCATGCTGTAAGTGTATAGACTGTAGTGATATTGGTAGTGGTACAGAATACAGTGAAGAAAAGCACATGTATATACACAAATCGAGACGAGAAAAGGGTGATACAGACGGTGCTGAGAGTTCTCAAGTGAGTTGCAGACGGTGTAGGGGTTCAAACCATTTTCTGGTCCGATCAAGCGACGAAACGTGCCTCATCTCTTGCGGATAACTGGTCAGGAGTACGCGACGCGAATTTTTATGTCCCTCGCAGCGGGTAATCACACCGCGGGACCTTTTACGATGCCCATTTATTATCTTATCCATATATACACGTGTAGGTAATGCTCACAGCAGCAGCCACGACTGCTACTCCTTGCAACTTGACGACTCGAGTGCTGATGTTCTTCTTGTGTTCTACGGATACTCTTTATGAGCATACCAGACAATTTATTCCGCTTTATGGCCGAAATTAGTGAGAAATAGACAGGTATAATGTGCCGATAAAAAGATGCTTTTGAAAGCAACTAAAAAAATAACTTGTAAGTGTCTAACTCTTCAGGGGTCAGGTCTAAACACTTCCCACCTTTTGGCTCATTCAATCAAGTCTCAGCCAAACGTTTAACTTTCAATTACATAAATCATTATCACTTTTTTTTTTAAAACAAAATTTTCTTTTTTTAACTTGATATTGTTTATTTCTTTATTTATAGATTTTTTTAGAGCACAGTTTAACATAAATTTCATACGTAATACTGTCAAGTTCAATTCAAACATGATGTAAAAATAAAAAAATCTCATTTCTCAAAAAAAAACTTTATTTTTATTATTGAATAAAATTGGATGTAAAATTTATATGTTCTATTGTATTCCAACATTATCAATCAATTTTTTTTAGGTCAAATTAACACGAAATGAATTTTATTTTTAACACTGTTATCAAAAAATATTTACTAAGCTATAAAACACTCTAAAAGCTTTTGAAAATTACATTATAGTCTCTAAAACAAAATTCCCTTAACAAGAATTTAATTTTCCATTTTCGAACGCATCACAATAACGTTTCCTTTTGAAATGCTGTAAAATTAAAGAAAAAACCCTGTTTTATAAAATAAATCTCCTCGAACTTTGTTATAAGAAACGCAACAATGGATAATTGTTACGGAGTTTTCAAAGTGTTTCGCATTGATCTTGGGATATTTGAACACTTTTCGAAGAGCGTTAGAGCGTGAGTAGCCAGATAATTGCATTCCATTCCATGTATCGATCTTTAGACACACTCTCTCTTACTCTTGCTATCTCGTCCTTTTGTTCTCTTGTCCCTCCCCCTCCCCTCCCCACACTCTAGCTTTTGTGATCGCGTCCTATGCCTACGTCCATTACCTTTCCAATTCAATTACTTGTGCTTCAATCACGACAACCTTCCTTATCATCCCTTCCCTAAACCCTCTTCAGTACTCGCCATTGAGTTTTAACTTATAGCCATTCTATTATTTCTTCTCTACCTTTGATTTCTCTTGTGTTTTGTATTCATTGCATCTTGAGTAATTGATATTGATAATCACTACACTGAAATTACTTGTTGGTAATGAGTTTTTTCTTTAACGTACCTGCTATACTTTGTTTTAACTATCAAAAAGAGATATAAAAAAAGTCAACGAATTCAAGTCTTTCAATGAATCTTTTCTATTAATTTAATTAAAAAATTTTCATTACATAAAATATCTTTTTTTATTCATCCTGTTTTACAAAGAACTCATTTTTGTTTATTTTCAATGATGTCTTAGTTGAATTAAAAAAAAAAGAAAAACTTGTTCATGTACTGGACAGTGAATTATTGAGTTTCTCTATTTTTGTAACTACAAAAGACCAATAGAACCGACGATTAATTGTCTTAGACATAAAGGTTCTTTTGTAAAATTGAGTTCTGGTTTCTACTTTTGTTGATCACAGTTCTAAAGTGATCTATTTTTAAAATTAACCACACTAAATAATATCTTTCATATTTTTTTTTTATTTCACTTATAATAAAAAATTAAATTTATGACAAACAAATCTTATAAAAATAAATTTAAATCCAATAGTCTAATTAAATTGGACATTTGAAAACTACTTCTGACAAGAGAGTAATTTTTTTTTTTTTCATTATGTACTTTGCAGGAAGGCCATTCTACCCCAGGTGGTCTGTCTTACCCTGCAATCTGCTTATCCTCGAAGACATTTAAACAGTGAAAGAAAAATGAAATTCACCTCTTCGAGTTAAAAATAATTTTTAAAAAGGAACATGAGCTTGAAATAACACGAAGAAATAACGATGATGTTGATGAGGAATCGAGAGAACGAGACTAAGGTAAGATAGATATAGAAACATGTATTTACTTCGCCTTGTATTCTGCTAAAATCGAGATGTACCTGTAAGATTATTGCGTCGAGTTTCACGCGGAAGATAAGAATCATCCGCATACTCGTTATATAAAAGATAACTTTAGATAATAATCATCAAGGGTGTAAAGAGGATAGTCTTAGAATAACGACGGTTATTCGTGTAATTTATTTGTTATTCAACAAATTGATAAAAAGAAACATAATTATACAAGAGAAGAGTACAAAGAGATAATTATTCGTGTCCCATAATACTTTTGATGTTGAATTTAATTTTGAGATGAGGAAATGCACGAATAAAAGGAGGAAAAATGGAAGCAAGAGTGCTGACAAACTAGTACAATAAAAAAAGAGAAACAAAATGGAAGGACAAGAGAAACGTACGAAAAAGGTCGCGAAAAGTAGACTATAGTCTATAGAGAATGCGTGGTTTCTCGAGTGGAAAAGAGCCTTTTGTTTAACGCGAGAAAAACTACTATTGCAGTGTCGTTTTATTCTTTGTGATAAGTCTAAAATGTTTGCAATTGTAAAAATTTTCACACTAGGTACAAATTTTAATGGAGCTAAAAAATTTTTATCATTTTTCTTAGAAAAGTTTCTTCTTTCTTTCATACATTAAAATAAATATTACACAGAGAAGCAAATTTTTTATGTACACAGATTTTTATATTAATCTTCAAAACTTTTATCTTTAAAAAACTGTTATGACTTTATAAAAAATTCTATTCAATGACTGCGTGAATTTTAAATTTAAAAACTTTTTTTAACTGTAAATACTCATTAAAATTACTATATTTCTTTTTATAAAAATGTATTCTCTTCTATTGATAATTTAGTTAGGAAGTTAGAAACCTGCTTTTCAATCCAATATTCTGTTAAATGCGATTCTCCTGTTCATGGCAAACTAATTTGACAAAAATTATATTATTCATTTTTTTCTATCTCATTCAATTACTCGGTTTTTATTATCGATTTTTTTTTCAAGCAAAGACGTTTGCTACGCAATTATGTTGTAATTAAAATAATGAAATATAATACATTAGAGAGGAATCATTTCTGAATAGCTAATTAATAAGAATCGAAACTTTGAAACAAATAATTGCTTCAAAACAATGTAATAACAAAATGTAACTATTGCAAAGACGTCTAAGCCTTTCAAACCCACTTTTAAAGACTATATCAGTACATCTATTAAATATTAAATGATTAATTTCTCTAGAATTATTATTTTCTCTATTTTCAGGCAACTTGCTCATTATTTACTACATCATGTTATTACTTTATTAATTCCAGTGTATTATATTATAATAATAAATATCCTATAAACGATTTTTGAGTAAACTATACACGATCTTGGCACAACCCTTTATACAGAATGAATACTTATCCAAAGTCTCTCATTACCTCACCCACAGCACCGAAATAATGCGAATTTGCTGTGGCTTATGGCGAAAGTTCAGTGTTGCTGAGATTTGAATATCCGCCGAAATGTTCTCACAGTCAAGTCGAGTAAACAAGAAGAAAGGAGAGAAGATGAAGAAGGAGGAAAGAGGAAAACAGTAAAAGTTGCTACTGAAGTCACACAAGTTGTTATACAGAGATAAGCGAAACTCTTGAATCCTAGGAGAAGAGAGAAATGTATCTACCATCTTGGGTTTTATACCTCTGAACTATAAAGTGTGTCAAGAAGAAGAAGAAAAAGAATGGTCGAGAAAAGAGAACACTTAATAGAAGACAGAGAATTGAAGAGGTTTGGGGTTTAATGCACGAAGAACAAGCACCTGTGGTTGAAACCATATGTGGGCCGACGATTTTTCGTGAGAGATACCAACATAGTAACACCCGTAACTAGACAATTTTCTAGTGGAAGAAAACTGACCGCCTGTGGTGACAAAAATTGGGTGGTCTAGGAAATAAATTTCATTCTTTAGAAAAAAAATTCATCTAAAACAAAGAAAATAGATTTAAATAAAAGTCAATATTTTTCATCTTATATAGAGAGTGTGGTAATAAAGTACAACTTAAATGTGATATGATAAGGTAATAAAATGTTTGAGATATCAGGTTTTTAAAGAATTATTATATACGAAAAGCGATCGATAACGGATCTGGAGACTTAATAGACAGGCGCATGATAATAATTTCTCGCTAATAGCATGGTATTACTACACCGAGGATCAGATCGCACCGTGTAATTTCGTCACGGCACCCGCGTCGATACAGCCAAAAGAGTGCTCCGGTGTAAATGAAGATGCTCGAATCGATGTAAAAAGTGAGAAAGAAGACGACAGCAAGCAAATGAGACTCATCAGAGTGCTTCACACAAGTATGGACTTATAAAAAGGTGGATCACTATCGTCGTAGCTTCCCCATGGAACCGTTAATTCGTCCCTTTCGCATGGCCCACAAAAAAGGGGGTTAAAGGACAAAAAAAAGTGACGTGTAAAAAATAGAGGGCGATTTGAGTTACCTATGTATTTGAGAGTAATAAAAAAAATCCATCAGAGGAAAAGACGAATTGAGAATGAAGTAGAGAAAAAACTCAGCTGTTACATCAGCGTCAGTATATGGCAATTCGTCGCTTCTGAGAGTCGGATTTAATACAAATTCCGGCGGAGACAAAACGGAAGACAGCATATTGCCATTCCTAGTTGGCGTGTCGAGCGACAGATAAGGCGAATAAGGCCAGTGAGAAATGTATAAGAGAGGAAGGTAGTCTTCAACGGTTTTCCGTCTGCTAGTGTCGGAACCGTGTGTACCTAATGTTCACTTCCATCCCCATACTCTTGTGAAAGTCCAGGAGTAGACGAGCAGAAAGGGTAGAGTGAGAGAGAATCACCACAGAGCCCACCTCTACAGTAGGCGTCCCATACCCGACACCTCAAGTCTTCTCCAAGCTTGTCCTCGCCTGCTCTCATCTGTCCTGAGTCTTCCAACGGCTCGTGTTCTCTCTGCACACCAACCTCTTCAAACTCACCCTCTTACACTTCCTTCTCTTCGTGGCCTCACACTCTTAAACTTACTTTTATCCTTTCTCATTTTCTTTTTGTCTCATTTTTTGCGAATTTTTTACTCTCATCGCTCCTTAAATGGAAAAAGAAGCGAAAAAAATAAAAGAAAAATTGTGGTTAAATTTTTCAACATTGGTGAAATTCTAGAATTATTTGTAGTAATGTGTTTGGTGAGTCAACGAAGATTCTAGGAAATGTTTTTATTGTAAGACTTTTAGCAAGTGGTCAGTAAATAACTTTACTAATCTACAAAAAATAGGTCATTTAATCTGAGTTTAATTAAATCTTATTTAAGAGAAAAAAAAAATTATCTTCAATTTTGCAAAGCACTAAATTGCATTTAAATAATTAAAAATTACTCAATGATAATACAATTAATATAATTCAATGAATTGAGCAGAATAAGCGAAAATTAAATATAGACTATCCTTGAAAGAGAATCGTTATTTAAATAAATGAAGTTCATTCAATCTAAATATTTATAAGATTTTAATAATGAAATGAAAAATCTTTTTATATCAACATCATATGGATTAAATGAAAAAAAAAACTTTAATCCAATTTTCCTTTTAATTTAAGCTCAACATTGCATCGATATTTCGAATTTTCTCTCCTATCCAGGATTCAGAAAATAGCAAACATAATTCCCTAGACATCGAGTAGTTGTTTTTTTTGCAGATAAGACTTTTAGCTTCAACATTTGCTAAAAAGGTTAGTTAATTATGAAGAGAACTACATCCGGAATCTCATAAAAGATGAAATACACTGTTGAAAGGATATTTTTTAAAATAAAACTATTTGTTTTCCTGTCTGACATGATTGCTCACGAAGGGTTTTATTATCTCGCCTCTTTTGTTGTTGGTTCACAGACATTGCAGAGAATAAGAGAAGTCTATATAGATGCAGTACATACACACATGGCAGATGTGCCAGGCATATCCTGCTAGAGGTGAAATCGAATTATCCATCCGACGTTCTCGATTCTAGATGTCGATGTTCGATAAGACGCCCACATTGGTTGAAGCTTCCGCTGTTATGGGATTCGTATCTATCTAACATGTGGCTTTCTCGATCCTCTAAGAGGCCGCTGTGTTCACCAAACCCTCAGATTCAACGACAGGATTCCTCAGAATCTACTATGTATCGAAGCTTCTCTGAGGTTTCCTGTAATTACTTCCAAGTGAGGTTCAATTGGAAATTGACCCGAACAGATTTCTCAAGTTTAAAGGGAATTGCATTCAGTTATAATGTTTCCCTATCGACAAGAGAATGAGGCATTCAATGAAGTCCAGACTTCCAATACAATTGTGGCTTGTATATATGTATATCCCATACATATCTATATAATCTTGAGAGATCCCATAAAGGAAGAGGAAAAAAATGCTTGAGGTTTTATTTTCACCGTGATGGTAAATTCATATAAAAATAAAAAAAAAAGATGAGAAAAGAAATTAGCATGAATTTGAAGATTACAGATTTAAAAGTAGTCTCGACTCAAGTATGGAACGAGAATTAAGCAGATTAGACTTGTAAACGCCAAGGATTACAGCAGCCGATTGAGTATTCAATGATGAGGACCATTAGTTGCTCGACGCTGTCAATGAATTCATTGCTTGGTTGTTACGACGACGACATTCTCTTCTCTTGTACAATAATCTAGCGATAATGAGGGCTCGTTGTAAGCCGACATGTGACTCTTATTGCATGAGAAATATTTCAACTGTCAGTTCAAATTGAAATTGTATCAAGATAGATCAATTTAAGTATCATTTTCCTTTTGAAAAATTTTCTCTCATGACGCATTAATTTTACCTTGACAATTTCGATCGAGTAAAGAGTAAGTGTGAGAATAAAATGACAATTTATATCCACCTTCAATAGTCTTTATACTACTACAAACCTCAAATCACATTTTCAATCCATTTGCTCAGTAGACTACTGGGATTTTCGTTAAAAGTGATTAACTGCGTTTGGATTTGGCCAGGAATGGTTAAATTTCACAGAACGTTCGCTGGAGAAGGCGGACACATTTTGTTCAAGAGAAATGTGTTCACAGAAACGCATCTAAATGCCACTCGGGTTGGTCGATTTTACTATACCTTTTTTTTTTCTTTATTTCTCTTCTGGGTTTCATTTTATTTCGATATATTTGATTGAAATTCAATTAACATTTGACAATTTTTTTCAACAATTCTATTGTCATCCAAATGGATTGACATGTTGAAAAAAAAACAAAAGGTGAAAATTTTAAATCGATCCCTGATGATTTTTTTATCGATTGTGCATTCAAGTCTCAATTATTTGGAAATTCTTTTACGATCATGTCACTGAAAAATTTTAATTGAGGCTTTTATAAAATAAATAATTTCTTGTCTGTCATGGTTAATCCATTTTTATCTTTGGTGAAAAATAAAAAGCATCGAAAACATGCCATTTATATGAAATGTTTGTTTTTTTTTTTTTTATTAAAACGTATAGATAGAAACATCACTTTGCAACCTGTTCTTGATATTTCTGCATCATTTATTATCACAAGAATGATAGTAATTAGAAAAATATCTTGAAGCTCTTACAACTCTTTATCTTATTAGTTACAAAAGACTACTGCGAAGTTGAATTAATTTTGAATCTTTTATATTAAATTGCAAATGATTTGATTGACGTTTATTTACGAAAGCACTTGATATTCAAATGTCTGGTAAAATAAAATTTTCAATATATAAAAACATTATTGTTTTAATTAAATGGAATTCTATATATTTCGTAAAAATTGTATTCATTTCAAAATTTATCTCTACTCTATAACAATATCTACAGAGTCGAATGATTAATTAGTAATTTCAGAAATAATATTGAAAATCAACACCAAAACTATACAATAGGAATTCAGTTGAATGAATGAGAACTTTTATTATTGAAATTAATTTTTTTCAATCGATTGATTAAATTTACAAATAAAATTCGATTGAAAAACAATTTCAAAGTTGCTGAAAATCGAGTGTTTCAATTATACTTCAAAATTGTATTTTTTCCAAGCATATTAATTTAAGAAGTAAATAAGTTTTATATTTAATTTTCAAATATTAAACTTTGTGAGCAACTAAATTGGTAAACAACAAGTTGTACATTTTTCCGCTACCATTCAATTAATAATTTCTGAATTTTTTAGCCAATAAAAAAAATGTAAATTCAGATTTTCTTTTTTAAATAACTTGAATTGTCAAACAAGTGTGCTCTGAAATACCGTTAGACCTGAATCCTTTTTCATCACTCTCATATATTTTATAAGTTAACAGCATTGATTTTAAGTACATAAATAAATAATTTTTTTCGTTGAAAATGATAAATGAAAGTTGCTCAGTACGAGACAGTAAAAAAATATCTTGTGGTACTTGATTTTATTTTTCCACGAATGTGAATAAAATAGCAAAGCGTTTAGTTATTACTAATTTTATTTTAATTTTCCCATATTTCTACTACGTTCCATTTTACACATATAGCAATGTCAACCACTCGCAATCTGGTGGTCTCGAGTTTCCCGAATTTTCGCTAAAAGTAGATTAGCTGTGGCTGGACGCGTTTCCAAATAGTTCGCGCTACTTGCTAAGCACATTAGTCGAAGTGCAACTACTGTTTTAGCATAATTAACGCCTAGCTGCTGTTGAATACTGAAATGCAAGTTATTTAAATTTGTACAGACTATTTGTCTTCACTATTGTGTTTAAATTAAACAATAAATAAAAAAAAAAGCATTCTGCCGTTAAATGAAATTCTTTCTTATATCGAATGAAAAAAAAGTTGAATTGAATGTATAACTTTAGTCAATGCTTATGGGATGACCAGTCGAGTGCTATCTATTATTTTAAATGACTTCGTTCACACTCACTGGTGTATTTACCGCAACGTACTTTTTCATCCGATAATGGCACCGACGTCCGGGTGAAAGGTGTAGGAAAGAGAGAAGAATGTGTGTATATACCAATGCACCTCAAGAAAAACGAACAAGAGGTGTGACAATATTTGCTAAGCTGAGGTCGTTGCAAATTGCAGACCAAGAGACTCTTTACTGTCGTGCGATCTTCATATATTTTCAGTATCAATAGAATTTTATTCATTTTTTCTTTCAAATAATTCTCTTCATAAATTAATAAGTTAAACCAATTGACCTATTTTTTATGACTTTATTTTTAATAGAGATATTTTCTCACGTTTAACTTATAGAAGACGTCGATGATAAATGATGAAAATATTTCATACTGACACTACTCCATTAATTAATTAAAAATAAAATTTTAACCATAACTCCACTTGATTAAGCATAATTAACATTATTAATTAAATTAATAATAATCATGATAAAGCTGATTCTTAAATAGAAGAGATATTTCATTTTTAGTATTAAACTTCAACACTCCACACAAATAAACTAATTCTTCCAGTAATAACTTCGATTAAAGAACATTTCCAACGTGACCATTCGAGTCTTACTCAGCTAATTAATTTAATTACCAGACGCTGAATCGTGAGTTAAGTAGGTGGATTCTATAAGCCTATTAAAATTTCCCCGGCATGATAAAATGATTTTTAATTCAGGATATTTTTAGCTGAAATCTCAATTTACTGCTCAATGGTCGTTATCATCATTATGTAAATAATAGTATATACATAAAATATAATGTATCAGTGCACATATTTAAACGTAAATGTATGAGTGTTGGTTTACATTTTCACTACTATCTTGTTACGCCTGAATTCATTGAAAGCAGGAACAATAGATTCGTGAAAAGTAAACCGATTTCACGTAGTATGATAATGGGTATCCAGTCTCGACAGATAATACGTGCATTCGACGATGGCTTTAATCGCAATCGGAAATTACGAGCGAGTCATCTGGGAGATTATAGACACCTCTATACATTTGATAGCATAGCCGCGTGTAAAGTATTGGAAATTTATGTGATATCATCATACACACTAGTTTTAGAGCTACATAATGATCTCATCTCCAGGCAACTTTTATTCATTATTGTGAATATGATAGCATCGAGGACATGGATTAGTACAAGTGTTATGTATGTTGCTCGTATCACATCATATCAACAATTCAGCAGTGAAATTACAGTTGTTATTTATGGAAAAATGTTCCTTAAAATTTTGAGATTTTTCGGCGAGATTTAGTTTTTTGTTTTAGAGGTTTTTATGGACCGAGCTCTGTATAAAGACGTTAAATTTTTCTGAATATGACACTTGATACTGAGACCAATTCGTTTTCTCAACCGTAATACAGTTAATTTAGCTCCGTTGCTTTTACGACCAGATGTATAACATCACACACGTGCTTCTGCACCGAACGAGTTTTATCTTGGACTTTTGCCAACAATACTCAAATAAAATTGTCCACTCTTTTTTTCCCCACTAAAAACTTAATGTCACTCAGGACTAATTTATAGTCGTGAATGAGAAAAATAAGGAAAAACTTATTTAATGAATTTCCAAGTTTTCTCATGAAAAAAATTATCCTGATTTGCGTATTAAATATTAATAAGGTCCAACTTAATTTATTAAAACCTACAATTTTCAATCGATATTTTTTTTTACAACACGAACACAAGAAAGTTATCCTAATTTTCAGTTTTATTAAACTTTCAACCAATCAATTAAAATTTTAATAAAATACCCTCATTAACTCTTGAATATTCTCAACGTTTTTATGATCTAAAGTCTTCACCTAGAATCAACTTATCTAATAATAAATTTAACTTTAATTAATTTTTGTATAAAAATGTATTTGTTACATCGATTATTTGTTTTATTGATTTGTTTGTTCTTTCGAAGAGAATGTTTTACACCTTTCGTGATATTTTTTTTATAAACATACAAAAAAATTCTTTGTCACGTTGACAAGTGCAGAAAAATTAATATTATGATATTTGTTAGTGTTATTGCACACATTTTTTCAGGAAAAGAGTATTCTATATCAAAGTAGAGATATTTTTGTGACAGCTGACAAAAGTAACATTCTTGTTTAGGAAAAAATCTGCTCCATACGTGTAAATATTAAGATAAATGCTTAAACAACAATACTATCTGACAGAAACAATTTTTTTAATAATTCATAGCAATAATAAATCAACAATAAATCAGTATATTTTTTATTTTTTCTATTTTTTCTATCAACAGAACACACTAATCAGCTTAGTCAAACGAAAGAGTGACAAAAATCCAGCGAGACATTGAAAAAATAAACCGTCCGAAATAATTAAAAAACAGTGACAACCACAGTTTCCATTAAAGCGTGTATTGAAAAACCGCAGAAACCACATATAACCCTACAAGTTACTAGCAATTGCATTGTCAAGTGATGTTGATCGATTAGCAAACGCTTTGAACACATACTTCTGTCCTCGTCATTTGACCCAACCGACAAGGTTCGCTTGAAACCAACTTTGTCGAATATCCTTTGGTTCATAATACAATTAGCTAAGTTCCATTCACCCGAAATCGCCTCACAACAACCACTATGGGTCATAACTGACTTATATAGTGCAGTTGATAAGCACAAAGTCCGTATATCAGAGTCAACTCGATGATTTGACCTATATAAACTTAACTGAAGGCCTGGCCTCAAAGCCACTGCCAGCCAAGTGGTCTGGTTACAGAGAGAATTGAAAAATATGACAATGAAAAAAGGTTTTGTTGAGCTGAGTATTTGAAAATAGTAAATAAAAGCTGTGCAGTATTCAAAATAAGCGCAGGATTAGTTTGGAGAGTTTCTGAATAATCTCTCGAGCACACTAGAGCCTCGTTTTGCAAGTTGCCACAGAGTCAACTTTGGATTTTGAGGGTTTAATTGATGAGCTTCGACACACAGAAAGATGAAAGTTCTACGTTGATAACTTTCCTATCATATTCAATATTGATACTTACAAGTCACCTCACTTCGTCATCAATTGATAGGGATGTATGTGTACATATATATTTTAAATACGAAATATCTAGGAAATGCTCATATTTGTATATGTACTCAAGCTCCTGGTATATTTGTAAATTTGTAGTAGTACTGAATAAATTTTAGCATACGGCCAATAAACTAACTACAACCGGTTCTCGTTTCCATTTGGAAATGCGATATCTGAATTAACTGTTTACTATCGTAGATTCCTGGGTAGCATCTAGTGAAAAATATATTCTCTCTCTGATAATATTGATTTTAATTTTATACCTTGTCTAAATTCTTATAACTTTTCTTTGATTAACTTTTATTTACTTTCTAACCACCATCAAGACTATTCACATTTTCGTAATAAACTATTACGTTTCATTTATTTTCTTAATATTCCATTGATGTTAGTGAGTGGTATAAATAAACATTTGTGGTATGTACATGACATACCACATTTTCGTTGATAATTCACTTTGGTAGATAAAATAACTGTTTCATTGAGAATAAAAATTGCAATTAAAACTTGCAAATCACTTCAACTTCAACAAAACTCCAAGTTAAAGTCTAAATTAACAATGTTTTGAATAATTTTTATTTCAAACATGCTTGTGAAAAAAACCTTTCTATGTAAATAATTGTTTTGTGGTATAGAAGCAAGAAATATACTAAAGTTTATCAACTTTTCAATAGAAAATTGCATTTATCTGTAAACTATAATTGAATGAAGCATATTTATCGACATATTCTTTCTAGTATTTTTCTAACCGACATAATGCCTTCGAGATAAAACGAAATAAACATACATTTAGATATATGTATTGTAAAGCAGATGCAAAGTACTCTTTTGTTATATATGTTCATACGATTCTAGACCTGAATTTTGTTGCATCAAATGCGATTTCAATTGGATCACTATCCCAATAGCCTTTTGTAACTGACCAACCATTGCCAATTACAACTTTTTCAGTGCACTTCTTCACTCGAAAATATTTGCTTTACGATCCGCCGGATTTTTTTAATAAATCCGTGCCTCCGGAAAAATGGAAATGAGTGCGAGTATATATTCAATATAGAATTTCATTTAATTTCTGCATTTTATGAGGGACGAACCTAAGTGAAGAGAGAAAAAACATTCCGTCCAATTTAGAGGGAGAAACTATTCGTGTAGAAGCCAAAGTTTATTTCATTGTAAATTATGATCTGAAATGATGTTGTTGATAAATTTTGAAAAATTCTACCAGTTACTGATATAGTCTATTAAAAATCCGGATTTGTTTTCACGTCATCGTTCGTTCATTAATCATTTAATTCCTTCTATTATATACTAATCTCATACAACGGAATGTTGTCGACTATGATAGGCTTGACCGAGTTTCAAACTATGCGTGCCACCTCTTGGTACTATTAACCGCAACACATTTTATGTACGTTTGAATTAGAATTTAATGATATCCAAATGTTCCCACACTTGTCGTCTATTTTTGAGCATAAAAGTGAGGATTCTAAAGGAAATTCATAAAAGTCATAAGAAAATTGATTAATTAATTTATGAGGCATAAAAAATGGTCTTCGAGGAAAAATGCATAGAAAGTGATGTTATATATACTGTGTGACGAATTTACATAACTTTTTTCATGACAGTTATTTGAAATGGTACTTTTCAATTAATTTGCATCTTCAATTAAGAGAGAAGGTAAAAAAGAAAACGCAACACATAAGAATTTTTTTAAAAAATGGTTAACTAATTATAAAAAAGAATTTTTATATAGTATCATTTATCTTTATTCTGAAAAGAATAAATCAAATTAAAATAAAAGAAAGATTTACTTTTAAATACTTGCAAAGAAATATTTTCTCTTTTAATGTAGATGCTGTCCTAAAGAAATTTTAATACTCAAATGAAAAACTATAATATTCATATGAATGTTGAAACATTCAAAAAATGAATACTTTTAATGTTTTCTACAAAGTGAAAGAAATTTTTTACTCCAATTATAATTCCACTCAGCAAAAGCAACGAGTTAACAAATTAAAATGAGATCATCAATGTCATAAAAACCTTGTCATGCAGTCTTGTTTTTTATCAACCGACAAAAAAAAACTCATAACACCGAATCTAATGTCGTACAAAAAATGTCATAAAGTAGGTGGGTAATTTTGATACGATAGGAAATTTCCTGCAATTCCATTCCTGGAAGATATACGATCTGATCCAACCCCTCAACACCCTAAAGGGTCTTCGATATCGTTAAAAAAAAATTTAAAGTACCCGAAAGTTTTCCAATATCATATAAACATCGTTTGGCCTGCGAGGACATTCTTCAACATGTTCTCTTATCAATTTATCCAGCGGAATTTCTTGTAAAAAAAGAGAACAATAAAAAAAAACTTACCGGGTGGGCAATTGCATTCAGTGACATCCCTCTTGATTCTAAAGATGCCTCCCTCTGGATACGGGATTTTCTGTCCTAAGAAAGCCTCTTGAACCTCTCGTCGGAGCCTCTTGACGATGACCTCACTGTTTTCTTGATGATCGCAGCGTGCTTCTAGACTAGCCAATCGTGCTTCAAGTTGCACCTCACGATAAGCAAGAATAGCGGAAATTCCAAGACTCCCTATACAGAGAAACAGCATCGCCCAATTGAGTCCAATAGTTTCCGTCCGGTTAGACTCTTTCCGGAACTTCTTCGGCACCGTCGCTTCGATGCTTTTCCTCCCTGGCCAATTTTCATTCGTCTCCATCGTAATATACTTCTCACCCGACACGTGACCAATCGCACCCTTCCAATAAAACCCACTTAATATATTTAATACACACGCACTCTATTCACGTGTGAATTTATCTAAATTCTACAAAACTCGATGCATCGTCCAAATAATCATCGTTCTCCACACTTTGGATCAATCAAGGTGATCTCATAATTCAACATCCATTAACGACAATTAATCACTGAGTACCGCGAAAATTAAAAACCACTCGAGGAAAAATAAAACAAACAAATAAAATGAAATATTAAAATAAATTTAATTAAAACTGAGATAATTAAATCAAGTTTATCAAAAGATACACGTGTTCAACTTGTGTTTGTATATTTAAAAAATAAAATTCCAAGTGAAAAGAATAGTGTAACAAGTGTATGTTCTTATCTGTTGGTCAATAAAAATGCTTGTCAATTACAGCAATAACTTTATTGTCTTGATTTAAATATCGAGATAAATTGTGATTTAAAAATCTTAAACAAACACTAACGATGTGTAGAGCTACACGGTCGGAGCACAACTGGATAAAATACCGTGCGTGGAGGGTTTGTCATTTCGGCTCTCTTCGTTGGCCTTCGTAGCTCTCCGTGTACGGCCGATCGCAAGGAAAACTGTGGTCGACGTCCACTCTCTCAGCCCTCTACGACAACTCCCACACATTAGAGATCTTCTGGAGCTATAAAAAAAAATAAATAGATAAATTTATAAAAACAATTTTTGAAAAAGTCAACAAAATAGCAGTAAAGTCTGTCGTAACTGTAAAAATGTAGCAGTTATTATTAATAAAAATGAAAATAAATGTTATGAGTATCAGCGTTTGATAATGGAAAATGTAATTATTTCCTGAACATCTGTTAGAGTATTGGTTTTATAGGAAAAGCATGAAAATTAAAATATAACTACACCTTTTTTCATTTTTTTAAATACCATCCAGCAGAATAGATCAATGCATATAAGCTGTCGAGAATTTTTTGTCATTCGTTGATTTGTTTTATTTTGGTTATGCTGCCTTTATAGGTTTATATTTTGATAGAATGGATTTAATCCCCTAGTGAATGAAAAGGTACTTTTTTTCAATTTTAGAACAGTTTTTTTGTCATTTAGATTACATGCTTTATCAAACTTTTATGTGAATTACCTGCATAAAAATAAATGCCATGGATATAATAAGTGCAAAAACATTTTTAGTATTTTTGATACAAAACGAAAATAATGTTATATGTATATGAATAAAAGTTTACAAATTAATATGATACAATATTAAATATCATGAAACATTCTACTCTTTACAAAAACAAATATGATATTTGGAGTAAATAAAATATTATTTGTAACAAAAAGGATCTTTATTAGCTTGAAAATGAAGACTAAATGTTGGGAAAATTGACGAAAGCTTTTTGATATTTGACAAACCTAATAAAAGCTCCACCGATTGAGTAGCTTATTCATATACATCAGAGTATTACCGCAACTCAAATTCGTAAAATGCACCACGCATCATCAAGTGAATATAATTTTACGATCAAAATGAAAGGGTCGTAGACCGCTGATTTTTCGTGGGAGCAAATCAAATTGAATTACTGCGTGAATCACATGGGGATTGCTCCACACATACGAAGAAATATCAAGGCTTTATATATCAACATCTACAGAAGTTGAAAGGAAAAAGATAAATTACCTGTTGGGATACTTACTCGTAGGGCAAATACGCATGTAATGGTCTTCTTAAGTGATTTCTCTAAAAAATTCACAAGCTTAGTTTCTCGACGATAAAAGAAATGGTAACTAATTAAAAGTTGACTCGACTTTTTCAATTCCACTTTGATTTAATTCTATATAGTTTTAATAATGTTCTAATAATAATTACTCTAATTCACTCACATCACCTGATATCACACCCCGACTAACTGTACTTTTGTCTCTGTCCATTCAACTTTATCGTGATAAATCTCGTTTTACAGACGCGATAAGAAAAATGCATATTTCATAGGATCGACTTTTACGTTAATCCATGAATTATAGTCAAAAAAAAATTGACGCACTTCACGGCATTTTTCCCTAGAGAGTAGTAATAAATTTTTTCGCAGTAAAACATATAAATAAAGTTTAAAAAAAAAATTTTATCAAAACTGAAAATTTTTTTTTTCTATTTCGTTAAGTAAACGGTTTATTTAGATTTAGATTTAATATTTTCAACTCACCATCATTTATCTCTCGTTTCATTTGCATCTTGAATATTTCACATTTTCTCCTGAAAAATTACTTGGTATTTATCATTTTATATACATGGAGATTTTGGAAAAAAAAATGTATACATTCCTATTTCTTCATGTCCTCGAAGATTCACATTATTATTCACATAAATCTTCAACATATGTACGTTATTTTTATTTACTATAATTTTAAATTAATAATATGAAAGTTATCACAATTTTGACGATAATGAAGAAATATCGCAACAACAGCTCATGACTTCAAATTCTTCAAACTTGTTTTGACATTGTAGTTTATGTATTCCACAATAATTTTATGTAAGACAATAATTTAATCTCACCCATAAATAAGTTATCAGTTTAATTTTTATCATGACAGCTAGAAAAAAAAGAATGTTTAAAAATTTCAATATTTCATAGTCTTTTATTTATAATTCAGCACAAATCAGTTAAGTATTGGATTGATATATTTTTATATATTTTATTGAACGAGATTTGTTCAGCTTCAAAGCTGATGGGATACTGACAGCTCGTGACAATTTAGTTGCAAAATAGAAAATCGATGAATGTCAAATCAAAAAATGTAGCCAACGCACGTGTCGATGGATGATCCCTTCGATTAACTGCCATCCGGGAAGCGAGAGGATGCTGGACATATGAATCGTGAGACAAGGCTTGTTAGTATTACATAACGTGAGGGGAATAAGAGGAAACATCGATCGACAAATCGATCACATAGCGCATGAAGGGATAGGAAGAGAGATAGAGTGAAATATGACACATGAAACAGATGAAGAAGCGTAAAAAAGCAGTACAGAAACAGTTGTAGACAGTGTCCAGAGGTATAGATAGAGGAAGTGGTAGAAGTACATTCACTCGTGCCGCATTACGGACGTCATAGGGTGCGAGTTCGAGCTCTCGTGTTGGTCAGACACCGCCAGCCATGCATTGGAGGAAATGCTCATATAGACTACATCCTGAAGCCTCCTCGCTATAGCCTCTTGTCTCGCTATTCACCCCTTTTCATATTGTATTATCAACGCATAAAAGTTATTTACGAGTTGCTTTATTCAACAAACAAGTGAAAACCTATTTATTATTGAACATCTCTTTCAATTATAATAAAATTTATTTTTAATGTTTAGTCTAAGTATTACCAAGTATTATTCATCGATTGAAAGAGGGTTGTGCTGATATTGAACGCCTTTTTTATTATTAGATTATTTACTAGTGTTTACATCGAGGGTACAAAAGTGTTTTGAAAGCGTAAAATGATCTTATTTTGTTTTAATTATGTTCTCAGATTTAATTTTCTGCTGTTGCATCAAAGTTTACGAAGTTACAACAATTAATACATTATGGTATTTTCTGTATCGATTATAGGAAACAAGTTGATTTTAGTTATTAATGAAATTTTAAATATAAAGTATATGGATGATGTAAATATACATGAAGTAAGGATGATCATGTGATGCAATATGAAATATTTATTATTAAAAAGAAAATCAACATGAAGAAAATAAATAAGATACGACAATTCTGACATTGAATATGATGAGGACAAAACTTTGACCATGTCATTTATTTTTTACAGAGTCTGCACGATTCTATCATCATTTTCTTTCATAATGCACCAATAAAAATGAAAAAAAGGAGAAATGCGAAATGAAAGAAAAGGAATATTACGAATCAATACATATTAGAAGAAAACCTCAAAGCAATACTAAAATATATCAATATGAAACTAAAATAACTTTGATCGATTGACGTTTCTGCTTTAAATATTTCCTCTTCATAGATTAAGTTTTACAATAAAATTTAAATTCAATCGCAAACAAACCACCAAATAGAATATTTAAGTTCAAAGTGCTTACCAGTTGAAAACTAGGAGAGAATGATAAAGGTCAAATTAGTTGAAAGAATATCTAAGTACTTTTTAAAACCTACATTTTCTAAGTCGATTTTTGATAGAAAAAAAAAATAAAAAAAATAATGTTTACATGAGAATGTTCTTTAAAAGTTTAAGCTCTTTTGGGAATAATGAAATAAAAGATTTTTCTTGTTTCGGGTCAATAGTTCAGAGACTTAAACGTCACCTGGTCTTTTCCAGAAGTAGCAAAGAGACAAGCTTCCTTTGGCAGTACATAAAGGCTTTTCCACAAGTTTCTGAAGCAGTGTCTTGCTTCCGGTCAACAGTTTGAATGGAAGTACGCTCTAGAAGAGTCACAAAGCTAAAGTATAACATCATGTATATAAGATGATATATAAATCCTAGAAGTAAAAGGAGAAAACAAGGATCAAAGTAAAAAAAATTTTAGAAGACCGATAAGATGGTAAATTTTCAAATGATATAATTTTTCTTTATCACTATTATTTCACTAAAGTCATTTCTATCTTTCTTAATTAGTCTAAAGTCTTTCTCGTACCAGTTGGAGCTTTTATAAAGTTTTAATAAGTTACTTTGCTAAAAGTCTAATGCACTACTTCCTAGAATGTCAACTGATTGAGGCCACGCTATCTTGGAGGCTAAAGTTTATTTCTTGATGCTTCTCAAAATTAAAGGCTTTCTCTTATCAGGGTTTAAGAAACTAAAAAATGTTCGATAATTGTCTGCAAAATGATCTTTATCTCTTAATACCCAAATTCAAAGAATCCAACAGGACCATCAGGTCAATATTGTCATATTGATAACAGAATTGCTGTAGCATATAGAAACATCATAGAAACATTGGATATTCATGGAATATTCATAGCTCATATATGCTCCAAACTACTTCACCAAACCACATCCTTTGATAGCGTAAATCCAATGATAGTTTTGAACTAGGGTTTCATGAAATGTCGACACAGAGTCATTCTCAAAAATCAGCTTTCACAGATTCTCTTTGGTTTATTAATTAAGTGAGTTGTCGTGATATGGTATATGTTCATGGTATGAAATAGCATTGTTATATTCCAGATAACCAGAAATTCCATCTTGCATTCAAGAAGTAAAACTAGTTCTGCTAAACTGTATGTAATAATTATCTGAGTTAACATGAGATATGTTACTTTGATATAACGAGGTAAATTTTAGATACACCAACACACAATGACAAAGCTATTTTTTTGTTTACCATATAGCATTATCGTTTTTGCTTTCTATGAAATAACATGAGATTTATGCTTTAATTCTATACATCCTTCTTCATTTTTCACACATTCCTACTGAATTTATATTTATGCTTATCTGTGCAGGTGCGATTTATCTACTTACATTAATTACACATTTATAAAAGATGATTTTTTAATTTTGCCAACTAAAAACTGTGATTCATGAAAAATTTCATTCATGGCATTGTTATCTTTATAGTTTTCATTTATAAACATGGAGTTTGAAAAATGTTTGTTCATGATAAAACAAATAAAAGTTGAATTTTTTTGGACCATATTTTTAGCAAATAATCAGAAATCGAGAAAAAAAATTTGAATATGTTTTCTGATTGAAAATATTACGTTACACATGAAAAAAAATATTTTGTCGTCACAATGAATGACATCTGTTTTAACAATGATTAAAATTTTTTATAAAATAGATGAAAAAGGTATTAAAAATTTAGAATAAATGATATGAAGTCGTCTCTTAATATGTAATTGGCCTTATCCACAAACATAAAATAATTTATAATGTAATTATTCATTTGAAAAATATAACTCAGGACTTAGTGTTACAGTTTTTATTCTCAAAATTTTTTTAATATTATTGTTATTGCAGAGCTCTATAAATAATCCACAGATTTTCCTTTCATTGTAATGAATAATATTTTTTTTCATACTGATATTGATTAGTAAAGAAATTTTTTGAAGTATTTGTCAATATTTGATCTAAAAAAATTTTATCGAAAATACTATTTTCAACTATTTTAATTCACCTTTATCTATTTCACTAAAAAAGTAAAACATTTTTGTTGAATTCCAAATACTCCTGTTTCAAAGAAATACATTGTATTCTTTAACCTACACCGCACAGAAAAAAATATTCAGTTACTGCAATAAATCAAAAGTCTCTTCTTGCAATCATTAATTGATCATAATATTTCTATTTTACATTTTAATTAGAAAAAAAAGCTAAAGATTGTTTTATTAATATATTTTTCCTATTGACACAATCAAACTTAAGATTGTTTAAAGAGTAAATTTCTAATCATTTAGAAACAGAATATTTTTTCTAAGCATAATGAATAAGTTTGTTGACACTTACATGATGAAATTCTTCTGGAAAAGTCATTTATTGAGTTGAGTAATTTGCATAAGTAAGAAACAAGATGAAAAAACAATTTAGAAAACCTCCAACATGGTGACTGATGAAAAAAATCCACATTTCACCCAACTGTTGACAATTCTGAATCGAGACTGTAATGATTAAAAGGTCGTGTAGGGTGTCGGGGCGTGGAGGTCGGATTAATCCCGAGTTGCACTTTGCCGCGGCTGTCGTCATCCGTTACCGGACCAAGCGAGAGTACAGAGGGATGAGCTGAAGGGGGTTACTAGTTACCCTTCTCGTAACACGCCCACGCGCGACTCTCATTTTGAGCTTGGATTCGAATTTATACCACCCCTTGTGCACCCGACCACCCGATGCGAACGTGTCCGCACGTGCTGTAGGGTGTGCCGCAAGGGTAAAAGTGGGAGGCTGAAGGATGGGGTTGCTGTGAAAGTGAAGCGTAAATACAGAGTTGGTTAGAGTGAAAGAGCTAGAGATATCAAGCGTAAAAGGGATGAAGAGCAATGCCGCAGTTTGTATTCCACCCGGATGGTAAAGAGTCGTTCGTTACACCATCCTCAACGCACTATTGCTCAAGCTTGGAGGTTTTATATTCATAGCTCACACACCCTGAAGGGAGATATGCTACGATATATTAATTTGTCATTGAGAAAGCTTCTAATATATGAACACTAGACATCTATTATGCACAATTATTCGCTTTTCTTTCCATGACCAGGTCAATGACATAACAACATTTTAGGGTTAACATCAAGATATTTTAATTACATCATTACTGCACTTATTAAAAGAAAATAATATTCATAACGAGTTCCATAATTTATGTAAATTTCGTTCATAACACGGAACTCCATTTAAATGTCTTATGAAACATGAATATAATGTTGTAACTGAGCTCAGATAATTGAGTGATGCTATAGTAAAACAAAACTCAGTAAAACAATTTCAAAACAATTGTATACGCAACTCAAAGCAAAACTTTATAGACCTGGTATATTTCAAATTTAAAACAAGCCAAATTTAAAATGATATTTTTATATGAGTGAAATATATTTGCGAATTAAATAACAAAAATCATTTCGTTAATTGTTCATGACGACAGAAATTGGACCTAAACTAACGATAAATGTTTCTAAAAAAAATAATTAATAAATATGCAATATGTTATTATTTTTTTGAATAAATCCTTTATTAATGGTAACTAATTGTACATCAGTGTGATCTTTATTATATACAGTTAATTTGATAATTAACGTTTCTTATCATTATCTAATTTTTTTAGTTGATGTAACTAATATTTGATAGAAATTATAATTTTCAGTTTCTAAGTTCAAAAAAATCAATAGTTAAAAATGATATTTTCACATTTATCTAAACTGTTTGGGATATTAGTTATCTCATGTCGAATCTTTTGAAGTATTGAATAAATCTTCGGTGGTCAGGCAATGTTTGTGGATTTTTTAACTTGTTGAATATTTAAAATATTAATTGAAAAAAATAGATTATACTTTTTACTACAATTTAAATTAATAGATTACTTCAAAATGGCAATTATTGCTACTGAAACGTTATAATAACTTCTCATTGAAGATATTGGATTTAAAATTTGGCTTATTATAAAATGATTATACCAAATTTTAAATATTATTTATAAACAATAACATATTTTTATCAATCAATTGTTTTTATTATCAATTTTTTTTGGTCTTTAGAAAAAAATTTTTTTTCCTAGTCTTCAGATGTTTTTTAAATTTAAATTCATAATTCTTTGTGGCTCGTTAAAATTAAGAAGTATATTCAAGAAACCTCGATTTTCCTAAAGGTTGCCGTAATGCACATTCGAATTGACCTCATTAACACAAAGGGGAACATTAATGAGACAATATAATGCTCTTAATTAATATCTCCTTCCGTATGATGACGAGCTTTTGCTAAAGCTGATACTACCCTGTAGTTTATGGCGTAACATGGCAACCCTATATACATATGCATATGTCTATGTATATATCCATAGACATAGTAGTGTTACAGTTGTAGTTAGAATGGTGTAACAGCAAATGCGGCAACAGCAGGTCCCATCCGATTCGCATCGCAGTAATTATCACTGCTGCCACGGGCTTTTGCTAGGGGATGAAGCCCGTTACAGGCCAGACTACGGTCTTATCTGAAGTGTGGTGTTTCGACGTAACCGAACCATCTAGATACTAGAATCAATGGGAATTGTGTAGAATAGCTAATTCTTGATCTCCCTAATACTAATTTCGAATAGGCTAGAAGTCCATACTCTCTTGTGGTGAATTTCCACTGAGAGATTTAATCACCAACAAATTGTTCATTTATCTAGATTTTAGGGCTAATGAATAATGACAAGGGGGTCAAGTAATTAGTACACCCTTTTATCTGATTAAAGATATTTCCTTTTTTAATTGTTTGGATACATTATGACTGTGATTCCTATCTGTAGCAGTCAAGAGTCTAATTATAAAGCAGTTCCATCGTAATCTATTAGACAAAGTTTACATCTACCTTCTATCTTCTAAATTTAGTATCGAATTATTCGGAGCCATGCTTGTTCAATTCTCTGACGTGCACTCGTGCATTCTGGATTCTACTGGGTATTTGATGGCTCTAACTGACGCTACTGACTCGAAATATTGATGCGTTTAATGTTAAATAATTATCGTTATAAATAAATAGTTAAGTTTGTAGAAAATATTCGATTTATTATTTTTATTTCGTTCTTTTTTTTTAGAATAGTTGTTATTGGAGAATTTTATTTCTGAGAATTGATCTTAGATAACATAACTTCGACTGGTTCACCTTTAAAATATTCACAAAATTTTTTACGCGAATTATTGGTATTCAATTAAATAAGAAATATGTATAAAAATCATGACCAGAGAATTTTATTATAGAATATTGAGCTATTAATTACCTAAAAACATTCATCACGAACTACGAACAATTTCAATTTGGTTGATTGTTAAAATATATTTTAATTTAAAAAATACATCGACAGATTTATGAATAAATATTTGATAGTAATTTATAAAAGTATAATTTATTAATAATTGATATTTCACAAGTTCTATAAATTAAATTAAAAAAAAATTTTTTTTGTCCAAACTTTCAATCGGATTCATCAGCAGTGACCCTGTAGCATTCCTAAAATTTTTGACATATCCAGACTTATATTAGTTCTTTTATGTACAGAAGAATACAAACCAATAAAGCTTAAAGCGATAATCTATCGGATAGAATAGATTTTTATGTTTCTATTAAAATTCAATGGGAAATTTATTTTTTAATTTTTTTGTAGACAATACTTATGAAACGTGATAACTTTACTGCCATTTTTATCTTCAGCGAAATTGATCATTTATCATATTTTTTAAAATATTTTTATTGACAAAAATTAAAAACTACAAAATTTAATGTGACTTAATTATGTCTATTCCACGAAATTCAATCCAAATTTCTCCATAATAAAAATCTTCAATGTTTGGTTCAAATAAATTTATTTATTTATCATATTTCGCTTATCAGTACAATAAACAAGAATAATTCTTCATGGATATCTGAAATGGGAACAATATCATCTAGCATCTCGAAAATATTAGAAGAGTAATTTTTCTTTAGAAAATACTGAAGAAAAATAAGCAATTACTTGCACATAGTGTCTTATTACTTTGTTCCTATCTCCTTCTCTTTCTGCCAATCTTCCGACATTCCGGAGCCAAGTGAATAAGAATAAATCATCATTTATTATCAAAGTGTCCATTTTAACAACATGCTCAAAGTTATCTCAAGTATTTTTATACGATAAATGACATCTTTAATAGAATACAACAATTCTCTCACATAGTATGAATATTTTCTTTTAATTGTTTAGTTACACACCACGTGTTAAACTTACAATAACGAGATGCAAACAACAAGAAATGTTCTCTCTAAAAGCGCGAAAGAGTAAAACCATAGTCATAGAGAATAGAATGCAAAGAAGAAGCACGACCGAGTCTAGAGTGCGTACTGGTCGCATGCAAATTAGTTTGTTAACTCTGGCGTGCGCTCAAGCTCGAAAAGCCTCGTAGACATGCGGAATTCTTTCCTTCTCATTTTTCTTCGTCTGTCGTAGACCCACGGACCCTTCTCGAAATATATACAGAGAATACGTATCCACATTCTAGTGAGGGTAGAAACCCGTGCACGATTTAACGAGTGACGATAAATCGGCTGTTAAATTTCTGCCACGTTCAATACTTGTTTGTATCCCTAATGAATATTTTATTTGGAATAATAAGAGGCTGTGATAAACTAGTGAGGATGAGGACAGACCGAAAAGTCGTGAGTTTGAGAAATAAAAATGGTGATACTATAAAATCAATACATATTTTTTTTAAATTTCTATTTATTTAACTGGTAGCCATGCTTACTATTTTTTTTTTGTGAGATGATTGAAACTGCAAAATTTTTTCAATGTACATTAATGAAATAGTCATAGAAAAGTGTTGTAACATTGAATTTAAGAAAAAAAAAACTACTGGCATTGATAAAATATGTTACTAATAATCTATTAATTTACTTTTTTTCTCATTTATTGAATGATAAATAATCTCATAAACTAAAATGAAGTGTAGTATTTTTTAATCATAAATAATTTTTTTTTTAATGAACAAATTATTTTCGAATTTAGAAAAAAACTATCACGTCCATTCAGTAGAATGTGTGATTGATGTAAGTAATTTTTCTTTCAATGCAGTCATAATTACGAAAGAAAAGATTTTTATAGCATGAGGAATTGAATGATGTAGGAATAGAAAATCATAGAAAAATCAGAGAAAATAATAATGAGAAGGAAATGATGATGAGTCTTTATAGTCTCTAATTGCAGGAAGATGAAGATTGTCATAAATACATCGAATCAACTATCAAGCTCTTCCCTGAACCCACACGTGGCTCCGCCTAGGTTGCGAGCATCCGGTCGCTCTGAAACTTTCCGGTTAACCATTAGCCGGAAGTTAACTCTCGTAGATCTTGTCTAGATTGTGTATGATGTCGACAGATCGATGATTTAGGTAGGCGGGCATGTAAAATAATGCAAACTTTGTAATCCAAGACTTACGAGGCGTGAATTAAATGACGATCGTGTTCACGGTCAGGCTCGTTCATTAAACACACGAGGACAGACATTCCAACGGCGCCCACTCGGTCGCAATCTGCGCTCCCGCTTGATTTATTACAGCTGTCGTAGAGAGAATCTTTGGACAAACCCTACAATTTTTCTTCTGGTTTCAGTTGTGTCAGAAAACTCGTAAAATTGTCTCGAGAACGACTACATCCAATTTATGGAAAAGTCACTAGATATTTCGTGTTCTGGTTTTCCAATTTCGGTGATTCCCTACTTCAGTATCAAAACAATGATAGTATGAGATAAGTCAAAAGAATTGAAGAGTGCTAGAAAGTAAAACAGAAAGACAAGTTTTAAACTCTCTAGAGTAGGTTGAAAGAAAAGGCAATGCACGAAGCTGACAAGAATCTAAAGCGTCGGCCTGAACGAGAAAATTAAATTAAGTCGGAGCATCATAGGCGGCTAAAAGCTGTCTTTGTGCGATAAACGATGTCGTCACGACAGCATAGTAGATGAGAATATATATAAATGCCAGTGATTCACTTGACAAACTCTAAAAAATCTGATTATTTAAATAGAAAATCTTGAGATTTTCATCATCAATCACATAAAATCATAATCACTTCAACTCATCTTATAAGTGGTAAATATATCACGATAAATATTTTTTATTATCACTTGATTCTCATTTTTGATTCATAAATAAATATTCAACTATTTACTAGCAATTATCATGATTTTCATGACTATTTTATGATGTCAATAAATTAACTCTATGCAGAGTTTACTGACACGAGAAAATACTGTGTTTATAATGAATAAATGAATATTGTATAAATATTAACAATATCCTAATTCAGATATGATAGTAAATGAATATAAAATCATTGTAAACAAACCCTTGGATTGGATTTTAAAATTTAAACCATTTAAAATTCATTGTAAATTATTGGAGATATTAAAGAAAAATATTTTTATTCAATTCATTAAAAGAATAAAATATGAAAATTTATTCAACAAAATAAATTAATATTTATTCGCTATTAAAAAAATTGATGAATGGTTAATGAAAAAATTCCCAAAAGTGTCGAATAAATCAATCAATTTGCCATAAACAGATTTTTTTCTCAATCCAAAAACCCATCAAATAATTATCAAAAGTATGTCATCTCCAATGGGTCCAACCCAACTCATAATTGGAAATTTTCCTCGCCATTCAAAAAATTCATTAAAATGAACTAAAAAATTTCCAACCACTTCAATAATTCATAAAACAAGAATCAAGACTGGATATTAACCAGTTTAAAGAAAAAGTCTCTTCTGTTGATGGTATGATGCAATATTTTTTTAGTAATCTCACTTATATTCTTCTGGTAGAATTCAGATGAACGTGATGTGTGTGAATGAGGGGAGTGTGAACGGAATAGTCTATCCCAGTCACACAGAGGCTCACAAATCTCATTCGGGTTTAAGTTCCCCTGTCGTCCCTGACATTCTGATTTGCTGGGCTAATACTGTAGCGACACATTACTCTCCTACGTCGCATTACCATCTGCCAAACAACTCATGTGTGTAGTGTATACCAATAGCTTACACTACTCGTGATACGAACTTCAATGACTAATCATAACCATGTAATATAACATACCAAGATCAAAGCATTTTGATTGATTTCAGTTGTATGAAATACATCAAAATCAAATATTACAAAGCATGATGGATTCAATCCAAGCTAATTTCCTACCATCTCATTATTGATTTCATCAATAGTTTGAATATCTATGCAAATCATTTAATTATACATTAATCTAAATTAAATCTACCCTCAATTTATCACAAACAATTCATTGTAAGAATAACTCGAAAGAAAGAAAGAAATTTGGTGAATTTTTTAAATTGATATTCACAATCATTAACTTAAAAAGCTAGTATATTCTAGCTTGAATTTGCTACTTTATCTTTGTCGTAGCTTTTTTTGTGCTGAGTTGTGCTTTGTCAAAAGAATAAAACGTATGCTCTAGTTCTTTTAACGTTGATAACAATTGAAAAAGTTGTTGTAAAAACTTCAAAGAACATTGTTAAGAGGATGATGTATTTTTTTCTATAGTTATATTAGGTTGATTAAAAATATCAATAATGTCATTCTTTACTTCATTTTCAGATGGTCATTATATTGACTCTTGAAAGAGTATGTTGGAAAAGTAAAGGAAAAAAGGACCAGCAGCATTATCTGAAAGAACAAACTTTCAACTTTAATTTGCTTTTCGAACCTTTGTTGTAAAATTCTCTCTTTTTATCAAGTTATTCTTCGTTAAAGTATATAAGAATAAGTTGAGTAGCCTTGGCTGCTTATTACAAGAAAAGTAATTGTTGTAAAAATTTATAAAAGGTTGGATTATTAAACTTCCATCAAGGCTACATGAAGTGAAAAAAAAGATTTTTTTGGTTGAATTTATTATTTTTATTTCTATTTACTTTATTGAAAGTAGAAAGAACATTACATTAAACATTTCTTTTTCGATATAATTGTACAGATAATTTTTCTTTCAAGTTTTCAAAGTCACCCAGACAATATAAATGTTGATCTTGAATTCGTAATATAAAAATACAGAGGGTATGCATGCCTCGAAGCTATCCAGATGATGATATGCTATTCACGATCACTTTAAGGTGTTAACAGAAGTATAACTCCCGAGAACTCGGCTCAAACATGGGCATTTTGGTCTAAAAAAGTTTCTTTTGCCACACTTTTTCCCTTTTTTTGCATTACTCCCACTAGCCTTTTTCTCTCTCATTCTTTACCCTCATCATCCAACATCGCCTGCGAGCTCGTAAAGTCACTGATTCACGTCACGTATCGCGCGTGCCAACCAGCTGGCCCCTAGCCTGTCTGTAAAGTCCTAATGACGCAAGTCGAGACGTTTCTTTTCTCTCATGTCCTCCAAGTGCAATTTGTCCTGAAGGAGGAGTAGTATCTTGAAGATTTTTCGTCCAAGGAACACGATGCACGTGGTTTGTTTGGCACGTGCAAAGATCTAAGAAGAGGTAAAAACTCATTTGTCATTATAAAATTCGTACTACGAGATTTCAAACGGGTTTTATTTTGTAAATTTTTTTCTTCCATTTGCTGCTGGCATGTGAAGTAACAGAGGTAATTTGTCGAAACAACTTGTCTGGATTTTTATTCAGCAATGGCGGCGTACATGTCCCCGAAACTCAAAGCAGTAAAGGGGGAAACAGGCGCGAACATCTTTCAATGCTTCAGGCACTTCCAACAGCAGATCTGGTTCTTATGCTAATCTACAATCTCATGGGTGGCCTCGCACACGCCCTCATATCTCCAGGACTACTAATTGCACGTATGCTATATAATAACGTCGTTCGATTAACGTCGATCGTGCGACTGTCTCGATAAGGGGATGAACTAGGAGTATATGCCTCAAGCATGTTCTGCAAATGGGGATCTCAATGGAATAAAAGAATCCCCTCATCCAACATCATCCCAAAATATCTGTATCGTCAATCTAAAGCCCAAATTATCTCTCGAAATAGGTTCTTTATTCGAATACTCATCAACGTTATTCTTAACTGTATTATGATTTTTTTATTTTTATTATCCTATTTAAGACAATGCCAGTAGACTATCTATTAATTAAAAATTTTTAATTAAACATGAAAAATAATTATAGTATGAGTGTACATGGTACAAAATTTCTGGTAACTTTTATTGTAGTTTTTTCCATTCTTTTCTAGTATAAAATAGTGAAAACAGGAGAATTAATTATATTAACATGGTAAATGTTCCTACGTTTCAACAGAAAAGTTAACTACATTAATATACTCTAGTTAAAGTTTCCCAGTAACGAGATTACAATTAGATGCTGGTCAGTAAAGTTTAAATAATACTCGAGTTGTTTTTTTTTATTATAAAAAAATTATACGGCCTATTATGTTTATATTATTTATTCATTTGAATGCATACATTTATTTAAAAATTTGAGTTTGTTTTTTTAAAGTGAAATTCAATATTTCTGACCTTAAATGTTTCATATATCTTTTGACTTTAATTAATATAATATTTTAATGCATATTTATGAGGTTATATATATATATGAGATATTCATAATGATCTTAACTCAACATGATACGTCTAATGCTATGGTACATCATGATTATAGCTAGAGATAGAGCTGTCAGATAAAATCAAGAAAATTTCCTCGTCTTAGTTTTTACTTCAATTTCAAAAAGACTGACACCTTCATCAAGTTTATTGCAATCCTTAATTATCCATTTTTTTTACTAATCAACAAATAAAAATGTTCAATTTTAGATAAGAACTTTTTTGAATATTTATGTCTCATTAAAGCTTGGAATAATTTCAATTGACCTGCACCAGTCTTCATCACAGTCTGATAACTGATCCATTTTCATTACATAAGTGTTACATCTTTTATATTATAATTTTCTTCCTCATATTGATTTATCGATTTATATTCATTACATAATTATAATAAAATAAATAAGAAAAAGGAGCAGCTATCGTATAAATAACCGACCATCATCTTTTACTTGTTATAATAATAATCTTTTATTAATGAGTTTTAAAACATCGAGCAGATGAACCGTTCACTTATTATAAACGTTTTAAGTCGTTCAGATAATTTCGACCATGACTGTAAATAAGGGCTGGGATCAGGGTCTACTTAAATATATCAATGAAGATTGTCCTCAATGAAATTTGACGTCTAATCTTTGTTGATGACATGAGGGCTAAGAGAAAGTGGCATTACATGATGATGATGACATTGTGTCATATCTTGAAAGAAAAAAATTCTTTTTAAATAGAACTTGTACAAATGCTGATGATAGTAATAATACTCAGAATAAGGTTTAGACATTGGTCGAGATAAAAAACTTTGAATTGAACTGACTTACCAGGCAGAATTGGAACGATGAGAGGCAACGAAAAGCGAGACAATGAAATCCAGGAACGTAATAAGAAAATTTAGCCGTAAGCGAGAGAATGCTGTCCCTGCAGTCTTTGCAGACGCGAATGAAACGAAATGAGTACAAATTCTAGTGAGAGCACGTTTTCAGAGTCCAGTATAAACGCAAACGTAAGACTAGCATACTCACAGATGGTGCCATCGGCAGCATTAAATGACAATGCACGTCGCTCTTACTGTTTAATTAACGGCCTATCCTACCCTCTTCCTTCAGCCATCTTTTTTGCAACCCCTCATTATCAAGAAGTGCATCAAGCCAATACATCTTGTAATGAACCAGTTTCCATGTTAGGACCATGCTCTTTTTATACTACTTTATATATATCAACTCTCAAAAAAAGTGATACCAACGAAATCGTGCAACCGACTGACATTTATTAGGATTAAAGAAATATGATTGGATCTAATTAGGTCGAAAGGAAAAATTCATTACTAAATGTTCCAATTTTAATCCAATAATCCCAGCACTTTTTTAAGAAATTCTATTTAAATACTCTAAATTGATTTTGTAATCAACATTAATTGGTAAAACAAAAAAAAAGAATGAAGATTAAATTAATTTTCTGAGCTTAAAATTGAATTTATACAGCTGTATCTAAAGCCGATGAGTGGAATTTCCGCAACTACGTGATGTAGTTGAGTCAACTGTTTTCTTACTTTCTTAGTACTTGAAAAAAGCAACATAGTTGAATCGTATTAAAGGTACTTCAGGATATTAGTTGTTATTCTTGGTGAACATATATGGTATTCAAGTCAGCAAAAGCCGTAAATTATTCCCAAAAGTATTATTAATGTTGGTGGAACTTTTTCTTATTTTACTCAAAAGATGAAACATTACAACCATATGCGACATTTGATCTTCGATGTGCTCTTATACGAGGTACATGAGTGCGAGAATTCGAGTTGGCCGTCACATTCAAGTGTTCAGAGTCATGAATCGGACTTTTATCGTCTCGGTGAACATGCGGTGCAACCAAAAGAAAGAGAGAGAGAGAAGACATGGCAGTATGGTCTGGTAAATGCGATCAAGTCTGTACCAACTGCTTTCTGACTCTCTAGCTGCTGTTGTATAGCATTAAAGTAAGTAAAGGAAAGGAAAGAAAAAAGTAGCTGAAAGAAAGAGACAGCGAAATGCTGACGACGAGGTGAAGTCTATTGGTCACTGATGAGGTTATTCCGCTCTCTTTCCCTAGGGAAGTGATGTCGTATGAACTGCTTCTATATACTTGTGAAGCTTTTTATTTAATCTTATTCAGCAGTATTTCTCATAAGGTTGATTGAAAAAAATGGTTTTGTTAGCTTAAAGAAACAAAATGGTGGATTAAATGAAATATTTGAGCAATTTCGTACTTGTAAAGGGCTTCTTGTTGCCGCGTTATGTCAATATGTCATCTGGACCATAGATACACATTTACATGCCCCTTTAGAGCAGTCCCTTGATCGTAGAGCTCGATCCTTTGGACGATAACCACGCAGAGGGTGTCTATCACACACGGAATACCAAAACGAAAGTGAGAGAGATTGGTTAGATGTAAAAGAGATAGAGAGAACAAGGAGGTGGGTCTGTGTCGCGTCAATTTTCCAGGAGCCAGCGCGCGTAATAGCTTCGACGCGGTACGATGGCGCCAGGAAATTGCACGGCAATCATTTCCTCTTCGCCTACATGTTGAAAGTTAGAGATATGATAACAGCCAAGTGTGTCCATACAGCTCCCTTTCGCTCTCGAATACATGAATTATTTTTCTAATATTAATGACACGTGCGCCACTCTTATTCCAACCCTCTTATGACTTATAAAAATATTTTTATTTCAGCTTTCAGGATATTACAATGAATTTATGATACTTGGAATTGTCATTTCGTGATTATGAAAATTTTTGCATTTATCTTAATTTTAAGATTCTAAAGGACCATCTTTATAATGTTACTTCACCTTCTGTTAGACTACACGAAGCTCAAAAGAAATATCTTGATTACGTTTCTCTTGGAAGCCAAGTTTCTCATCCTTACGCGTCCCCTTTTGCTAATCCCCATGATGCTCGAACGTAACTAGCAGGGAGTCGTTTAATCTCACAACTTGGAGGGTTGGAGTCCGCGAAGGTGCTGAGAGCAAAAAAGAAGGAAAGCGGGAAAAAGTCTCTCTTGATAGAATAGACGCCCTGAAGGTAGAAACAAAGAATATGACGGATACAAAAACGTAAGAGGAAACACTCTCTGGCGTAATTGCTGTGTTTATAATTGTCCTCTCTTCATAGGTGCTTTAAGAGGTATTCACCACACTGTCAAGTCATACGAGTGAGCAATGGTCAAGTGGAGAAATGAAGTAGTAGAAAGAAGAAGGAGAAAAAATTAGTGAAAACCCTAGTATTTCCGGTGTGTTGTAAAATAGAGCTTTCTTTGTTCTCTAAAAGAAGATATGAAAAGAAAGACGCCAACTTCAGTTTTAACAGCGACCTCTTTTCAAATCCCCTGGACCGTTTTATACAACCAGACACCTCAATCATGTGTCGACTCAGTTTTTAGACAAATCGACTTTATTTTCTAAAGTTACTTGTGCCATTTCATAAATTTTGATTACTATGCAATTGAGAATAGAATGGTTTTAGAAAATAAATTGCTAGCTTAATTTACTACCCTTTTGAAATTGTGTTTATTTTTGTTCTTTTCTCTTTGTACACCTCTCTATCTTGACCTCTCCAATCACTAGCTGTCTGATTGCAATCGAACTTCAGCTAAAGTTCACTTGCAATTTGAAACTGGTCCATTACCTGCCTTGTACTACAGCTGAATGTAAGTCGAGAAACATGAGAGAGTTGAAAGACGAGCAGAGATCCTGGTGTGGATCGTGTTCCGAATAAGAAAATCAATTCCTACTGGTGCCAAACAGTAACGTAACTGGTTTTGCATAAATATGCCTTTTGATCTAGCGTAGCTATGCACTCTAGATTCTATCACAAGCTAAACCATCTTACTCTTGAAACAACTTTCAGCTTTAAAGTAGAAAAATGTCGAAACTTTTGAGATGCAGAAAATCAATTGACCTGCATCTATCGATTTTGAAGATTTTAAAATGAGTTTCTCATATTTTATAATTGTCCAAAACTGTTTAAATGATTGCAGTTATTACTGTAGTATCTTGTAAAATTAAATAAAAGAGTTTCATCTATTTTTTTAATCTGATTCTGCAGAATTTGATTCCTGGTCACACGCCCACTTGTATTGACCAAACGGACGGTTATTGTGGATGTTGTTTACCGTCATGTACGAGTAAACACGAGGTGAACGCGTGGAGGGTAGATATCTACCATAGTGAGATAAAACTAGTGCTAGAAGTGAACTTGGTGGTGGATGAAGTGGAGTATTGTAGCTTTTGTTACCGAGAAACCAATCAAGTGATGTGATTGCAGAGCCTACTACATCCGTTGCCAAGTCATGATGCATTCTCTTCAGTTCACGTTGTACAAACGTATGTCCGGTTGATTGCCCATTGCCACGAATTGCTGTAGGCAGCAATAGCTGGTTCCCATCATCCATTAACTCATATACTGGTCTCGTATTTTCTTCTTGAACTAAGTGTACATGTAGACTGTTAATTTCATATGCAAACCGATTACTCAAGAAACATTTATACTTACTTGATGATATCAGGGCAGCTGGATAGTAATCATCATTATTTTGTTGACCGGAATTTACATCAAGAACATTTTTCGTTGGTAAATACATTCGGGATGGCATCGTAATACTTCGTGATAGATTCGTGATTGGCAATCCCTCAATAATCCAGGAAGTAATCTTTAAAAGATAACAAGCTATTGAGTTTGATGTTTTGACAGTATTGAAAGGTTTCGTTGAGAAAAATCGAATCACAGCTTCGTGTAAACAAGTAGGAAATGGGAAGTATTCTGTTTAAAGTTTCATTTAATCTCTATCCTATTTTAAAAAGAAAACGTATTCTTTATTTATTGCAATTATCACATTACCTACCTGCATCTCATTCTCACTAATTGTCTATTAAATGCATTTTGGGTTTATTGAAATAAATGAACACAATAAAATTATCAATTAGAATTCTGACATATTTCCCCTATTCTTTTCAAAAAGAATTCGATAGAGATTTTACTACCATAAAGTTTAATTAAGAAATCTTTTCAAACTTGATGATAATTAATGAATTTAGGGTTGAACGGAAATTATTAATCCGTTTTAAATCTTAATAACAATAAATATTTCCTGTCATTCAATTATTAACTAAATTAATTACTATAACCTTCTTTTATAAATAATGAAATTAAATAATAAATTTAACTTACTAATATAACAGAACAATAAAAAAAAGTGACCATCTCTGAATATGGACCTCAGTAAACTATTCTTTAATTCACGTAATGTTCCTATTTATACTTGGCCATTAAAATCACTAATGGACAGGTCTTGTTCGCAAACGGAAATGGCAATTCTTCAACACAGTAGCTTTCATTTTTCCAAGTTTTCACTCTTCCATTACAAAATTTAATGACTCTTCTAATGGATAAGTAATTGAACATTTTTTTTAGACCAAGCTTTCTTCAACCTTGACTTAAAGGTTAAGTACTGAATAAAGTTTTTGCATCCAATCAAAAAATTGTGAAATCAAATCCTACTCTTACAATTCTGAAATCAACAAAAAAACATTCCATGGCTTTTTCAAGTTTGTACTACCACAGAATAGCATTACAGAACTTATTTTGAGTTAAGTTTTCTCACATACCATGAATGGATAAAAATCATTGCATTTTTATTGACGCAGTTCTGTTGCAGTTCAGGCTGAGCTCAACTTGGAAAATATTCTGAAGTTGACTTGACGCCCTCGTGTTGTGCCGTGGAAGACCGAAGCTCGATGTCAACTTAAATTGAGTAGGTAACAAAGAAATCTTTTGAGAAATAATAATTTTCAGGGATGCATTTAAAAAGGGGAAGAAAGTTAGCAACACCGGAAAATAAATTTCTTAAATCTTGAGGTAAGAAGAAACTAAAAATTGCTATACGGTTTGCTACGATTCTGAAGTTTCTGAATATCTCTTGAAAACCGTGGTCGAGAAATTTCTCAACGAGTTATCGGGGTTAAAAGTCAAAAAGAGGATAAAACATCAACCACCCTTCGGCTTTCGACATTTATAACTCGTAAAAAAATTGTCCCACAGTACTTGTTGAAGAGTATTCAGAAACTTCAGAATATCGCTAACCCTACATATCTATAAATAACCTTGAAAAAATTTATTTCATCCCTGAAATTGCAAAAAAATTTAGCAAACTTCTAGAAAAAGTGCGACTTTTTCTCTATTTTTGCGATTTTAAGGGTGAATTAAATTTTTTGACCTTTCTTATGAGAATGAATGTTCAGCTAAGATTCTGATGTTTCTGAAAACGTCCCTGAAAAGTGTTTTTGGACCTACCGTTTAAGAGTTATTGAGGTTCAAACTCTTTCCTGTTTTTAGGGGTGTTGGAATGAATTTTCGTAAGGGGTAACTAACTTCCATATTTTCAAGCATCAAAACGTACAGAATGAGCCCTCAATAATTAAGATCCAAGAAATTTTTATTTTGACCTCAAAAAATGGCATATAATCATGTTTATGCTCGGATCATAAAATTATGTATGTCATTGGGAAGATCGTGATGAGACGATTCCAAAATAGTAGTTATTGACTTTGTTTGATCAAAGTAATCACAAGATTTTTGTAAAAAACTGCAATACATGAAAATATGCATAACTTCTATGCTAATGATGCTACAGGGGTGATCAAGAGCTCATGTGAAAGATCTGGACCTAAGAGAAAAATTGGCACCCCTCTTTCTTAAAACCCCGTCAATAATGCCGTATAAATAAAATTCAATGAGTATCATTATTTCTAGTCATATGAACTTCAATATTCGTCAAAGTTTAGGGCATTGTAATGTGACACATTACATTCTCATCACATACATGTATTACTTACATACACATACACAAATTATCCGTCAAAATGCGGGGCACCATCAGTTTTGCGTACGGATTGAGTATTTTTCGAGTATGGTAGACGGGTCAACTGTGATCATGGTGCTACCATCTGTTGGTCTTCTTGGAACTTATTTCCAACGATAATCATCCCAAACCGTAGTTTTCTAATTTCTTTTTAGTTATCACATTTTATTACCTGAAATAATTTTTTTTTAAATTAAAAACATGGCAAAAATTGCGCTAGGCAACATTTAGGAGCTGAAATCACATAGGAAATAAATTATTCACGATTTCTTTTTATAACCTTGTAGCGACCATCTTGGTGTTCAAGCGCGGCAAATCAATTTATAATTATTCAATTTTCTTTTTAATTCTTTTAATAAAAAAATCAATTGAATAATCAAAATTGTAATCTAGCGCACTGCATTATGAAATAAGGTTTAATTTAGGACCAAAATTTGTAGGTAAAAATATGAATTGGCGAAGAAATTAGAAAACTACGATCCGATGTATTTGGGTAGGGGGAATCAATCAGCTCTATGACTTGAGCCCAGCCTTAAGTTTCTGTTGTCGTTTTCATGTTTGTAACCTATAATTACACGCGAGTTTATTGTCTGTAAAAAATTAACCGGCGTGGGTAAACAAACCTTGGAATAAAAAAAATAAATTGCGAAAATGATGGACAATTTTCATAAAATAGAAAAAATAGGTGAAGGAACTTATGGGGTTGTTTATAAAGCACGCGATAGAGTAACAGGAAAATTAGTAGCACTCAAAAGAATACGATTCGCCACGTAAGTTTTATTTGTGGATTATTATTCCAATTTTAATAATAAAATCATACAAATAATTGATTTTTTCCAATAACTTATAAACAGTCGCTAACTAATTAAGTTCTCTACCTAAGCTTGCATACTTCAGCTAATTTGAATCAATTTAAATTACAATCTAAATTGATAACAACTCTTATAATAGATATAATTTTATTTATCAAAGTATAAATAAGTAATGGTTCTTAAAGCGGATAATAAAAATTTTTCATGCTTCTCCACGCATCTAATGTATCTATGTAGTGGTCTGAGCTGAATCTGGAGGGGCCATGCTAGAATAAACTGTCATAGCACCACATCATTCAGCTTGTACCACTGTGTAAAGCTCGCCTAATTTGATTTAATTTATTAATCAACTAATTAATTAACTGTAAAATAATATAAAATTGTTGTAAGTTTTTTTTTATCTATCGCTCTAGTCTGAATTTATTATGTGATTTGAATGATTCACGTTAGGGAAACTGAAGGCGTTCCATCCACAGCAATCAGAGAGATTTCATTACTCAAAGATCTCACTCATCCAAACATTGTACAATTGTTTGACGTTGTTATTGGAGATCAAGATCTCTATTTGGTTTTTGAATATCTCCAGCAAGACCTCAAAAAATACTTAGACTCTGTTAAAAATGTTGCCATCAATCAGGATCACTGGAGTTCATTGGTCAAGGTATAAAATTATGTTTCATCAGTTTTTGTTTTGTGCTTTTGCAGTATTTTTGTAAGAAGTAACTTATAAAGTTAAAAACCAATTATTATTGTGCTTATTATAGTTAGTATGTAATATTTGTATTTTTTATTAATATTATAATTATGTTTTTAGAGCTACCTTCATCAGTTATTAAAGGCTATCACATTTTGTCACAACCACTTAATTCTCCATAGAGATTTAAAGCCACAAAATCTTCTTATTGATCAAGAGGGTTACATAAAGTTAGCTGACTTTGGTCTTGCACGATCTTTTGGACTTCCAATGAGAATGTACACTCATGAAGTTATTACTTTGTGGTATAGAGCACCTGAAATACTATTAGGAACAAAATTATATTCACATGCTGTTGACATCTGGAGTTTAGGATGTATTTTCGCTGAGATGGTAATTTAATTTTATCCAAAATTTTTCTTTTTTATAAAAGAATTCATTTTAAAAACGTATAATTATTCGTATTGGACAAATAAGGTATTTGAAGTTGTAAATTAAATAAGTTTTCTTTGAAAACTATTAAGTGAATATATTTTTCCATTATTCAGGCAACAAGAAGAGCTCTATTTCCTGGTGATTCAGAGATAGATCAACTTTTTCGAATTTTTAGAACACTTGGAACACCTGATGAAACCATTTGGCCTGGAGTTTCTCAACTTCAGGATTACAAATCAATGTTCCCGCAGTGGGATGCCAGAAGTTTAAATGAAGTTGTGCCAAATGTTACTGACGATGCGAGAGACTTATTATCAGTATGTATAATTTTTTAATATATATTTTTTTATTAAAAATTTATGAAGCTTGAGATGGACTTTATTGCTCATTTCCAACTTATTGTATTTTAATAAAATAAAAAAACAACAAAACAATTTTTTCATTACAGAAACTTTTAACTTATGATCCAAGCCAACGAATCACAGCACTGAATGCTTTGAATCATTCTTATTTTAAAGATGTTAAACTAACTCGTCCGATCATTCCAAAAAAAGACTGATAAACTCTACATCAGGTAATGATATTTATTTTCTTTATTTATGTCGTTTAATTAAGTTTTAATTTCTCTGCATTCATAATATTAGTGCAATTTTTATTTTAATTTTACGGTTTCACTTCATAAACATTTAAGTACATGATCTCTTTTAAAAGATTTGCTACTCCTCTTTTCATTGAAAAAAATGAGGAAAAAATTATTTTGAATTGCAAAAATAATTTATCCGCTTTTAAAATGAGCAAATCCACTCTAATATGTTACAACCAAATGTGAAATATACACGAATGTCACTAAGATATTTTATTAGTATTCTGGAATCATAAAACACAAGCAAAAGTCGTGCACTTATTTAATATATTTAAGTTAAACCAGCTCTAGCAGCTACGGTTGAAGTTTCAATGAGTTTAGGTAGCTTTACTGAAGATTCATAATTGCGTGGTTCTGTTATAATTTCTGATTGAATAGGACTAGTTATTTTTGGAAAAAGGAATCCTTTAGGTGATGATTTTCTTGAACTATTAGCAGATGATTTATCTGATGATTTGATATCGAGACTGCTTGGAGGTCTTGGAGATTTTTCTGGTGATTTAGGAGTTGATGGAGATCTTGAAGTCGTTTGAGATTTTTCTGGTGATTTAGGAATTGATGGAGATCTTGAAGTCGTTGGAGATTTAGGTGTTAGTGGAGATTTCGGAGTCGTCGGAGATTTAGGTGTCAATGGAGATTTTGGAGTAAGCGGAGACTTTGGTGATCTTGTTCGTGGTGTTGGAGTATTATTCGGAGATATTTTTTGTAATGTAGCAGTAGAGGGTCGTGAGTGTTTCGATTCTGTAATTGTCACTTTTTTCGGTGTATCTGGAGTTCTTGCTTGTAGATTTGATTTCACAGCTTCCGGAGTAACTGGTGAAGCTATTGATGATGGACGTGATTTTGTAGGTGTTGATGGTGGAGGGTTTGGATCTTGGATCTCATCTATTCCATTTGAATCGTCAGTTTCCTGTCGAAAAAAATTTAATTCCATAAAACAATTATAAAATAATATTCTTTATTTGAGTTTTAGTATATTTAATCAATACTTTCGTTTATTAGTGATCATAAAAAGTGCAAACTGACCTCAATAATTCAATAAATGTCGACGCTATAGTGATGTAGTGTCGTGGTGAAGAAGAAACGCCGTGCACAATTATAAATCCTCTCTATACCTGATTCTACTGATTGCGAAGTTCGTTTTACAGTAAAATAAATAAATAATAAATAATTCAAAGTTAAAATTCGTAAGGAGTTATTGGGTGCGTCTGAATGAAGTGCAAATTTAATTGAAAAACGAAAATATTATTGTAATTAACTTCTATGTAAGTTTTGCAAGATACAATATTGGTCGTAACATATAATAATTTTAATCCCTTTCATTCTCTCTTTACTAAAATGATTATTCCTCTTATTCTTTACTCGTATTACGAGTACTTGATCTTGGTGTAATACAGTCGTATATCTCTACTATTACTTAATCAATAATTAAGATATTAGTCTTCAATAATCGCAATAAACGATTAAAATTACGATAATTAGAATTTGTAAAGCGATAAAATGTGATTAATGTATATCATTGTATGTATACTTTAGGTATTTTTTGTCATTTTTTTATTTATGTTTGACGTTACAATCTCTGTTTATAATCAATAATCGATTGTTCTGTGATTGCGCAAATGTTGAAAATATTTCTTCGAATTAATGCTTTATTTACATCGAAACAATAGGAAAAAAATATATCGTGATATATTATGATATTTGATCAATCCAAATGATGTATTACAGTGAACAGTTATCTCAAAATTTCTCACAGTTTGTATTATTCAAATAAGAATCTACTTGATTCGTATATTAGATAACCGCTTACACTGAGAAAAATTTTTAAAAACAATTTAGAAATTTTTTCTTCAGTAAAACAATTGATTATAAACATTTGTAGAAAGTTCACTCTTAAAAAATGCTATTAAAATCTTTCTAATTAATCAAAATACTCTAATGCAACCGTAAATAAATTTTTTTCAGTATAATAATTTTAGAATAACTCCTCAACAAAGCAATCAATAATCCAGTGCATTGAAAGCTACATTCAGCAGTTTTTAGCTGACTCCAAGTCTATATTAGTTGATAAAAATGATCAGTTAGTGCGTAAGTGACCACAATGATAATGACGATGGTGAATAATTAGAGATAAAAGCGCATGGCGCGGCAGGATCATCTCGTGTCGTGTCGAGGTATCCTCTTCATCCTTCTATAATTACATTAGTCAATCAATAGCTCCTTTTAATTTGAGATAAATGAATGAATGTAATTGAATTCAAGTGTCACGATTTAGTATTCCTGGTTGAGATTCTCATCCGAAGTTGGCAGGCCATTCTTGCCGTCACTGATCGACGGTACAGGACTCTGTGACATACAATAATCATATTTCTAACCATCTATCGTACAATAAATTATTTACTCGTCTCAACATAAGGGCTAAAATAACACATATTCGATAAACCTAACAAGTTTCTATTATTAATAAGACATTCGAAAAATTCATTATACTATTCGATCGTCCGTCTCAGTCTGGGTATGAACAAAAAATTAGTTTCTTGTTTTCTAGACCTTCCTGTACAGCCACAAAGTGAATAGCGTGCAAAGTAATGCAAGAAAGATCAAGATTTGAAAATTAATATATTTTAAACAAAATAAATTGTGCTTTTTACAGTATTAATTTATCATAAACAATTTTGTATAAAACTCTAATTTACTACTTCTATTTATTTTAAATTACTCCATCAAAGTTATGGAGTTCTTTCGAATATAAATTCTTTTCAAATTTTTAAAAAAATTTTTTAACTTTGAAATTTGAATAAATTATTGATTTCTTCTTTTTAAGTAAGAAATTTTTATGAGACAGTTCAACGTAATTATTGTTATTATTCGAAAACTATTGATACACAATTTATTTTCTTGGTTAATTAAGCGTCAATAATAAGGAATGCTATTCAAAAAGTTTTGATTTAGTAACTGAGTGTGATGAAAGGCAGAAAATAAGGATAATCGGATTGGAGTTGGAATTAAATTTAATAAGGCAAGGAAACACCATAATATGATGAATGCTGATGTTGAATGACAATAACCAGGTATTCTCTCTCATACCTGAGTCCCACTACCGTTGACACTTTGGACGTTGGGGCTCATTTGACGTAAGTAAGTTTTATCATCGAAGATTTTCTTGTCTCCACCTCCTGGTTTATATTTTACGTTGTCCAGTGAGCCCACTTTGCTTTCTGCTTTGATATCAATCTTCTGTGTTTCAATCTAGTACCATTGAGAATTTATTAGATGCTATATTTTTCTTTACTACAAAAAACAATTTTTTCTTGTTTTAAATAATGTTGACTAGGAATTAAAGGAATGATTCAGGAATATTTAAGGTTTAAAGTAATTGAGAATCGTGAGAATTAAAATTACTAGAGAATAATTGATTAGAACACTCTAATCACTATAAGCACTTCTAAATCGTAGCGTGCAAAAATGTAGAAGTAATAAAAATAATTGAAAATGAAGCAAATTACTCAAGAAGGTCATGACAAACATGCAAATGTTTCGACACCCTTGGGCATTTTACTTACGTTATCTGGTAAGTCCTGTGGTGTTTTAGGTGGTGTTGCTGTTGACTAAATAAAGAAATGATAATAATCATAACTATGTTAATGAAATCATGCTGAATTAATTGATATTTTATCTCTCATTTTTTTTAATTTTTTAATATGTACAAAGGAAAATTTCATTTAATTATTATATGATTGAAATAATGACAGTTAAGTGGAGAATAAAGTAATTAGAATATTTGCAAAACGTTTCAAGTGTGTAGGGAGGTGAGAATATTATAAAAATAGAAGTATGTGAACAATGTGGATCAGTCCTGGTCTGTTCCTTCACCTAAATTATGTAAAACGATTTTTTCCCTAAGCTATTTTGTAGTATTAGACTTGACACAGTTATGGCAACAATGCTAGGACGGAAAACTGCATTCCACATGCAAACTTTATACCTTTCTAAGCACGTCACTTTGCGACACTATGAAACTTTAACAAGGAACGCAATCTAGCCAGTAGAACTGAAGTAAAAAATAACACAATTCGGGTCAGATAAAATCATTCATCTATATTAGGTTTCTTCAAATAAAACTTTAGTACTCGACACTTCAAATAAATTAGTAAAAATTGATTTATGCTCTAGAGAGCCATTTAAATGACGACTTTGAAAACTTCATGCCAAAACATATAGAAGTTACAACACAAATGTTTCGATCCAGTAATTAATTAAAATCATATCATGAATGAGGTCTAAGTTAAAATGATGTTTTGAATTAAAAGGTCATCTTACCTTAACAGTGCCACCGCCCGGTACATGCTTAGCATTGTCTTTGGATCCAACTTTTGGCTTCGCTTTATCTTTAAAATCTAGCTTTACAGTTTCTATCTTTTTGTCCCCACCACCAGGTTTATATGTTGCATTCTCTAATGACCCAACCTTTGGTTTGGCATTCCACTGAAGTTTTACTTGAGTTATCTGAATTTCAAAAAACATTTATTTTGGCATCATTCAATTATTCAGCTAAAACATAAACGGTTCATTCATAGCTCAATTAAAGAACAATTTACATGATGTATTGATCGATATTTTATGACTCTTCTGATTGAAACTCTTTATTTATTTAGAGAAGAGGTCATTTACCTTTTTATCACCACCGCTTGGAGTATATTTTTCATTTTTCGCTGCAATCTTTGGTTGAGCATTGCTGAAATCGAGCTTTCTGTTTTCAATTTTGACTTTTCCACCTCCTGGTTTATAGCTCGTATTTTCGAGCGAACCAATTTTCGAACGGACTGTTTTAAGATTGGGTGATGGCGCAGCGCCAACTTGGATTTTGTTCATTGGTACCTCTAGATAAACATCATTTAAAAATTACTTTTTATCATGCAATCAAGGACATTACTCGATTAAAAATTTTTTTGTCTTACTTTTCTTTTCTGTTGAGGGAGGACCTGCCTCCGGCGTTCTTGGCAATGATTTAATAGACTTGCTTGGTGACTTGACTGGCGATGCTGCTGGTTTTGATTTATCTCCTTCTCGTGACTTTGATGCTACTTTTTTTGTTGGCGAAACTGCTACACCATTTGTTGTTGGTTGCTAAAAAAATTTATGAATGGGTGCTATGGTGATATCACATTTACTTTGGAAATAAATAATTCAAAATATTTTTTTATAATACTTACTGCATTTGCCTGGTTAACTCCATTCTCACCAGCATCTATAAATAATTCAATTTAAAATTAATTATTAAAAAAATTATTTTCAATTTAATAAAAGCAAAAAAACACTTCTACAGCCATAAAAAAATAATTCTTGACAGGAATATTTTTTTAAATCATTAGAACCTGATTTAATAGAGCGTCCAGATGTTGATCTTCGAATTGGTGAATTAGGATCTACTGCTAAAGTTGGGGGATCAGGCTTTTGGGAAATAATTGAAGCAGCAGGAGTTCCTGGCCGTGTTTGAGTTTTTTCTGCTGGTGTAGCAGGTCTAGACTTTTCTGATACAGCTGGAGTCGCAGGCCTTGATAAGATTGAAGTGCCTGGTCTTGACGGAAGTTTTTCTGTTGCAGGGGTTACTGGACGTGTTCCAGGCTTTTCTTTAGCTGGAGTTTCAGATCGCGATTGAGGTTTCTCATTAATATTATCATCTTTGGCATCGTCTCGATCTTCAATTTCATCTGCAAAAGTGGTCTTTTTTTTCTCTGTATCAGATTTAGGAGTTCCAGGAGATTTCGGAGTACTTGAAACCAGTGGACTCGTTGCTGGTGAAGAAGAGTGTGGTACGGGTGATTTAGGAGACAGAGATCTAGGTTTGCCGTCATCAAAGCCTAAAATATTAGATGATGGAGAAGAAGTTGATGATCGTATGTCTGAAGATGCAGCCAATAATTCTGGAGTTTTATCATCGGGTGCTGGAGACTTCATTGATTTTACACTTGCAGGTCGAGATACATTTGTTGATGATTCAGTTTCAGCTGCATGATCTCCTTTTACTTCAACTTCTGGAGTTTTTGATGTCTCTATTCTTGACACAGGTCTTTCAGGTGTCTTTGGAATTGGAGTAGTACTTTCAGACATTTGTGGAGTTGGACTGTTCTTTACATTTGCATCTAAATTTCTTGGTTCGGGTGATGGTGTAGAAGATACATTCTCAGCCATTAGTACAGTTGGACTTGGGGTTTTTTGTACTTCAGGTGACATGATTTTGGGAGTAGGGGACTTAGCTTGTTGCTCAGTATCCATAACAACATCATCATCATCATCGTCATCATCATCTCCATTTCCATTTCGAGAGGCCAATTTTTTCTTTAGTAAAGCTGGATCGTCGTTTTTTTCAACTTCAGTATCATTCTTCATTTTTTCTTGTTGAACTGGTGGACTTTTTTCTGAATTCATTCTGGGAGGAGCTACAGGAGTTTCACTACGACCTATAGGTTCATTCCTTGGCGCTCCAGTGCCGTAATTCCCTAGAATATTTCTTGCAAGAGGTTGTCGAATATCTGCGTTATATGGAGGCCCTGGAGGTCTAGGTCGAATGCCTTGAGAATTTTGATTAAATGGCAATCGTTGTCCTGGTGGTGGAGGATAAGAGGGTCCTCTTGCTGCGCCAGGTGTCCCTTGAGGAGGAAACCGAGGTGGGCCTTGGTTTAACTGATTCCCAGGATACACTGGTGGAGCTCGTGGGAAATTTCCCGGAGCACCAGTAGATATCGGTCGTGGACCAAAAGGCTGTTGTGGTCCAAATTGATTTGGTGATGATGGTGCAGCTCTTAGGGATGCTCTGCTATCTAGACGATTGAGATTAGGAGGTGGCTGTCCAGCTAAACGTTGTCCTCCGATTGATCCATTATTTATTGGATATCTCGGAGAACCTGGAGGACCTTGTGGTCGAACTTGAAAACCTTGTGGATTTTGTTTTACCTGCTGGCAAATTAATTCTGTATTTTTTTCTAATACTTTTTATCATTCTACGTGTCGGCTTGATTTTTTTCATTATTTATAAATTATTGTTCATAAATAAAATAACAAAATAATCCAAATAAAAAGTCTGAAAATATTTCTAAAACACAACTCTCATCGTTCGTTCATCGATTTGCCAATAATGCGAAACGGTGATGTCTCGTCGGTACCTGACACGACTTAAACTTTCTGATCGATCACGAGGAGTCTACTACGATGAAAATGCTTTATAACAATGATCATGATCCTAATATTGCGATAATTGATTATTACTTTCTATGATTTATCCGGATTTTGTAAAATATTTTCCAAATATAAAATATTCGGTCTCCTTGGATCTAGAACCCAGACCATGAAAGCTTACCATCGATACCCTTCCCCCAGAATCATCGGGACGTGGTGTTTGCGGTGGATCCATGAGTAATAAAACTAAAACTTCTGAGAAGTTGACGATTTCACCTGATGGTACAAGCAGGCTCCATTAACCTGTTGCGTATCAACGGAAGCTATTCATCAGTTTCACCTTTTAATATTATTCTCTACTTTAGCCAAAGTGTTTTCGTGCTGGTGGAGTTGAGTAAAATACAATCTATTGAGATTATAAGTGGAAATTCGAACAACTAAAGTGGAGATTCCAACTTTACATTATAACTGCATTTTATATATATTTAAATATATATACATATATGATAAACAACAGTCGTTGCTTAAAACGATACATATAAAGTATGACAATGATGAGTAAACTCTTGGTATGCACGCAGAGGCACCTCAACATCGAGTCATATACGGTGTAGATTGTGCCATGTTGTGTTTCCTACATGCATACATTTACTGTTCTAGATTTCGTGATTTCGGATAATCTTCACCAAACTACACAATTTCTATAGTGTGATAATGAAGTGTCCAAGTCAACAAGAAGCTCATTATGAAATATTACGGAAAAAAAAACAAAAAGTTTATCAAGAGAAATATTTGTTTTTTTTTTTTTAGTGTTAGAATCGTTGTCTGACCTGATTATTGACTCTTACTTTATAACGATTACTCGTAAAAACAAACCAATCGACAGTCACGAATGACTTGAGGGTTGCTATTCGTGTGTATTTTGGGTTGCGGACGTTTATTGCTTTTCTAGTTAAAAGAAAACTTTACTAGAGTTTTAGGGGTTGAATAAAAATTTTCAGAAATCATGGTAGAAGGGTGACTGCTAAGCCACGTATGGAAACGAAGAAAGGCACGCAAGCTCTTACACTCAGCACTAACCGCATCAAGTTCAGACTCTACCATGAGCTTTAAGATCACTTTACTTGCGATTAGCCTTGAGAATTTCTACGACTGTCGATAGACTCAACTTCGTGTCTAACATAAATAAACGTACATTCCCTTATCATTCTTGAATGCTTCCAATTTCTAATTTAAACAGTTGAGTTTCCCGCGCTTTGCCATTGAAGCTTTTTTTGTCTGCAAAATTATACTCAGTTACTTTTTTTTTTCTTTCCTTGTAAACTGTTTGCGCGTTTACACAACTTTAAATTTATTCTAACATCTTCTTGAACAAACAATGTCCTCACGCTAGATACTTGTATTTAGAACTTATGCAAAAAGCTCGGGGTGAACGTAACATCGCGCGTGTTAAACTCTCTGCCTATTCTAGTGTCTCTTCCATTCTTTATTACCATCTCAACTCGGACTTTCTCCATCTCTATCTTAATTTATTCAACTTAATCTGAATTGAATCGTTAAAAGCTATCGGTCACGTTATCAATCGAAATTCGGGCCAGATCTAAATTCTAAAAAAAGAAAAAGCAAGGTTGAATGAAAAGCAGATTCAACTAATAATAGTTATTATCGAAATTAGCTAAATAATGATATATTAATAATAAATAAACTGAACTAAAATATAAGTCTAGGCTCTCTTAGTAACTCGTATTGATCCAGCTCGACACAGCACGTTTGACGAGTTTCTATTCATGTTTTTACTCTCAACAATTCACTTTTCTCAGCTCAAATAGATGTACATATATATGATGTTAATACCTCAATTTAATTCAAGGCAAGATTGAAGATCGTAAGGGAGATTTATCATCTTGATATTCGTCGACACGAGAATAATTTCGTGCGTGGTACCGACTGTTCGACACGCACTTTATTCATCTAAAATATTTTCATTCTCACCTGACAAGTCTGAAACAATTTTTTGAATTTGTGAAATAGTAGTCGATAATTTAGCTGGTATATAAATAGACTTTTTTTACTACACTGGTAATTCCCATGGAACAATAATTGAGTCTACTCAAAACTACTAATAATATATTCATAGTTGTCACTAAGGTAATTTTAGATTTAAAACACGATAATGATAGCTACATAATATTGACCAATGTTACTCATAAAGGATAGACGGACTAAGAAAAATAGAGAAGAAGTAAACTGAATAGCTTAGGCTTGACGTAAAATCGAAGGTAATTCAATTTACAAAACCTCATCAAAAATTATCGAATAAAAGAACTTTTAAGGTTTGAAATACTCAGTTAAATACGCGATATATTGTGAATTAAATATTGAAGGTATAAATTTATTGAAAATCTTATAATATTATAAATAATTTTCTAGAACATTAGATGACGGATTCTATTGATCAACAACAATTTTCTATCTAGACACATGCAATATAAAATGAGTTATGCACATTGATAGAATGATAACTTATCAAAAGCATCAAATACATCATGGACGTTAACCTAATTCGACTTAAATGCGATTGAACTCATGAATAAATTTGAAAAAGTTCATTTCAAATTTTGTTTGTTTGTCTAATCTATTCAACTTTTACTTGATGCAATGATTTATTATAAAGTGCACGTGTGCTAATTGTACAGGTGGACTTGAATGTCATTAAATTATTATAAATTCAATGATAAATAATTGAAGAGATATTCTCTTTTTTCCAAATTTGTAAAAAAACTTACCAAGAAGTTGATAATGAACTTGAGAATTAATGAATGGAAATGAAATTGACTTAATCACTTATTAAAGTCACCTGTCGATATGAATACTTGTGAGCTACTGCCCCCAGACTACCCCTTCGTCCTTTCTTACACCTATTGGCACAATGTCCGTTTTGTCCTGGCAGTCTGCTCCTGCGCTCAACGATTCTAGAGCCATCTAACCCAACCCCACTAAATATTACTGCACGCTACGTCGAGAGAGAAAGCGAACGATAAAAGAGAAGATAAACAATGTAATAATATGTAATATACACTAGTTCAACAAGCTTTTATTTTAAAAACATGTGCGTACTACTTTTTGTATCACATAATTCACTTGATATTTTTTTTTCCACACTAAATAATTCATGAATCAGATTATGATATTTTTTAAAGTTTCAAAATAATTAAGAGGGTTGATAAAAATTAGCCCTTAATAGGTAGGTGGTCAGACATGACAAGTATTAGGAAAATTAAACACTGAGACACGCCCTACTGAAGCCAGCCCACTTTCATTTAAATCTCATCAGCTTAATGACTTGCTTGAAGGCTGTCCATTCAGAGAATTTTAAATGTTTTTATTTTTTTTTCTTCATTTCCGTAGTTTTTTTATACTCCTTGCCATGATGTTGCAAAATTACTGATGCAACAGGCATTCCATTCATCGTTTGACTTCTCGATTCAACGGCATCAAGATTATAATTTACAAGCTGTTAATTATCCTCAAATACTTATAACTGTAGAAGTGTCTTGAGATAAGAAAAAAAATGTCCTACATGTCAATCACGTTAACATACCTGAAACATAAAAAAATTAGAAAATTATTAATCTGAGTCTGTTGGAAATCGTTTTAAAAAAATGCATTTTTATTTTATGTATCTTTTAAATCTTGATTGTTTGGATTAGAAACCTTAAATGAAAATCGATGAGGTCTATCAATTACTCATGTTGAAATTTTTTTTCATAAATTACTTCATGTATTCCGTTATTACTAGCAGTAGAATTCGTACTCAACAGTAGAATACTGTTCTATCGGCAGTAAAAATTATAGGGGATGAAATCAAGCTCGAAGGGTGAACTACCCTCAGTCGACTGAGATGTTTTTTATTATGAAAATTTATCAGGATTCTCTATAAATTCTTTTTTACTACAAAAAAATAAAGCTAGATAAACATTATTATTTATATTGGATTTCTTAAAACCAATTTTCTGAAAAGAAACATTACTAATAGTTTAATGTCTTTATTATCCAATTAATTTTATTAAGCAACTTAACAAATAATAACTACTGATAAAAAAAATAAACTATCCGTTAATTTATCTTTATAATATTTTCATCAATACTTATAATAATAAATGTATTGATAGAGTTAATTTATAGAAAAAAAAAAATTATTTGTATCAATATTATAAAAATATTTTATTCAAATTTTAAACATTAAAGATTTTTATGTTAAATTCCAACCGTTATGATCGAAAATACGATTTAAAAAAAATGTATTGACTTGATATAAAAATTTAAAAATATCTAAGGGTTCTCGGAAAAATATATGAGTTTAAACCTGGCATAACTGAAGCCTTAAGAGCCTCCCCTAAATCATCTAGAGTATCTATAACATTGATTGTTATAAGCTTTTCATACTTCTTATCATGTTTGACGATAATAAAACCTAAATTCATCATTTTCACTTAGTCAGTATCATTATTGTTATATCACATTTCGCTTAATTTTATGTAATTATGTAATACATCAGAATATTTCGTGACGTTATGATCCATTAGCTGCTCTTAGAACTGTCTCGATTTGAAATCACTGGTAATGTGATACTCGTAGTATTGCAACCAATTAGTTACGCTTGGACAATGCTAATAATAATGAATAAATGCTAAGGTGTGTTCAAGTCAATCGATTTCTCGTCCGGTAAGATTAAGGAGCTTTAATACTAGTCTTATTCTTTTATACAAACTTTTCATTATTTTTCAAAATCAAAATTTACCAAAAAAACTCAAAAAACAAGTTTTAGAATGAATTGAATCAAGTTTTCAATTTCGTTGAATAAAAAAAAAATTTTCGAATCCTACAAAAAATCGTGATCAATCGAATTGAGGTTTCAATCACTATCTGGCGAACGACCTGATAGAAAAATGGGTTCATAAATGTTATAAGTGTTCCCTTGAGCAGTAAAAGTCTACGGATGCTGCGCGAGAGACGTTTTACTATCGATTTTAGGTCCGGTTACTCCTACATCCCTCTTTCCATTTCAATCCCTTTGTATAACTTACCCCTCGTGTCTTTTTCATCGCCATGCACGTGCTTAGTTTTACATTCTTTTGAATCACAGTTTTATCAGTGTTCAGAGAAAAAAAAATATAACGATAAAAATTTTTTTCAGCAAAACAACATTTATACTTAGTAGTTAAGTCATTATTTTTATTTGATCACAAAAAAATTTTATGTGGCAATATAATGCTTGTTATTCTATTTTATTGAATAAATTAATCTATTAATTGATTCTTTTTGAAACTTAATGAGGAGGTTGAGTTACTGATATCATGTAACAAATTTTTATATCCACTGATAAATTATGATTCAATATAATATACAAGCGTTTTACATAAAACGTATATAAGAATAATAATCTTCATAAAATAACATTTATTTTTATTCAGGCTCATTAGTCATCAGTGCATAAATATCATGGCACAACAGAAAAAGCATCGACTAGACGCGCCTTTAAACTTTATATTAGTTTTACAAGACAATAGTCGACAACTGTACTTCTCATATCAGATCATTCTCAACACATGACATCATATCATGCTATTATTTTTGTGACGACTCTCGGATCGTGACGACCTCGAATTTTACTACTGTTATGGTTCCTAAACATTAATTTTATTGCTACTCCAATTTTATAGCAATAAATTTTTTTTTGCTATTGCCAGTTCGTTAAAATTATACTTAAAGTTCAGCCTTTCGTAGAAATATATTATCGATAATGAACATTTTTTTTACTCAATTTCAATAAGTGTATTTAAGAATTAGACTCAGTTTTAAAAAAATGACAATGACTTTATCAGTGCTCTAGTTTACCTGAAAGATATCGCGAGCGATTATAGGAAGAGATATACAAGAAGGAAAGAGCGAGAGAGAAAAAGGGGAAGAGGAACATCAAGCACAGACATGACAGCATTATAGTCAAGGCCGCCGGTAGGTACAGAGTGCCGTTGAGTCAGGTCAGCGGTTCGAAAAGAGACAGTTGCATAATCACGACATTACGAAGGTGTTCTAGAATAGAATCTAGTAGTATCCAAGCGCACTTCTGCTTGTGATCAGGTGTTGAATAAATTAAAGATTTATTTTATTGGATAATTTTATCTATTAAATTAGTCATTTTAATTAGGAAATGATAATTTCTCAATATTTAAAATACTGCCTATAAATATTTCATCATCTTGAAATTGAAATTAACATTTCTTGGAATATCTTAAGTCATAATTATGCATTTTTGATGTATTACTTCTGTTTCTTTTGACTCATTAATAATATATATAATATATTTTTTACTTTCTAAAGTAATTAAAAAAAATTTTTATTTATTCCTAAAGAATATCAGACTTTATAGAATATTTTTCATATTTTCTACAACAAATGCATCATCGTATATTTTACTTTAGTACAAAATCACATAAGTCATGCAAAAAACTCTTTAAACTCATCGTACATTATTGCATTCTCAAATCAAATTTACTGTTAACGATGATTTATTGCGATAAATCTATTTTGAAAACTTTTTCTGCCAACGATGATGTGATAATTACAGAATAAATCACTTTAAAAAAATCCACACAACGTCTGGTCGATGAACTTGCAATCTACATTCGGAGTTATTAGAAGCGATTTATTATACGAGCTATACTATCTTCTATCCAAGCAGTTGTCGAAAGAAGCCAAGAAAGATACGCTATATATACTGCATACTTTGATGAAAGCATCGCTAGACAAGTATTAAAATGAAAGAGAGAAAGACTACAAATGAGAGAGAGTTTGATCAATAATTTCAATGAACTTAAAACACTTGATGTAGGTTTTTAATACATTTATGTCTTGCTACTTACTAGGCAAAAAGTTGCTACTATCCAAATACCAACAGTCTTCACGACAAATTTATTACAAAGATTATATCACTCTTCCTAATTAAGATTTATCAGGATTTATGTGATGACCCTGTGGGTATGCATTATTTCACTAAAAATTCTTTTGCAAATTTACTTTATGACCTGGTTGATAGTAAATATAGACGATGTGCGAATAGTTCGACGGATGGAGCAAAGCTCACGCGACCTTCGTGATTAATTCAAATCAATCAATCTCATAAACTAATAGTTAGTTTTATGTTAACCCTTTATTGGATCTTACCTTACCTTTTGCTTGTAAAATAAACGTGACAATATATAGCGTGCTTACAGCTCGATGGCAAATTGCGGATGTTTACTGAAGGCTATTAAATTATAATTATTTATAATTGCCGCACAAAATTTGACATAATTTTCATCATTTAACAAGCACCAATTATTTTATATTTACTCTAAACGTTTCAAATAATAAAATCAATTAATGTAAGTAAATAATTAATTCCGAAAAAATGAAAGATAATTTTATAGTTAAATTTACTGAATTAAATATTTCATAGATAAACATATTTATAAAATACACATATCTATATAATATTATTGAATTATTGAGGATATTTTAATTGTCGTCAATCAATTTCTTGAGAATTGAATCAATAATTTTTTTCTAGTAAAATAATTAATTAAATAATTATTTAATTTAATTGATGAAAAAATGTGCCATTAATTGTGCTAATTTTGTAATTCTTCCTTGCGAATTTTTTCTATGCATTCGATCAATGATTCATTTAGAAGAACGAGAATTTCTTCTTATGGAATGATGAAATTTAACAAGAGAGCTGGACAAAGAATAATAAAATTGTACTATCTATCTAAATGTCTACTGCTTGACTCATCCTGTCACCCAAATCAAATAATTAACCCGTTTAAGGAGTGGAGGTGGAGTTTTAAATAATTGTAATGATTCTTGTGTACTTTCTTTTACTTACTTCCTTAGTAAAAATGAATTAGAGAATGAGTAGAAAATGAAGCTGAATAAAACATTTTACGAATAAGGAAAAAGAAATTAGAGAAATCGATGCTGCGACGAAAACGGTAGTACAGGATTTCAATCATTGCTTATTTATTGTAAAAAATGTTAGCATATTTTTTATTACTTGACAATTTTTATTGATCTTTAATTTAATTGAAGAAAAAAAATTCTTGCTTTCCTCATGAAATAATTCAATAAGATTTCCTTCATAAATAATTTCTTCTTCTAATTCACTTACAAACAATCGAACCAAATACACGACAGATTAATTCATGAGATTAGAGTGGATAATAAGCGATGCTAATTCATGTACTTGTTCGTGTCAGGGTATTCTCATGCCCCGATGTAACGGACCCATGACCGAGAATCTCGTTGTGTATCTAGAATTTATTAAAAAAACAGAAACATTCGAAAGTATTAAGTTCTCATTCGAGTGACGTCAATGTTTACCTAAACAACCTGTTTGCATTGACAATTTCATCTTCTTTAGCATTTTATTTAACATATATATTTATGAATATTTATAATATATTTTGTTGAAATAAAAATTTTTCTTCTCAAATAAAAATAATTTTGTTTATCATCAATTGTCAATTGAATGAATGATTGATAAACACTCATCGTCTTTAATAGACCATTCAGGTAAACTACAATCTTTAATCGGCATATGTGTGTTATTATCATATAAAGTATGTGAGAGTCAGTCATGTGCGAGCACAATGTCCTCGCCTGGCACATGCGCGCGTCTAGCAAATAAAAGTCAAATGCCTGCTCCAAATTTTAATTAATACCTAAAGGGTACGATAATTTGCTAATTATCTTTACACTAAAGTTCATATTATTATGATTTAGTATCAAAAGTATCGAGGTTAATTGATTAGGTAATTAAAAAAAATATTTTATCAAACATTCTCAGCCTCCACCTTTCAAGTGATCCCGGGATTAATCGATACTAGCATACAAGCTTCTTGTTAAATTATCTAAAAATCCATTTCCTGTATCTTTTGAAAATACAATAATCACTAGACTTTATAAAAAACAAATATAAACATCCAATAAAATCATTCGCCATTGATAAAATAAATTACTTTTTATTTTAAAAAATTCTGAATAATTATTTTTATGTTTGTAATCACCTGTTCTTGGAGATGAAGAGTTTTGTAATCTACTTCTTTCCTCTTCAACTCCTTTGCTCTGCACGTCTGTCATCATTCACTATATCAGTATATTTTAGAATTTTTATAACTTATAAAAAAAATTTTGTAAATGATAAATAAAAAAACAGGTGCGTGAAATAAATTGTAATCACTGATGTAATGATTTCGCACTTATTTACGGAGATATTGAACACGATAATAACACAGATGAATTAGATAAAAGATCGACGTAACTCGCGCAGCAGTTTCTACGCGTTTAAAACGTCTCCCTAACTGCCGGGTATCCGAGAAAACTTGAGTTCCCCACGCCTGCTCATCCGAAAGAAACCGAGCTTTAACGACTCTTTACGATGCAATTTTTTTTTCTATTAGTTAACTTGATTATTAAATTATGTTCATCAATTAATCTATTAACTATTGCGTAAAATTTAAGTACTAATTAATTATTTAAGTTATAAAATGTGAGTTTAATAATTATTCACAAATTGAATGAAATCTAATAAAAGATAAAAAGGAATATAAAGGAATGAAAAATAAAGTTTTAAATAATTTTTGGCACTTTCTTGATCATAAAGTGCAAAATTTATTTATTCAAGTAACAGTCATTTTATCATGTAGTAAGTAAAATATTAGTTATTTTATTCGATTTATTACAACATTGATAAATAATATTTTATTTAAATATACTTACATATTATTTATTCATTTCATAAAATTTAAAATTTTTATGTATAACATTCTTCATAAAATAATTTTTTATCTATTTTATTTATTGTCTAGAGTGTTTGTGTTTTGTATTTATTTAAACAATATTGTCGTAACTCGAATAAAATAATGCATCTCTTGGCGTTCGGCGAATATTCTTTAGATTTTTGATTGAACATATTGGATTTTTTTCACGTGTTGTTAGAGAAAAAATTTGTTTCAAATGATTAAGGGAAAAAAAGAAGACGAGACAACTGATTGGAATAAATTATAAATGATTGATGATATTAAGAAAAATGTTTTTCAATGTGAATGTGTGATTGTGATATAAATAATTTTTTTATTTAAAAAATAAATCATTTTTTCGTCTTCTTAACTTGACACTGATGTACATCTGGGAATAGCTTCGTTCTAATCAGCAATTTTTGTTTATTCTGAATTGTCAGCTGCACGGTCGCACAGTCGACGAAGGAACGCTGTAAAAAGAATTATTTAGTTAATATATTAATATTAATAAATTATTTAACAGAAAGTAAAAATTGTTAAAAGCGAGTTTTAAGGATGTAAACCTTTTTGATAGCTTTGAAAACAAAGTTTGCTGAAAAAAGTTTTGTTCAAATTCAGAAAGTAGTTTCTTTAAAAATAAAATAACAGAGAATATTTAACAATATTTTTAACTAATCGAAATTTTTTTTAAATTTCAGATCACCTGAAACAAATTTCAATGTAAGAGAAATTTCATCAAGCTGCTAACCGATATTTACAACGATTTTTTTTTTATATATTGATTTTTTTTTACATGCTAAAACTTAGAATTATGCATTATCACATGTAAGATATAAACTAAAATATATTTTAACATAAACCAAATTTTTATAAATAAAAGATAAAATGAATAATTTATTTATGCAAGTATTTGTAGCATTCATTTTTAAAAGCAAAAAGTATCACGAATAATTAGAAAAAAAAATTAATATGATGACAGATGACATGGAAGTAGAGAAAGACACAAAAAAAAACTGATCAGACAATTCGTTTGTCTCTTTGCCAGGAGCAAACTGGCTGAGTTATCGATTTCAGTATCTCTGCAGCACTGCACCCTTGTGTCCTATAAAGTGCTTGTATCAGTGATTCAAAAGCAATAAAGAATATTAAATTCATAAAGGAAAAACATAAAATGCAAATTTGTTTTTAGAATGCTTTGTAGTAGAAGATGAAGCTGAAAACAGTTCTGGATGGAACCACGGGATCTACTTACGCTGATTTTAAAGACTGGCTGACTGGATTTACAGAAGTACCATCATTTTCTTCAAGAAGGCTGTAAAAATTAACAAAGTGGGATGGTCAGGTAAGGAGGGGATCAACAAAAATTTCTTTGATAAGTTAGGGTCTGCTGTTGAGGGCTACGAACAATATGATTCTATTCATACAGGGGCAATCTCGTGCGTTATAATAACTAGGGACTTATAAAAATATTAATCTTAATGTGTCGTTCATTATATTGAAAAAAAATGATATGTAATATTAATCTAAAAGAAGATATCCCAGAGCTTTAGTAGTACAAGAACTTACAGTTAATTAATTTTTTTAGGGCCTTTTTTCTACTTGAAATTAGAAATAATTTTTTTTCTCAACGTTATTAGATCAATTGATTCTACTTTAATGAGATAGAAATAGTAATGATGACTTACGTGCATATGGGATGAAACCATCTTCATCTTCTGGATCCATACATTCTGATAGCACGGTTTGAACTTCGTCTTCTTCTAATTTTTCACCTGTAGATATAGATAAGTGTAAATTGGTTTAGATAATCTAAGATTTGTATTTCAGAAAATTATTGTTTCATAAATACCAAGAGTTAAAAGCATGTGGGAAAGTTCAACACCAAGCATCATTCCATTTTCTTGCTTATCATAAAGTTTCAAACACTCAAGGAAATCTTCATAGGTTCCTTGATCTTTGTCCTTTTTAAGTTGACTGAAAATCGGCAAGAATTCTTCTAACGTCATTTTTTTTTCACCCCTCTTTTTGGTTCCTCCCATTTTTTCAATTGTTGCATTTGTTGGGTTGAGATTGAGTGCCCGAAGAACATTTCCAAGATCGAATGCGTCAATTACATTGGTACCATCAGCATCATAGATTGAGAAGCAGAATTCCGCTCCTAGGTTTAGAAAAAAATAATTTTTTAAATAAATATTTAAATTAAAATTGTATCAGATTCTGATAGAAAAGACGTTCGGATGATCGAGGAAAACAACTATCTGATGCAGATGTCACTGCAAGCTATTGAGGGCAAATTTTTTTGTTTCTAAAGACGAAATGATTCAAAAATATCAGAATTCTATTTTCGGATTTGGTATGTTTGACTCCCACCACTACTATCGATACATCGTCTTCAAATCTCTGCTTACTTGCATGTATACTGGGTCAAATTACCCCTCCCTAGCCCGTAGCCATATAAGAACACGTCCCCAACTATTTTTGACGCCGGAACGGTCACGCTCACATTTGGAATCCCACCGAAAAGTTACGCAAGATAATGTCAGTTTTTATTTATTTTTAAATACCTTATCCCTCAAATACCACGACAATTGACTTTTTCAACCATCCATTGAAAAAGAAAATTATACTTTATGATCCTTCAACTAATAAAAATTCAATTTGTGTCATTTTCTTGTTTTTATAATTATTTTTTTCATTTTTTTTAAAACCATATCACAGCCACTCACTGTCATTTACTTTTACTATTAAATATAATTGTTTCGGAAATTAATCAACTGAATTTTTCGATAAGTTAACCAATTTTTCTTCGTTGTTTGCACTTAATCACGCATTCATATCCTCCAAGAAATAGAATGTAAGAAGAAGAACTCCACAATTTACTCACTTTCAACCTCCCTGGGCAAAAGATCGGCCTGGAAATATCAAAAACAAATTCATTGTTAATTAAAAATACAAACTACCAATAATTGTATTGTTAAAAAGTGTTTATTTTAAACATTATTTATTTATAATATAAATTAAATAAAAAAAATAAATAAAAGAGATCAATGATCAATATAATAATCAATAACGAGTGGGTACCAATGAATTGAAGTAAATCGAAAAAACGTATTATATTTTCAAATGAATGTTCAAACTCACCATCGTTGATAGATATGTATTGGCTTCTGGATGTTCACCGAACGAAGTTAGAACCAGAAATGCGAGCTTCAGGTACCAGGGACATTCATTTTATCGCAATAGAGGGCGCTTTTAACGTCCGACATTCGAGAATTAGATGAAAAGAGGGTCGTGGAGGCGAGCTTCATCTGCAGTTCTTTACTGGCAACGCTGTGATCCAAAAACAGCCCGAGGACCTTCGTTCTGTTGTTCCCGTGTTGCCTACTACGATAAATGGTTTTTAGAAATTTTATTTTAGTGTCAGGGTTGCCAAACTTGTTAGTCATCTGTCAGGAATCCCTTCATACTTGATATTATTCATTAACATTCATCTTTAAATTTTTTTTTACATCTTCTAATATTCACTATACTAGAAGAGGTATAAGGAAAGTCTATTTAAGATGCTAGAGATCTTCATGTGAAGCTTATATGACTGTATTGAGCCTGATTCAGCAACAAAGCTATTTTTAGCCGTCAAGAGGAAGAGAACAAGACGATGACGCTGCCAGGGTTTAAAACAAAATAAGAACATTAATTTTTAAATAATAAATAAATAAGTTCTGATGGGTAGAACTGATTATTTCACGAGGTTTAAAAATAAAGTTATTAATGCAATGAACATCAATGATTATTTTTCATTGTTTATTTTCAATCAATTGATCAATGATAGAAGTTGTGTTTTTATTTTTAGGAATTTTTACGACGACTTAAGGTAAACCGGAAGAGTCTGCGAAGTCTTTCGCCAAGATTTATTCTTTTCTTTCGTTTTTTCAGATTTGAAATTGCAGTCTGCTCTAAATTCACTGAATCCGTGGGTTGAGACACCGAATTTTGTGCTTCATTTACGCCTGAGATATTGAGAAAAAAAATCTGTTAGTTTATAATAATAGCTGGTTATAAAATATCCTAAATGAATAAATATACTACTAACTATTTTTATCAACGGAATCATTAGTTTTTTGAGAGATCGGAATGTCAGTTACACTGGTATGTTCACCATCGCCTTTCGTAACAAAAATTTTTTTTTCTTCATCAACAGTTTGGAGTTGAGTTATAGCTTGTTTCACTTGGATTTCCAGGGGAGAAACATTCATAGAAACAAAGTAATCACCAATTTGGATATTTCGAAGATCTTCACGAAGACTCTCTGCTATGACGGCTACTCTTTGTAGAATATCGGAGATGTTAGAGTTTGACTCTTGGGGAGCTAATGTTGGATTTTCTTGCAGCTCAAACAAAGATCTATTTTCGTCTTTAATATTTTCAAATAACATGACAATTAATAAACAATATTCAACTCAAAAGATTAAGTAATAGGCTTAAAAAAAAAGTTAAATATTCAAAGAATTTAAATAAATGATGAAATCATTAAAAGGAATATTATCTAATTAAATAATTTTTTGATTTAGAAAAAAATACCTTCAACTTCCGTAACATTATCACCAACAACGTTCATCATAACGTCTTCTATAAGATCTTTAGCAAAGTCTTTAGGATTTTCAGACATTGCTTACAAAAAAGAATCATAAAACATGACAGATCGAAATAGAGTGAAGTAAGCGTGAGAAAGGTCTGTAATCAAACAAAAACATGAAGATAGGACCATACAAATAATTTTCTAGCTGACAATAGTCTATTTCCTTCTAATATCTCCATTATGCTCTTATGCGCACGCATATCTTTGATAGCGAAAAAGTGGTCCAGAGAGCAGACTCCAGGTCTGATCGATGAACGACGGCGCATTGGAGATTGTATTCCCTGAATGCTTGTAGTCGCGTGCGCATTCGTCCTGTTCTCTCCATCTGACTACATCATCAGCACTATTCTGCACCACTTCAGTTCCTATTCCACCCTCGCACCCTCTACGCGCACCCTCTCACTGTTTCATGCTTTCCCGAAACACCGGAAAACTGTGCCACTAGGCCGAGTGTAACACGTGATTCAAGCTTATAGTCATTTCTTCCTCTCCAGCTTTTTCTTTCTTTTCAAACTATCAGTTGATAATTCCAGTGGCAAGATGAAAGCATATTGGAGATGAAAATTCATCTTAACGTATATCAAAATGATCATTTTTATAACAAAATCGAAAAAGTGGAAAAGCAAAATGTAAATGTTAAGAGAAAAAAGTTATTGTTGAAGATTGGAATATCTATAGTCAGCCATAGTGAGATATAATGTTTAAAATTTATTTCAATGACTGTAGTTAACTTATTTTTTTAAATTGCAATTTATTACTATTTGTAAAGCGTAGGAGAATGGATAGACGTCGATCGTTCGATAACAGTCTAACGGAACAGGCACTGCCCATCCCAGTCCAGCTTTATCTATGGCGTCAATTGCGGTAAAAGCTATTTTATTTGAAAAATTATTATGTATCTTTTTCTACTTCTATGGTTGATTTTTTTTATCGATATGTTATTTTTCAGTCCATTTACTCGAGCGAAATTGGGAAAACTTCATGAAGCATCATGTACGGTAAGGATAAACAATTATTATCTATAGTTATATCAAGAAAAAAATTTTGTACTGAAACTAAAAATTAAAGAGATTTCTTTCATTCGATTTATAGTTTTGCCAACATGCTCCTGGCCATCATGTGAGTAGAAAACTTTAACACTCATTTTTTGCTACTATTTATCTAGTTTATTTTCAATTAATTAAAAAAACTCAGTTAAGTATTTTTTATAGCTTCAATTATTTTTAATTGCATTTTCCTTATTAATTTATTTCTCATTTTGGTTATTCTTTGACATTAATATAAATGCTTTCATGCCTGTTGCAATTAGGAAATGAAAGAAGCGAGCACTGTAAGTAGAAAATACTTTGATAACAACTAAATACAGTGTTGGTATTAAGAAAAAGTATTACTAAAAATTTATTTGAAATAAATTTTCTAGTCCTTCGAAAAAGTATTGGTTCAAAGTCTTCACAACGATTTAACACCCTCTTTGTCAGAAATTTTGGGCAATGTGCCACGATGGCGTTTGATTCAAGCTGCACTTCCTTACGTTCTTCATGCAACTGCTAATCTTTTAAACAACAGGTGGCTTTGAAAAATTTTTCTATTTTTAAATAAACAAAAAACAGTGTTTATTTGTTATTTATTCATTTTAGAAAAGACGTTCAAAATATTGGACCAATGGAAACAACATTACTTTACATCCTTCACTGGTTTCTTCTTGATGCTGCTGAAGAATGTGCTGAGAGCGATTCTGAATTAGGGATGCCAAACAATCCTTTTTATTATCTTTACTCTATTTCTACTGTCACCGTAAGCCAATCTTCCTTATTTCTATTATTCATCTTCACTTAAATACTCAACAACATTTAAAATCATTAAACACTTTTAGCTCTTCGTTTATTTGTTTGCTCCACTGTGTAATCACTTGAAAGACATCGATTTCAAGTCCAATTTACGATTAGAGAATGGAGTGAAAGTTTGGGCTCCCTTTAGTGAGTTTAGACATCCGGAAACACCATGTTTTACTGCACATTGTAGACCTAAACCTCGTTCACTTTGGTGGAAATCTGCGAGATTAGGAAAACAACCAACTCCTGCTGATGTCTTTGTGGGATCTCGTAAGTAATTGTCTCAATCATTTTATCCATAGTTCACTTATTTGTAATTATTATTATGGTTTCGATAATATATTAATATTATAAAGAGTCCGGAACCAAGAGTAGATAGTAATTAAAATTAAGATAATTCTTGTGATTATTTTTTCTTGCACATAAACGTATTATTTGTAATATTTTAGGAAAGAAAAATGAAGATATTCAAGACACTGACAGTCCGCCAAGCCAAACAGTTAGTATTCATTTTTCTGAAACGAACATTCCAGCCAGTACGAAAGAAGAAGAGGTTGTTATTTTAAACTAATATATTTAATTTCTTTCTTAAAAATATTAATCATTAATAGTTAAATAATTGATGTTGATTAGAATAACTGGGCTTCTTCACCAAAAGATACTGTCTTCCCTGAAACAATACCTGAAGAAAGCTCAAGTACAGAAGATGAACATGTGGTAAGTAGCAAAAAAAATTTATTAACAAGCTTGAATTATTAAAAACAAAAATCAAATGTCTTTGTAGATGATATTTAGACTGCCATCTTTATCTGAATCGGAGAAAACAATGGATGGTGTAAAAGAAGTATTTACAATATTTGCAGTGAGTAACAATTTTATATTATTAAAAAAATTTTCCAATATTGTTTATAAAATTGATATAAATTGTTGAAGGGTGAAGCGAGTATTTTTCACGTTGCAATGGCACGATCAGGCTCATCTTCAAAATCAACAGTAACGATAGAACAAGTAACTGCGATACCAGGTGACAAAAATGAAGGAAAAACATCGACGACTTTGAAACTTGGGTAATAAAATCAATACCAATCACTTATTTCAATAGCGATTATAACAGAGTTGATTTAATAAGTAGTTAATGATCAATATCAGCTACACTGACAAAACTAAGGAGGAAAAAATAGAAAGTAGTTCTCAGGAGAGTTCGAAATCAAAAAGTACACCTTCTAATCAACAAGAGCATCAGAATGAACAAAATCAATCAGCACCTCGTACGTCTACAGGTGTTTTTGATATTCGAGCTGCTACGTTTCTAGATGTTGCAGTTCTTAGATGTCTTTTTATATCTCAATGGCAAGAAGAAGGAATTTTTTGGGCTTTACAATTTCTATATAATCGGTTGGTATTATATAATTCGAATTTACAGGATATATTATTTTTAAATCATTATTAACTTCTCAGACTTCAAAAAATCAACGAAGAAACTTCAGTTCAACAAATGCCAAGAAGACGGAGCAATTCACTTCCTATCCCCAAAATTGAGGTATCAATTTATCAAAGTCCGGAAAATAAGAAGAAAGAAGATTCGAAGGATTTAATGGCAATACCCGATGCTCGGGAACCTTCAACAATGTCAGATTTGGCGACAATTGCAGATCTTCCTTACACGGGAACGAAAAATCAAGAACCAGAAGTTAGTCATACGAGAAGAGCAAGTGAAAAGAGTAAGAAAAGGATGAAAATGGCTGATCTTAAGGCATTTGTCGAAACAAAATTATTATCCAAGTCTGAAAAAGCTTTAGAAAAAATAGGACAAGATGAACCAAAGGAATTAGAAAAAGTGATTACTATAGTTTTCTATTTACTCACATATATGTATAAAAATATTCATCAAATAATTATTCCCGATAGGAACAAGAATGTCATCGGAGTCTTGATACTGGAGATGATCAATTAACTCGACCAACGCCAACATCATCACAAACGTTTGATGCTCGTGATGTTGATAGAATGGCCTATCCATCCAATTTAATTAAAGGAAAAAGCATGCCGAGTCTCAGGTATAAATTCATGACAAATATAATTAAATTTTTTTATGATCTAATTTTTCGAATTTTTTATTATACAAAATTAGCAGTGAGTCTTATTTTTTGTCACTACGTGACATTTAATAATTGTAACTTAGCAGCAAAATTAGTTAGGAGTTATTAAAATGGAACATTTTCAATTAATTATAGAAATTAATTAAGGACATATTTTAATTTAGTCTTTTTAACTTGTAATAATTTATCTTTTAACGCAATCTATACCCTACAATATTCGTAACTTCTTTCTGTGTATGTGTTTCTTTTCTCTCTCTCATTCGCTCCCTTTTACTTCGAAAACGTATTCAGCTGCTTGATTAACGAGCTGACCGCGGGTGGGTAAGTCATAAAAACATCTCTCCGACTATTCTTTGCACCCTGCAATATATAAACTCTATCAGGGCTTTTCACATTCGTGCTTTACTTAAGCTTTTGTACCGCACGTATAGTATTTTAAAGCACACTCTTATCAACACTACTTAATAATAGTTAACCAATGTTACATTTATTAATAGACGCTCTTATGTTTTATGTAAATATTACAAATTCAAAATATTGAAAATCATTGAAAAAATTAGAATAACTTTTGCGCAAAATAATATAATTTTTAATTAGATCCTAATGCACCAATAAATGAGGTAGAAAAAAATAGACTGCCTGAAAATATAGAATTTAATTAGCAATTGGCATGAGTTCCAGTAAACATCATATTTTTTATTTATTGAGTAAAAAAATAATATTATAAAAATAATTCACTTAGGTACATTGGTGATACACAAGTAGAAAGGAAGCAAAGTAGATTTTATAGTCAACCATGTGCTGCTCCAAATCCAATCATTACTGTTACTGAGCACACGCCTACACCGTCTCCAGATTATTTGAAAAGACAGGTAAAACATAATTGAATAATTAGCTATGAAATATTTGCTCAAACATGGATTCTTATCTTAATTTTAAAATATTACTGCTCAATTCATGTTTTATAATTTAGTTTGAATAGTTAAAAAGCAGTACTTTCATTAGTTTAATTATTCGATTTATTTATTTATATTCAACCGGATATGATTAGATAAATTGATTTAAATGTTGGTTTTCAGGGTTCAATAGATAGTCAGCTCGATTCCATTAGTATTCATGGAAGTAGATTAAGTTCAGAAAGGAAACCAAGTCTAACAAGATCTCAAACAGATTCAAATATTACTTATTTAGGGGATGAAATTCCAGAAGCACCAGGATCTGCATACTACATTACTAAAGAAGGAGATATTGATTATCAAGTTGTTTTAAAAGTAAAAATTGTCATAAAATCATCTAATAATTTTTTCTACTTATCATTCTATTATATTAATTTTTTAATTAGGGTATTCATTCTATCTCACTGAGAGATGCTACACATTGTACTCTTCGAGTTTGTGAAAATATTCTCAATCTGGTAGAACTGCTAATGGATATGGGGGTGTTGAAACCATCAGTTCAAGATGAAGGAAGTAACGCTGGTACTATTCTATTGTTTACCATTGTATTTAGTTATTTTATCAATTAATAGTATTAAATAAAATTAATTTAATTTCTCTGTTCCTAAAGAATGATCTGATTTTTTGTTTGTAAAAAAATTAGGATCTGCAACAGATGTGAACGAAAAACCAGATAATAATAGAAAACACGATTCTCCAATAAATAATCAAGATCCTCGCAATGACTTAGAAGGCCGGAACTGGAGTTCTCTTGCACTGATGGCAAATTGTATTTTTCGAGTTTTCAAGCATCTCGGTTGTCCCAATGGTTGTGCTGATGGAATTCGTGGACCTCAAGCTGATTTTTGTCGCACTCAAGCTTCGACAATTCTCAGTAAACTTTATCGAACAGATTCTCAACAATTCTCAAAGACTCTTCGAGCAATGATTCGTAATCAACCAATTGCTGATATATTGGAGCTTTTCCACTCCTATGTTGGATTTTGTGTAGAACCAACTTCATTGTTATCACCATTAAGTAAGTGATTAATGAATTACTACTGAAGAAAAAATGAATTACTTGTATTAATTATCAATTTGTTGATAGATCAAAAAAGAAGTGCGAGTAAATCACCAGATACTACTAATCAAGGTGGATACGCAACGAATTTTGGAGTTGGTGGAATTGGAACTTTGAATTCATTCTCTAATACAGCATCAGTAATAAGATTTAATTTAAATAGTTAATAATTTTCGTCTCTAGAGAGCAGAATAATAATTTTAAATTGTGTGCTTAATTTGTCAGGTAGCAGCAACGGCGTCTGCATTAGCATCAGCCACCGCAGCATCAGCAGCTGCATCCTATGGTGGAATTAATTATGGATCTCGTGACATCGAAAGTCAAATTCTAAGTTGTACCTTTAAAACTCTAGTTACGAAGTTTGTTAAATGCTCAAAGGATTTTAAAACACAAGAGAATATAGCAGTTTATTGTGATATAAAACAGTTTATTACTTATGTTAAGGAAACACATGGTGGTGTTTTTAGACGTGTTGCTCTCAGCGGTATTTTAGATTCTTCAGATAGACCTAATAAAAGATGTAATAGTAATATCAGAACTACTAGAGTTATTCGACATGTTCATCATTCAGAGTTGGATGAAAATGCTGAATTAGGTGGAGATACTTGTTATGCAGTTGATGATAGAGGAACAAGAAAATTCTTATTTAAAAAAAGAAGTACTTCGTCAACATGTGCAGTAAGATATTTATAAATACTTAACATCTCATTTTTCCTCAACCTACTTCCATATATGACAGCTAAATACATTTATATTTAAAAATAAATAATTTATTTCAAGTTTTCAAAATATTTTTAAACATTTTTTAGAGTCTGTTAGAGACTGAGTTGAGCGAAGAAAACCCTAAGGTCAGCCAAAGCCCTCTTGGAAATTTGAGAAAGAAGCATCACATGTTAACTCCAAGACAAAGTGAAAAAAATTTGAGCATTGGAGATACTTATGTAGGAGGAAAATCGAGAAAGTCGACTCGATTTCAAATAGGCGGAATAGTTAATTGGTTTAGAAAAGAATATGGTAGAACAGATTCAACTGACAGTCATGAGAGTAGCGAATCCCCTACGGATGGAACTATTGTTCGACAAGCAAGCTTTCATCGGGGACATTATCGAGTTTCCCGCCCCGGACGCAGGTAATAATCGAATTCATTCTATTAATAAAACTGTATCTCCAATTATAGTCACTAATTTGTATTGTAATAATTTATTAATTAATCAACTACTGTATTCATCTATTAAATCATTTATTTAGTGTTAGTCAAACATTTCAAAGAGCAAAAAGACGGATGGAGGATCAATTGAATAAAATAGGGTTTGGAAAGGGAAAGAAAAAAGAAAACCTTGAAGAGACTCCTCGAAGTCGTAAGTGAATTTATTTTATAAATTTAATGCTTATGTAATTTGATAAAATCAAGGAGAAGTATATAATAATCAATTGTTCATTATATTCACAAGATTTTAGCCGAAAAAATTCAATGGATTTCGGAGAAGCTTCAAGAGAGTCTGAACTTGTTGTTTTGAAAGAAAGGAGGCTTGTTCCACATACCGCAATCTTTGATGGTATGCAAAGATTTTCATTTCTTCTGGAAACTTGCCAGCCAGGCTCTGTACCTGATCATCATTTAATGGCAGCTATTTTAGATTTGGTAAATCATATGAGATTATTTAATAGATGTTTATATCCAAAAATGAGCAATGAATTTAACAAACTATTTTTTTCATTAAAGCCTTATGCACCTGTCGTTGCTCGAGCTTGTATTATCCTCGAATGTGCTCATTTGGTCCATCAGTGTAATAAAGGGCACTGGCCAACTTGGATGAAAATAAATTTACCAATATTTCGACCTTCTATTCCTTTAAGTGGAAGAAATCACCCGATTGGACTTAGACGAACTCATGTTCTGCAACGTGCGGCGGGAAAACTTTTTTATCAATGGGCAGAAGCTATTAGCTCGAGATTGGAAGAATTTCTTAATGAAGACAAGCAAAATATAGATAATATTATTGCTATGGTAGGAGATGAAAACAAGCAACGAGAATTGTTAATTGAAGATGAAGAAGAAGACTTTCTTGATGAAGGTAAAATCTAACATATAAATTAAACAAGTTAGCCTATATAATAATAAACTTAGTATTTCTTTTAATCATTGATATTCTTTTTTAGCAAGCATCAACAGCTATGGATCCCAATGTCCAATTGCTCTGCGGATGGTAGCATGTATACTATTGTTGGAGATCACAGCATTTCTTCGTGAGACTTATCAAACTCTTCCTAAGTCAAGTCGACTATCTACAAAGGAACGTCCACCACCTTGGGAACGAATGTACAGCCGAGAAGCGAATCGACGATGGAGCATGGCGCTATCTTCAATGGGTCACTCCCAAACATCTGCTCAGAGTCTACAATCGATCGCAGGCGATCGTGAGACTGGTGAGTTGAGGGAGGTAATCGAAAGAGGCTCGTGGAGCTGCGCTAATCCTATCACCACTCATCAACCATCTGACTCAATCGCCCTCGACTTTCGATCAGAACGAAAAATCAGCTTTGTGCTTCACGAGCCTGACAACGAATCTGAGGGGAGCAGTAAATCGACTGTGACGATCCAAACCGAAGATATAGCCGCTGTTGAGAGGGAAAAAAATAAAAGGGTCCAAGCACCATCAGGCAGACCATTTTTGCTACGTAGGGGAACTACTGGAAATGCTACTGGATCATTTAAACGACGAAGTCTTAAACTTCGTCGTGGTACCAAAGAAGGAAAAGACACGGAATGCGAGGCTTGTAAGTTATTGGCTCCAATTGGTTAGGAGGTCGGTGAAAATGAAGAGATTTAGTCATCCTGAATGTGTATGTTGATATTGCACAGCTCATGCAACTTCATTCGCATTTTCTGATCATCCACTTCATTTTCACTTAGCTGCTTTTAATCCGATGTCTCTTTAGCACTGGGCAACTGAAATATTTGGTAAACATTTGCTCTAATCCTCTAGATATTTATTTTTTTGTTATTAGAAGTATTGATTGAAGACAATAATTTTAATTTTCTTATTTTCAAATAAAATATCAGATAATCCTATAGAATCCTAGAGCAAATGAAAAAATTCTTTTTGTTGTCTAGTGTAGCGTTACTTCTGTAGAGCCCCGAGTAATTAAAAATTTTTTTTACTTTTCTTTATTAAGTTGTTCGATCAATAGATGCTGTTAGACGTGCTGATTCTATCCAATCTAAGAGAAAAGTCAGCTCTCTGTCGGATCGGAGTGACACTTCAGAACCTGGATATGGTGGAGAAGTTAGTGGAGAAGAATCTCCAGGCATCTTGAGCGATGATCAACCACCAGAGAGTCCAAGTGATTCTAACGATACTGATGATACTACAAAGAATTTTCCGTGGATGAAAGTTTTAGTTCAATTTGCAAGCTCTTCAAATTTTTTTTGCTCTCATCAAAATTTCTGTCATCCCTATTGTCATAGAAGGCAAATAAGAGCATGTGGAAGACTAATTAAATCAGTACGTAAAGTCTATGGAGAAAAATTTGGTGTAATTAATGGAACAGCCACTTTCGACTTTGATAGAAAAGAGGATGGAAAGAAAGATAAACGTAGTCGAAAAGTGTCTGATCAAACTAGTGCACAAGTCTCTCCAGTTAGAAGAAAAGACAGTGTAGGAAAAAAATTTAAGTAAGTAAATATATTATGATTTGAATTTCTATTGGAATATTTTAATTCATTAAAATTGTTTTTTTTTTCTTTTGAAGAATTGATAAAAGTCTTGATGGTGGTTCTCAATCCGGAAGATTAACAGGAATAAATCGTGATTCTTCTAAAGATCTTGCTGATCAAGACTCGGAACGTACTGGACCTTCGATAAAAAAATTTGGAGAAGATGACGAAGAACATGACAAAGAGCCACCACCGATTTTAAATTATATTAAAATGCAAGTTAAAAATGCTTTTCATGCTCCAATAGCGACTTTAGTAAAAGGAGCAGTGGTGATGTCAGAAGACTTATTCATAGATGTTCTTCCAATTGCTTGGGAGTTACTACTAGAATCAAACCAAGAAGTAGCAGCATCTGCAGCATCTTTATTCATTATTGCTGCAGTGCGAGCACCAAATCAAGCTAGCGAGTTAATGCATCAAGGTCTCCAGCATTCAAACCCATCTCATCGAATAAATGCAATTTTGAAATTCCAAGTTTTATGGAAATTAAGGTATCAAGTATGGCCGAGGATGGAAGAGCCTGCTCACTTAACATTTAAAGTACCACCACCTGGAATTGAGTTTACTTTACCTTCTCCTAAAATTGGAATTGAATCCCTCCCGGTAGTAGATCCTCCATGGATGCCACAGGTAAAAACGAAGGTTGAAGAAGTGACGATTAATCAAGAGCGTCATGTAAGTAGATTATTTGATAGAGTATTTTAATATTGAACGTTAAAACATTTTTTGTACTGAATATTCATTTTATATAACCATTATTAATATATAAAAATTATTAATAGACATTATCATAATTGTTTTTCAACAGAGATCATTAGTGACTGCTACAAAGACTCGGAAAAAACAACAAACAGAGTTAATAAAACAAGCATTGCAAGCTCAAGATGATAAAAAACGAGAAGAACGGGAAAATTTTTTAATAACGACTATTCCCATCACAGTGCAAGCAGCTTATGAACCAAGTCCAGTTGGAGATGACCATGATGAAGGAAATGTCGATGATGATGGTGGAGAAACTGCACCACGTAGCTCCTCACATCATGGACAATCAGCTCCATCTTTATTTCCATCATCTTTATGCTCGGCAATCATTCAAATTATTAATTTACTCGATGATGCAGCTGTTTCTGATGATGGCAATTCTGTTTATGAAGTAGCTTATCAAGTAATCTGGAGCTGTCTCGTTGAAGATAGTGCTCTATTTCTACGTTATGTCTTGGAACGATTGACAAGAGAAAAACAAGAGCTAATGTTTAAAATCTTACGTCATCTCATTCGATTTGTACCAAGGCTTCCACAACAAGCAGCTTTTGCTCTTTACAACTATATTATTGGTTACGTAATGTTCTATGTCCGATCACCTCATGAAGAAGGACAAAAATTAATTGGAACAGCTTTGTCAATACTTTGGATGGTAGGTTTATTGAATAGATTAAGTAATGCTGTCTTGGATAGATTTTTTATTTGGAATAAATATTATTTTAGGTTGTTCATAGTGTTCATGGTATAATGTTTAAAGACTTAAAACAAATTTTAAGAAAAGAACAATGTGATGCTTCGATTCTTTTAACTGCTAATGTTCCGTCTGCGAAGAAAATAATAGTTCATGGTCCTCAAGATCCTGACGCTGGTGGAATTCCTTCGCAGTTTCCTGTTCAGGAAGACACTCAGTTCTGTCAGATTCTCAGGGAGTCCTTGGATTTCTTCGGGATCGAGGAACAGAAGCATAAAGAGTACTTTCTTGTTGACTATAAAACACGTAAGTAGTCTAGGACTTTCACCTTCATTCTTAGATTAAATACTTCTTCCTGGTAAAAAACGATTTTCTAAACATTTATTTTACCGTTCATTACAGATCAAATTCATAATCCCTCTTCATACGTACGAGACTATTATTTTTTCAAACGTTCTCAATATCCACAACTCGAACTAGTCCATATGAAACCAGAGGATGCATTTAATGCTCTCCAAAGACAAGAGCTCGTACATAAATTTGTAGAAATAGGAAAAGTCTTACTGACATGGGCTATTTTAAAAAATGTGGATATGGTAGTTCAACGAGTAGTTTTTCTACACGAAGAATTGATGAAGCTTCCAGCCTTCCCAAGAAAAGCCCTCGAAGCCGACCTAGATCTTTATAAAGGTGGAGAAATTGGAAGGGTAAGATTACGATTTACTAATCACAAAATATTTGAAAAATTATGACATTAATATTTTTCTTATTAACTCTTGAAGGAATTGCTTGGATTAGATGTAATGCATAAATTTATGTGGGTACGCTTAATTGCTAGAATGTTTGAAGCAATGGCAGGAAACTTTGCTTATTCTGGTGACATTCATCTTTTCCTCAATGTCTTAAATGGAGCTTTAATTTTACATAGTGAAGATTCGTGTATTCTTCGCTATGTTGTTGCAACTTACATAAATGCAGCACATAACTTCAAGAATATCTTTTCTACTAATGGTTATCTTTTGATCATGCCTTCATTACTTCAACTTTATGCTACTCATCAAACGAATAAACTTGTTACCACTACTGTGGAGTATGCAGTAAAACAATTTTATTTGATGAACCGAAAACCATTTATTCTCCAAATGTTTGGAAGTGTTTCAACAATTTTAGATACTGATGAAATGAGTACTCATGGGGAAGCTCATAAGGTACCTTCAGTGTGTTTATTCAATTTACTAATGAGTTTGGAAACACCTTCACCAGATCCATTGAACATTGGGGAATTGGTAAAAGAAGAAAAGCCTCTAAAAGCTATTGATTTCTGTTATCACGATGAAACTGAAATGGTGTCAGTATTGGATTGTATTGCCCTGAGTGTAATGGTGATTGCTTATGCTGCAGATTCTATTCGTGGTCAACAGATGTTGGTAAGAATAATAAATTCTTTTATCCTACACTGGAGTTTTCATTACTAAGCTTTGTAAAAATACTCTATTTATTAACAATCATAATAATACTCAGAATCATCATGAAATAAAAGTAATTTATATCAAAAATTATAATAATTTGTTCTCTTTTGTACTTGAGTTAAAATGTAGGTTTTACTGAATATTTCATATGCTTCACTAAAAATTTAATTTTATCATTTTTTCCTTTTTTAGATTATCTTAGAAGCTATTCTTCCTTGTTATGTCCAGCAAATACAATTGCCAACCTACAATAAAGAGGGGAAAACAGAAAAAGAAATTATTAATCAGTTAGCTATAGCTGTAAAAACTCTTGTGAATAATTCAGAAGCATTAACAAAGTATTACAATGGACCACAGAAGTCTAGTCCGGAGCACAAAGGATCAAGCCAAAGGAATTATGGAAAAGGTCCTTACTCTCCTGGCTTTGACTTTGAAGATGAAACTCACACGACAAAGTATATGGAACATTCTAAAGTACGGAATTTATATGATAGAGATAATGATGATGCTGAAAGCTCCCATAAAAATGAATTTCGGCGACCGAGAGATACTCTTTTGAATATTGTGGGAGATTTTGTGGCTCAGTGTTCTGTAAGGCTAGCTGAGTTGAATAAAAAGTCTCAAGATGGGAAAGTTATTGAATTGTTAGATTCAAAGTGTCATGTGGTGAGGAATTTTTTTTTCTCATATTTCATTTCACAATATATTACAATTAAAAAGAACTTTTAACATATTAAAATATGTACTTTTAGCGCCTTGCTGATATCGCAAACAGCCTGCTAAAAATGGCTCCATATGATGCAGAAACAATGGGTTGTCGAGGACTTAGAAGGTATATGAATGACGTCTTACCATCAACTGAGTGGTCTAATGATGATATGAGGCCAGCTTTAACTGTAATACTCCGGCGTTTGGACAAAACATTTAGTAAAATTTATAAAAAAGCATCAGTTCGACGAAATACTGATTGGGAAGCTGCAAGTGATCTATTAAAAGGAATTTATGAAACTCTCTCTAGATATCCCTACATAGCACACTTCCAGTATTTAAAAACCCTATTAAGCACATGCCAAGCATTAATTGTCGGCGATACAGGTCAAGTAGAAGTTACTTCCGGTGCTTCAGCAGCTCTAATGAGTAAAATACCACCGCAGCATTTTTGTTCTACAGTTCTCCGTCTTATTGCACTTCATGTCATCTCATTGGGAGAAGGGTACTCTTTGGAGAATGTTTGTGGTGGCCAGGCTATGTTTGCATCTCAAATACGAACAGAGAATATGTTGTTGAATTTACTCATTCCGCTATTCCTTCGTGTGGGTACCGGAAGAAAAGATGTACCAAGATTAAGACAGACTGATATTAGCTTTGCTCTTGTGGCTGTTTTAAATACACTTTGGCCTACTAGTACTAAAATTACTCCTATGACTGTTCAAAATCTGAAAGCTACAACTGACATGCGAACAGGAAGTTTGACATTCACCGCAAGAGACCCGAAAATTTCAACTAAATTGTCCATGTCTTTGTATCAAGTTGCGTTTCTTGGTAAATTATTTACCTTAATATATGTACATATATATATCTTTGAATACTGAAAATTGTCTTGTTTCATGAGTTTAAAATTGTTTCAGCACTTAAAATCATGACTATCTGCTTTGAAACTGAACTTAAAGTAGAGTGGCCCAAAATTTTAAGGACAATGCGACAACTTAATAAAAGAAATGAAGCTTCTATACACTTATGGAATTTTTTAGAATTTGTTGTAACACATCGAACAGCTCTTTATATCCAAATGTTGCCATTTATTGTACACAAAATCGGTCAACCACCAATTTCAGAACATGAAAGAAATATGCAGAGTATAATTAGAGCTAAAATCAATGGAGATATCCTTGCATTTCCTAAATCTCGAGGAACTTTACTTGGAGATCTTATTCATGAGCTACGTGATCTTAAAGAAGAAATTGAAGACCGTAAATTTGGTAATGTATTATTTTGATACTTAAAATATTCAGTAAGAATAAATTGGAAAAAAGACTTCACTAATATTGAATATTAAAATCTAACTTTCTTTATTTGCGACTCTACAAAATTTATAATGAAATTTTGATCTTTAAAATATCTAATAAAATAAAATTTCTCTGTAAATAGGTCAATTTTGATTAGCTTTGACTAAATTTCACATTTAATTAGACATTGTATACATAATTGACGTTGAATTTGCAAATTTAATTTGACGAAGATTATACCAACAGTATCTGATTTCAATTAAATGTGCATTGATTGAAATTAATTTAGATTATTTATCATTTTATACTAACAGATCCTTCATCACAAACCATTATACTCATATTTTTTATTTTTAGATGAATTGCAACCGGAACCAAAAAGAAGTGTAGTAGATATGCATCCAAGTGCTCCAAACAATGATAATCAACCCCGAACCCAAAGACCTTCATTATTGAATGATTTATGGAGTGGAGAGCTTGGGTCTAGAGTCCATATTAGCCGAACACCAGCCGAAACGCCAGGATCTCACTCAACAGTACTTCATTCACTTCCTCAGGCAGTTCAACAGTCAATTAATGCAAGTAACATTAAGCCTTCGGTGCTTGTTCAAGGATCTGCCCAAATCAATGGAGCGAGTATTTCTAGAGGTATTACCAGTTTAATTAATGGTCAGATGAATAGCAAGATTATTTTCAGTTCCAAATTACTATCATAACTATTCAAACTGTTTTAAGGTGTTAGACGATCAATTGATGGTATTATTCCATTGTCAAGTTCATATCAAAAAACAACCGTATTAGGATCTGCATCGACTGCAGCAAGCAGTGGTTCATCAACTCTTAAAGGAAGTTTAGATCACGATATTGAACCTGAAGATATACAACGAGCTGATCAGCAAGCAGTTACGGCAGGTATAATAAATAGTTTTACTATCTACAAGTCTCTATCGAACGGAGTTTCTTTTATCAGTGGCTGATTTTGTGTTGAGTGGCAGAAAAAGGATACAAATCAAATCGAATATACTTCGAGTTTCTTTTTAAACGATATTAGCGACATTCTTAAGAATATACAAAACCATGTTTGATCCTTTTAAAACTATTCCTTTCAATTTTTATCACCTTTCACTGCTTTGAGAGGAAATATCTTTTGAAATGAAATCCTTCCTTTCAATAAAGATCATATTACCATAAAGTATGTGTGTATGTGATAGTAATTTCAATCGAAATTGAATTTAACTTAAAATTCAATGAGTTCAGAAAAAGAGAAAAAAAAGAAATTAACTATTCCTCTTTAAAAAGTTAACGAAAAAAAATAACTCGCTATTTCATATATTTATAATCTTTACCACAGTTGGATCGAGCCATTGTCTATAGGACACTGCTCTTAAGATAGTTTTCTATGAAATTATTTAATTATTTAAATTATAATGATATAGGAGAGACTCGTATCGAAGAGGCTGACGTGTGTGCGATCAACGGCAAGAAAAAATCTAAAACAATACAATTTAAGTTTAAAAAATGAAAAAAAAATTAAAATTTCTTCAATATTATTTAAATAAATTCAGTATACTTTAAGTGCATTTTTTGAAAGAAGCACAAAATTAAGACTATTAAAATAAAAATATTGTTTTATTTTTTCGGAAATTGATGGCGAGTTGACACGCAAATGCGTTGATACCTCTTCGTGTCATGCAATTGACACACTGATCATTCCGTTGCTTCCAATGCTAGCTAGGGAACGGAGGTAAGAATATGTCTCTGAATGGTTATTTCATTTATTTATATTATTCCTAATTATTATAATAATCCTCACAAAATAATAATCGTATACCTTATGCGTGTGTTTTCCTCTACTAATGCTTCATTATTATTATAATTAATTATTAACTACTGGTTGATATATCTCCTATTATACTCCACTATTTCTCGCCTTGAACCACTCAATGATAAAATACTTATTCATTTACTAATAATTTATTTCTCTTATCACTCAACGATTAAATTTATCAATTCTCTTTGTGACATATTCACTCACACACCAAATTTTAAAAATATAGCAGTATTTTAGACAATGGTAATGTCCAACAGTTGGTACCCTTTAATCTTTAATTGTTGCTTAGATCTATTTAGCACACTACGTAGTTGCTTCGAAAGCTTGTTTCTTTATCTTTCAGCTTAAGAATCTATGCTTTTGCGATTTTATCCTCTTGATGTTTTTTCATCAATCATTTCATCAATATTCAATTTTTATCCATTTAATGTAGTTTCATCAATTTTTATTCTTCCTTATTATGATAAAACAAAAAAATTTATTCAATGTGATCAAATAATCGTTCTTCATTTTATGTAAGTAACACATCTTTACTATTTTTTATACATTCTTAAAACAGTATATTTAACTAACGTAAATAATTAAATTTACTATATAAAGTTGTATTTCCTAGTAAACTATTAATTGTTGAAATTGTTTATATTTATATAAGTAATTATTCTTTCCCAAAACATTTGAATCGATTGCTATATGAACTGCACGCGAGTTGACGTTGTCTAAGAGAATAACTAATGAATGGACAAATGAATCGAAGCAACACGTAGAATAGTGATCATTCAATTCATCAATTTTATAACAGGCAAACCAGAGTCTGCAGAAATCATGAAATGGTCTGTGTTTTTGTTATATCATCTTTCTCCTTATGTGCTAGACATTCGATGTGGCATGTTTCAGATAAATTCCAATCTACTACTAGTGATGAACGTAACGATCTTAAGCCTCATCCTCCATTAACACGTCAAAAGACGCCTAAACTACGCTTTGTCTCTTCTGTAGAGTTTAGGCACGCGTCAGGTAAATTTCACCACCCGATAATTGGCACGAACCATTAGCAGCACTTTTCTAAGACTTTTAGAAGTCTTCTTTCATCAATGGAACAGCACTAAATACAACAGTTTAATAATAAAAAATAAGTCATAAAAACTTTTTAAAAATCTTTTGGAATACATTCATATTCATAAAATTTGTGTGATCTGTATACCTTTATCATGTCTTTGTAAAGCATGTAACGGTCTGTATTTAGGTATGGCAGTCTACGAAATCGACGGGAAAGATTCTGAAGTAGAGCACCAATAAGATTGTGTAGGAATAGGAATGTTCAAAGTAGAATCGAATATAACTAAAGAACAAAGAAAACGTGTTTTTATTATCATTGGTTATTTTATTATTTTCAAAACTAGGAGAAACTGTAACGAGTCAACTGAGCCCGAGCAGTCCGATCGACGACAGCTCAGGAGATTCCCGTCAAGACAGACCTCGTTTGCAGCGTTCGATGGGCCAAAGCAAGAAGACATTTCGTCTTCGGAAAAGTCGCAGAACTCATATGGAGGTAATGAACGTTGCTATTCAACTCTGCTTTTATTAATATTGATAAAAGATAGATTAGACTTTCTTTTTTGAAGGTTTCTCATCATAGATCAGATTATCCACAAGACTCTTTGTTAGTGCCATCATCTCTAACACCTCCAGCAACCACATCAGATACCAACTTCAACATTCCTTCAGAATCATCATCAGTACGATCACGAAGAAGTTTCTCAGTTCGTGTTGGTGAATCAGACCGGATAGCAAATGTAAATTTAAGCCCAGCAGATTATCAATATCACCATCCACATCATCACCATCTGCTTCATCCACAGTCAGATGTTTCTTGGGATGAAGATACATCGAGTACATCGGGATACCGCGAATCTTACAGCATGCAGCTGGTGTCCATGGATGGACATAAATCCAACCATCCACCATTAGCTTCTCCGGATTTGAATGACATTCCATCAACAAGTAGTACAGCCACGAATTATATAGGATTCGATGGAAGTTCTCCAGATTGTTCTTTAAATAGTAGTGGTGGAGAAAAAACAGCTCTACTTAACTCGAGTCAAAGAACAGCATCTCAACATTCTCTTTTGATGGTCTTCCAGCCGCAAGATGAGGATACATTAATATAACAAACGGCGTTGTTGATATTTCCAGTTTTTATTGATAGCAGTGAACAATTCCACAGCTGCATAATAGACTGGAGAGACTTTGGATATTTATATAACAGTGTTTCCTAGGTAGTTGGAAAAACTTACGCACATTATAGCCGTAGATCGCACCAAAATCGATCGAGGCCTAAACATTTGTACGATGTAATTGTGTAAAGGATACTAATTTTAGATAAAGAGAATATTAAATTTACTTTGTAAATTTTATTCGAATCATTTCACGGTATTCTATCCCTTATACAAAAACCATTAAATAAGAAGTAAAGTGAGGATAAATTGATACACTAGGGTACCGTAATACAGTAGTTATATTTTAGATTGTATATAATAAATACAAAGACAAATTCTCTCTTATGTTAGAATAATTACTCTTCAGATACTAATTATTAGTCCTGACGGAAACTTTTGCTGTTTAAACTACATATTTTAAAGTTAAATACAGCTGCTGTATTATTGTTCCCAAGTGAATTGGTCTTCCTCAACTCCCTTTATTTTCTTCAAGTAAATTGACATTCTCTACAACTACTAATTATAATAAAAAATTGTTTCATAGTAATAATTACTTGATTTTAATTACTTACTTAATGAATATTTTACTATTTATTTTGAAAATTTTTAAATTTACGCGCCATCACCAACGCTGTCACTTGTCAGAATTCGGAAGTGTTCGATCCTCGAATTCAAGTGGAAGGGATAACTCTCGTTTTCATTTGGCGGTCATTAACCGGTCAGCTGTGTTTTATTTTTTACGCAAAAGATTGAGTCTATTTGTTTCGATTGAATGCGGCTTCCAATATTATCCAAATTAAGTTTTCTCTCAGAATTCAGAACTTGATTAATTTATGTTCAATTTGAAAGAAGATTTAAAGCTTTACAGAATGGAACCAGGTAATATTAATTAAAAATGTATTTATAATGTTGTAGAAACTAAGATGAATGTACTTACTGAATTTTTTATCAAACTGATGAAATTAATTTAATTCATATCATGTTTGATTATACAATATGTTATCTAGGTTAATATAACGTTAAAAAAAAGCTTGATAAATATTTAATTCTTAATTTTATTAAGTAAGGTTCATTATTTTTAATTAAGTTACATTTCTAAAAACATTAATCCGGTTATCATTGATTAATTATGTCGAGGGAAATCCAAACTTATATCAGCAGCAATATAAGCAGTTGCTGCGAATAATGCTGTTGCCATATCTAAATTCTCTGGTGCCTCTACATTCATAGTATCACCCTCTGAATGGTGGAACCAAAAATATCGTTCATTTTTATTCCATAAAGAAGCTCCTGGTATTCCTGCATTCACCCATCCTTCGATATCTGGTCCACTGTGAGGCATTTTAACTCCTAAAGGAGTCATTGTTGATATCATTCTAAAAGAAATAATTGTATCATTTATCTTTACATTTATCCTAAAAATATTTTTTCATTTCATACTTAGTTATTTTACTAAGGATACAAATAACTTCTGGAGATCCAGTAGCTTCCCATCCAAGTGGCATAAATGTTCCTATATCTGACTCCATTACTAATTGAAGATCTTTTTCTTCAGCTTTATGCTGTTGAATATAGTAATTCGCTCCAATGATTCCCATTTCTTCTGCTGTCCACATGATAGATCTAAGCATTTTTCAAAGTATACAATATTCTTAATAGGTCTTTAAGAACTTGGTACTGCGGTTTAATTACCTAATAGTCCTTTTTGCTCTAAGGTTCAATGACTTGAGTAATACCAAAGAACTCCAAGAAGTGAATGCACCCCCACCATCATCCATTGCCCCCTGACCAACATCCCAACTGTCAATGTGACCCGATACCACAACAACTTTGTTTGGTTTACCACTTCCAGTAATTTCTGCCACAACATTTCGAGATTCACCATCAGGAAGCTGCTGTGCTTGCATTACTAATTTAATTGTTATATTTCTTCCTCTTATTGCCATTCTTCCCAGTAAATTAGCATCCTCAATAGTAATACATGCTGCTGGAATTTTCACAACCTTTCCACTGTAATCCATCATTCCTGTATGCGGAGAGTAAATAGAGAAAGGTGTAATTGATCGAATTAGCACAGCTACAGCTCCATGTGCTGCAGCTGCATCAGCTCCTTTAGATCTGTATATTACAGTTTTTCCATAGCTCTCATACTTTTGATTATAAACAACTATTTTCCCAGCCACCTTGAAAGAAAGAAATTTTTTAGAATACTCATATTCAGACGAAATTGAGTTACTATCAAGAAAAACTTACTTCTTCAGCACGCATTTCCAGTTCTTCGAAACTTTTTACTACGATGGCTTCCGCTGTTATTCCTTCCGGCGATGTCCCTACTGAATATCCCAATCCCAGCATCTTTATGTCTTTTTCACGTGGTGATAAAAGTGTCGCCGACTCTTGTCCTCTATAGAAGTTGTTCTTAGTTTTATTCACGTTATTTTATACCAACTTATTTTTATACATAAAATTTAACTTGGATTATTTTTTTAAAGAGCAACACCCATTTGTGGATTTATTTTTGTACATTTTTATTTTTTACAAAGAACTACATTTCAACTCTTGCATAAATGAGATACATAAAAGCTTTTTCACAAAAATTACAACATATTTACTTGTATTTCCTCGGAATTCTTAATGAACTTTTTTAATCATTATTTATTTATGTAATATATTTATATAATAGTTACCTAACCCATCGAGGAACAGGTGCTGATTCTCCGTGGACATTTTCCAACCCCAAATCCCTTGACTTTGCAAGTACATAGTCTATAGCATTTTCAAGGTTTTGAGTGCCAGTAAATCTTGATCCAAACTCATCAACAAAGTCTGCAAGTTCATGCCATGTTTTCCCCTTAAAACTTCCATTGATTGCAGTGTTTATTATCTGATTAACAACCGGAGAGTACTTGTTGATTTCATTTATTACTTCCGGAGATAAAACATTGCTGCACGAGCTCGCATTGAAATTCCAATGGCTATTTTTACATTTAACTTGAATTATTACATTAAAAGTAAATGAAAAAATTAACATCAATATTTCAATTCTCAAAAACATTTTGATTATTTTCTTTTAGATTAATTAAAGTTAATTGATTGTCAAAAATTAATTTTTTTTAATTTGTAAAAATTTAATTATGACAAATTTAAATCGCAAATATATTGAAACAAAGTTATCTAATTATTATCCATCACATCAAAAATATATATAATAATTCAATAATTGCCCATTGAACTATATAATATCAATTAAGAGTTCGTTTTGCTCACTACAATGTTCACGTCATCACTGAGCTTCTTTATCTACAAATATGACTATAATGGATGCATTAGTCATAACAGACTCATTATATTTACTAGGAGTTGGAGAATAATTGTCCATTTATATTGGTACTGCATTCATTCATAGAATGTATAATTAAAAAGTCCATTTCATTCACATAATAACTTATACATTTTTTCCAAAATAATTACTCATTATTCTAATGAATCTCATTACCCCCTTCTCCAACAGCAGTTGATGATATTTCTGCCATAACCTATTCATTGCAATGAAATTGAAGTATGAATTAATTTTAAAAATAAAAACAATTTTTAATAATATACAGCTCATTGTATATTATTATTACTGTCAAATATTCATTATTTCTTGAATGTAACATATTTTAACAATGAATGCCAGGGTTTTCTGATTGCTCATTTATATTCATAACAACGTACCTAAAACTATCAAGTGTTATATTATGTGGAAAATCCCTGTTGATATTAGTAGTAATTTAAGCAAGGAATGTAGACAAAGCTGCATTACCACGTCTAGATTCTCTAGTACCTTCATTTCCATGGTATCACCTTCTGAATGGTGAAGTTAACAGTATCGATCGTTGTTAGTCCATAATGAAGCACCTGAAATGCCAACATTTACTTTACTGCTAACATCTGGACCGTTATTATGAAATGATCAATTCTCAAGAGAAATCATTATGACACCAACCCAAATATAATGCATTGCTAATAATATTTAATTTTGAATATCATTATTTATTAAATGTTGCATTCCCAACTGCTTCATATTCTAATTGTTAATGCAGCTCAATGTCATTTGGGATGGTTTTTATTACCGACATAAGTGACCATAATTAATCAACTACAAATCACAATTTTCAAATTCATTTATATTCGGAATTATTTCCATTGTAACAATTTATTTTCATTTATTCGAACTAATATTTACATTAAACATTTGAAAATTTTTTTTTAGAATATAAATCTCAATATAATTCGATCATTGTAGTAAATATTTGTCCAAACTGATAGCACTCGTATCAATGAATTGAATTATTCATTATTTTTGTATGCAAATTAACTGATAAATTAAAAAAAGTTCTAATCTAAATCTAATAAAGTAAATTTACTTGAATGAATAAGTTGGTGAAAAAATAAGTGTAAAATTCTATATTTATCTTTCTCAACAATCCTTAAATATTATACTAGCATATCACACTCCATTAATATTTATTTAACAGCTTTCAGAGTAAGAGGATTCATGTCTTGCTGTGCGGAAGATCTAAACTCATATCAGCTACAATATAAGCAGTTGCTGCAAATAAAGCTGTTGCCATGTCTAAGTTTTCTGGTTTTTCAACATCCATTGTGTCACCTTCTGAATGATGAAACCAAATGTATCGTTCATTCTGATTCCATAATGAAGCTCCTGGGACTCCTGCTTGAACCCAATTCCAAATATCGGGTGCTACAAAAGGTGATCTAACTCCTAAGGGAGTCATTGATGACATCAACCTAAAAACAATTGATTTAATCTGGTTGAAATGTCTATTTATGGTTTTTTTTTATACTTAGTTATTCTTTTCAAGACACAAATGACTTCCGGAGACCCAGTAACTTCCCAGCCAAGTGGTAAAAATGTTCCTGTATCAGATTCCATTACTAATTGGAGATCATTTTCCTCAGATTTATGCTCTTTGATGTAGTTCTCTGCTCCAATAATACCCATTTCATGGCCTGTCCACATGATAGCTCTGTAATATTTCACAACGTGCTTTTGATTCGAGTGAGTACTTTCAATGAATATGGAATAATTAAATTATACCTAATAGTCCTTTTTGGTTGTAAATTTAATGTTTTCAAAAGTACCAATGAATTCCAGGCAGCAAAAGCTCCACCGCCATCATCCATTGCACCTTGACCAACATCCCAGCTATCAATATGGCCTGATACCACTACTACTTTGTTTGGTCTACTAGTGCCAGCAATTTCTGCGACGACATTACGAGATTCAATATCAGGTAAACGCTGCTCTTGCATTACTAATTTAATTGTTATATTCTTTCCTCTTGCCACCATTCTACTAAGAAGATTGACATCTTCAACTGTTATTGATGCAGCTGGAATTTTAGGAATAGAATCATTGTATCCAATTATGAAAGCATGAGGTGTATAAATAGAGAAAGGAGTAACAGATCTAATTAGTGTCGCTACTGCTCCAAATTTTGCTGCTTCTGTTGCTCCTACCCAGCTGTATTCACTTGAATATTCAAAAGAAAGATATTCTTGATTATAAATCACTATTTTTCCTGAAACCTGAACATAAAAATTTTTTATTTAATCTTTATTCATGAGTAGATAGTACAAAAATTAATAGTAATTACTCACTTCGCTCGATCTTGCTTTTAATTCTTCAAGAGTTTTAACAATAATAGCTTCTGCTATTATTCCTTCAGGAGGTGTTGATACTGAATATCCTAATCCTAGAATTTTTATGTCTTTTTTCCAAGGTGAAAGAAGTGTTGCTGTTTCTTGACCTCTGTATTGAAATAGTTTGAATGATTTGTTATTGATTCCGAAAACATAGATCAGTATTCAATTTTTCAATACTTTGAATAATGAGAATAAGAGATTAATACTAAAAGTTTTAATATAAAAGGCTAATTTGATTTTACGATAGATTAATTATTGTTCTGAATTTAATAAGTAACATGTAAATAGTTTATACCTAATCCATCGAGGAACTTTAACTTTTTCTCCATGTACATTATGTAGTCCAAGTTCCTCCGATCGTTGAAGAACATAATCAATGGATCTCTCCAAGTTTTCAGTACCAGTGAATCTTGCGCCAAATTCGACAATGAATTTATCTAATTCATCCCATGTTTTCCCTTTAAAACTACCATTAATGGCTACGTTGATAATGTTATTGACAATGTGAGCATAATTATCAATTTCCTCAACCATCTGAGAAGATAAAACTTGATTACATGAATCTTCTATGTTTGCATTATTCAAGTCTGTATCACATTTAACTAGATATTGACAGCTAAAAAAAAGAATTGGTATAATAATGTAAAGCATTGTTATAAACTCTGTTATAAACCAGCACTGAGTTTTTTGATAAATCTTCACTAAACTATTGCTGATCACTATCAGATTTGTCTATTTTGGTGTTTAATTGTTATATAGTTTTAAAGACATTCATTACAATTCGCGTTTAACTTAATAAAGTCTGCTTGCCAACTGTTTTTTTCCCTTATCTGGCAATGTAATCTTAATGAATGTTTGTCATTTTTTTTTATCATTTCCTTTAAATAGAAAATAACTGCGCATTTTAAGTATCATTAACATAAAGAGTAGTGAACTTATCACATTAGTGAAACAAATTATGAGCTATCATTCAAGGTGGATTATTTTTGAGTAGATAGATAAAATATTCATTAATTTCGAATTTTGGTAAAATAATATGACAAATCGAAATGTTAATATGTAAACTGAGATTTATTTATGCCATAGCTGATAAAGACTTGTCTAATCTTTCATTGATTATTCAGTGTTCGTAGGTTACTTCGAGTTCTTCGTAAGTGTCGAACGGTAAGCTGGTATTATCACTTGAGTACCAGCGTATTTAACTACATATCAAGGTCAATAATTTTAAATGCAAACTCTGTTTGAATAAAAAAAGATACATGAGAATGAATAAAATTTTTTTTATAAGAGACTAATTCTAAAATGGATTTTGAATCAACATAAAGTTTTTCTTTTTTATGATATTTCAATTTTTCTATTCATAATGTGAGAAAGAGTAATAGAACAAATATTTTACACACTTTTATTATGACAGATGAAAAGTAATCTGTTTTATACAGTTCGGTATCTATTTCTGTGTAGTGATTAAATTTGTGCTATGGTTCAGGATTAACCCAAAGACGTATTTATCTTATCATTAAAATAAATCGTTTAACGAATAATTAAATTGAAGTTTAACTAAGAGAGAATTAATTACAATTCTAAATATGTTTCTAGTTCATTATCCTCGATCAAGTATTTCTCGAAAGTTACTTTTTCTTGGAAAATACCGAATAATTGAACATGAAGAAAATATTCATAAAGATATTTAAATACAAAAATTCCATGAATTACTGAGTTTTTATAATATTTAAAAATTTTCCATATCAGAAAGTATGCTTAATTACATTTTTCCAAACAATTGATAACGTCTCAAATCTGTTAACGATGTGATTCAATTATATAGGTAATTCCCGATAGGATATATGGTCTTGAACGCATTGTTGTGATATAATTTAAAATATAAATTTTGTACGATATACATCGAGAGAGCGGAATGTTTAGTGATAAGATTTATATATACAATTATATTATACACGTACTAGACGACAAAGCGGGCCATCAACTTTAGTTTTCCCAATCATTGAACAAGATTGAGCGTTGATAACGACAAGATAATTTATATATTACTCTATGACGTTTAATTAAGTCAGTCCTTTTTTGGGTGTTGTACAGTGCTGTTCATAATGACATTAGATCGTCTGGAATCGCCCACGGTTCGTATGGAAATTCTTTAACCAATTTAACTAAAATAAACCCAATTTATTTTAGCTTGCGTAAATAATTATCAGGTCAATAAAAAAGTTGTTTTATTTCATTGGGAGAAAATCAACGTAGCAGATCCATTAGCGCGATTTGAGTGTTCACCTGGGCATCCCTCGGGCTTTTGTACAACCCGAAAACCATTAAATTGTCCGTTTAAACTGCAACCTTGCTAAATAGTCTGTAGTGTTTCGGTGATATGTGTGGTAGTGTAAATACAATTCACGGCGACACATCAACATATTGCCCTATCGAATCTCTAACCATTCGTATAAGGGCGTTGAATCCACGTTGTCAGCTGTGATTTCGATTTCAATGGTGAAAAAACCACCGGAAATTCGACAGCTTGGACGTTAAAACGAAAAATTGCTGAGAGAGATAAGACAAACGTTTCGATCGTGGTGTCGACTGCTCGACAAGGTTTGGTTGAGAGAAGAGCGAGATAAACTCAAAGCGAGTTGGTATTCCAAAAGCTTCAATGAATTTCAAATCGAGAAAAATCAAGCTGAAATGGAACAAAAAACTGAATAAAAAATGCGCCAAAGATAAAAGAATTGTAGATGAAATTTCATATATACACCAAAGGAAATTTATTATTCATAATATTTCTATATAATAATTGCTGATCTCTTTGATGTGAATATTAAATATTTTAGGCAAAAAAAAAGCTTTCATTCGGTGTGGGTGGAGCATTCGTGGAATTACCTGTGGAACGGACTGGTTGGGCGAATAAGACTGAATTTGTTCTATCATGTATTGGATATGCTGTTGGAATAGGAAATGTTTGGCGTTTTCCTTTTCTTGTTTATCGTAATGGTGGAGGTATGTATGATTTTATTTGCCAACATTTTACATTTCACAAATTTCCCAGTTATCATTATTACTCAAATTATATTATATTTATTTTACTGTCTTTATATTCCTATATTTCCCCTGTTATTTATAATTTGTCATGATTATTATTATTTTAATTCGATTTAATATGGAATATAACTCTTTTTCCATTTATTCTGATATCAAACTCAATTCAATTTCATCATTGAAAGCTTGAAAAAATGTCACTGGTTGCAGTCAATTTACAGATAGATTAAATTCAATTTATGTTAATATTGAAAAAAAAAAAATATTAAATCAATTAAATTAACTGTACTTTTACCAGCATTTCAATGGTTGACTTTTAAAAATTATAGTTATAGCGTAAAAAAAATTTGTAGTTGTTTTACTTAAAACAATGAATCAGCATAGAGGTTTATCACCATAAAACTTATTTATTACACTTGGAGGACTTAAGAAAATTACTACGTTTTTTCTTGGAAAAGAATAAATTTAATCATCTTTTTCAATAAAATAAACTGTTACCTCTAAATTTACTGAGACAATATATTTCTACATTTTAATAATTTTATCGTGATTTTTATTGTAAAATGTTCCCCACGTACACTATAATACACAAAGCAAGACCGAGATCCAAGAGATGTAGCATAGAGAATAGAAGCAAGTGAAGCTGGTAAAATATTCAACAGGAAACGTGATCTATACATGTTGACATTGGTAAACTATGCTATATACCTCAGTCTCAGTGACAATATCTTTAATAATGCCGATTATCATATAATGCTGTTAAGAATTTGTAATGATTATTCGTGTCTTAGAATATTGAAATAATCTTTATCCTTATTATCTTGTTGAATTATTTATTCAAAAACAACTTGCAAGTATTTTTGAAATAATTCTTTCTCGTGAATTATTTACTGATCTTAAATGAAAAAAATTGTTTAACTACTTCAAAGTAACAATAAGTTTTAGATTCTTCTATTTATATAGATTATAGTATTACAACTTGAAGCACATAATAAAAAGATGCTTTTTCAAAGTATTTCAGAGTAACGTAAAAGTTGTGTGCTGGGTAAAGAAATTAAAACCTTCAGAGTGATACTTGACTATAAGTCCATAGAAAATTCACAAAACGAATTCTACAGAGATGATTATTTTAAAAGAATTCTCTAAAAACTACTTTGACAATAATAATTATATTAATACGAAGATTTTTTGAATAACTACTTATTTATGAAGAATAATGTTCATTGTTTTTTTTGAAGAGTTTTTTATCTTGAAACTTTCTTTTTTGATATAAAAATTAAAAATATCAAATTTCTTATCTTTAGTAGACATTTTTATACTTTATTAGCAATTAAATTCATATACACTTTATGATCTATTTGATTTTAGGTGCCTTTTTAGTTCCTTTTATATTGATGTTGATCACGATGGGTTTACCAATCTTCTTTATGGAGCTATGTATGGGTCAATATACTGGTGTTGGACCTGTAGAAGCATACAAACGAATGTCTCCAGCATTTGGTGGGATTGGACTCTGCACTTTAGTTGTTATCGCATTCGTCACCGTTTATTATATGGTGCTCATCTCGTGGACATTATTTTATACCTTTGCATCCTTCTCAAAGAAACTCTCTTGGGCGTACTGTGACAATGACTTCAATACTGAGAGTAAGTTTGTAATTGTTTCCGCATGTCATGGACTTAATCCGCACTACTGTTCTGGTCTCCAACTTATGGATAAATCGACAGAAACTCGGGGTTTCATCTCATGTGTTTGCAACCCAGAATATGTTACTCAGTAGACAGACAGTATGTCAATTTCTCGAGAAAGCAGATGTTGAATGTGTTCGAGATTTGTCAACTTGTCAAAAATAGGAAGTGATTTAGATGATTATTTGAGCATTCAAAGTTATAGAGTTTATAGTCTTCTATGACGGTTTCATTTAATGTCTTTCTATTTATAATAAAAGAAAATTATATTCTTCTATATACTGCGGCTATTTTAGACATTATTTTTTCTTTCAAATCATGACTATAACTTATTATTTAATTTAATGAATAACCCTTTTTAACCGAATTTTTATTGTTCTATAGATGTTTTTGTCAGATATTTTTGTTTTTAATCCCATTAAAATTAACCTCAATTTTTTGTATCAACGAATAAAATAAAATATCTATTTTTGTAAATTCTCGAAAAAAATATTTCTATAGACTTGAAACAATTTTATATTTAATTTAATTGTTTTTTTAGAAGCAAAGGTATTTTTTATTTTTTTGGGGGAAAACATTTTTCAACGTTAGTAAAAAATAAGAATAAATTTATAAATATTTTTAATATTGTCAAAAATTTCAAATTGGTGCTTATCCTAATAGGATAATAATTAGTAATCTCGGTAATAAGGATTTGCATATTCAATGCCTTTAAGAGAATCGAAATACCAATGAAACCCATAGAATTGCCACAAAGCGACTAGCTCATTAGTTATATGGATCCTATATCAAACGGTCACTCTCACTAGTTTATCCACACTGTTAGCTTAGCTGACGGCTTGAAACCTACTTACCTTTGTAGAAGGGTCTCTCAAAAAGCTCTACTGATCCTGATCAAGTTCTTGATCTAATTTGCCGGATATGAGCCTGCTTATATGTTTACACATCTCCTTGAAGTTTCGAACCTATTAAATTACTCTTCTTTTAATTATTTATTTATAATCGAAAACTTTAATTAAAATATTTTACATATTATTGTTTTTTTGTAGAATGCTACAGTGCAAAACAAGATGAAGAGTGCTTTAACAATGATAGTACCACAATTTTTTTTAATAAAACATGCAGAGCGATTCGTGAAGTTTGCAAAGATTTTGGATATCATCAGGGTGGAAATAAAACGCATTGCTTCAATCAAACTTTACCTACTTCGCTGCATTCGTTGTACCCAAGGAATTTGTCATCGGAGGAATATTTCAAGTAAATAAATTTCATAGAAATCAATAAGTTAATTCTGATACAATAAATTGTTTATTAAATATATCGATTATTAAAATACTTCTCAATAATTTTGATAGAAAACAATTTTAAAAAATATATTATAATTTAATTGATGATCTTTTCAAAAATTAAATTATTAGTAAAACCATTAATTAATTATAGTTAAGAGAACGTAATAATATTATGAGAATCAAAAATACTCTGGAATCCCCCAACGATAATTAATTATACAAACAATTATAATCAAAATAAATAAAGTCATTGAAGAAATTAAGATGTTAATTATAAAGCCAAGAATAACCTTAATCGGTTTAAAAGTACACGAATATCTGGAGCTTTTTGCAAATGTATCTAATCATAGAATCCATTGCAGCTATTACGTTCTTAGACAACAAGATGCTACTTGGGATCATTGGGGCAACATAAGATGGGAGCTCTTCGGATATCTCACTGTTGGTTGGATAATATGCTATCTTTGTCTAATACGAGGCGTTCAATCCGTTGGGAAGGTCGTTTATTTTACCGCTCTGTTTCCGTACTTTGTATTGATCGCTCTTCTTATTCGAGGTAACTGATACAAAATTAACAAATATTAATAAGAAGACTTCACTTAATATAATTAATGAAAAATATTTTCGTAATTACAGGTGTTACTCTTGAAGGTGCAGCAGGTGGAATCAGGTGGTTTATTGAGCCAAACTGGTCGCACCTATTGAGTGCAAAGGTTTGGGGTGACGCAGCATCGCAAATCTTCTATTCCCTTGGTATCGGATGTGGATCTCTAATTACTATATCAAGCTTCAGTACGTTTTCGAATAATTGCCACAGGTTTGTATCCGTACAATCCATTTATCAACGTTGCGATTGACTTCTCATTGATCTATCCAATCACAATTTATTTACAAACCAACGTATTTCTGTGCTGGAACGTTAAAGCAAATAATTAAAAAGCTATTATTTATCAGATAAGCGAATACATTTATTCCACTGTAGTTATATAGCTTTTTGCCTTTTAGAATATTGAATTCTGTTTTATCAGTATTGATTATCTATTTCTTTTGACTATATAACTTAATCATGTAAATATCATGCGTTAACCACATGCTCACTGTTATTCTTGAGACTGCACAAAAAGTATTCTATGATCCACCTTACAGTCTATCTTACGGTTTGTCCTGTGTTAGATGTTTAAATTAATGGTTAATAACCTTTAAAAAAAGCTACTTTCATTTCCATTTTTACTCAAAGTGTTCATATTTAAATATTTGTTGGAAATAATTGTTTGATGAATCAAAGATATCTTTATTTTGCGATAAAATATTTAATTAAAGTCTCTTTCATTACATAAGACTTTTTAAAATTTTATTTAAACAAACAAAAAAGTTATTCTAGTTATTATTAATTAATAATATCAATCCAAAATTAACACAGCGTAAAGGAATGTAGAAATTATCTTGCGAAGGATTTTTATTCAAGTGAAGATAGTCCCGTAACTATGGGTATTTACTCTTAGACAATTAATCGCTAGTAAAGCTTGGGTTTAAGTTTGTCTTCATTATCCTTTAGAAGTGTTAATCTTTGCTCAATAAATCAATATTTTTTCTTCTGATTCTTTTTACATAGAACGACATTAACATCTTGACTGATTAACAAATCAAAATCATTAAGTTAATTCTTTTACTGCCTTTTAATAATTATATATAAATTTATTTTATTTCGGAATTATTCTAGATTTAGTATTTTTATATAGTAAAAAATATTCCATTCATAATACCGATGAATGTCTATTGAGAATTATGATTGACGTTCCTTATCGTCAATATCATTCATTGATCATTTTTGATTTAACTATGGGTGTCCGTGTTCGGGTAATCTATTGTGACTTTGACTCATGATCTACACGTTCACTTTGAGTGCAAGTTACGTCAAAGTTATTCAGCAAGTTCGCTTTATCTCAATTGCAAAATAAATATCCAGCATAAAACTTTTTTTAAATAATTTTTTTATCAATTATTTTATTGAAATTGTCTTAATTCTATTATATCACCAATCACTAATCCTGTAAAAAGCAGAAAATATATTGATTTAGAATTTAGTCGCATTATGCTCGTGACTTGGGAATAAAGTACATATTGCGATGACGTACGTTCTATCAGGTAAGAAGAAACAACTTTGATCGCTCCGAAACATCCCATATTCAGCAACCCTTCTTCAGTGACATTGAATTTCTCACAAAATAACGTATGAAACCTTCCCTCAGACGGTCCCTCTGAGAATTCCCCCTTTGCTAGATTCATGTGAAACAGTCTTTGCCTTATTCGCAACTACTATACGATGTTAGTATCTTATCAAAGTTCCACATGAATTTAGATGTTCTTCTACAGATGTAGAAATTTCAACACACTGTCATAGACTTTGATGTTATTTGATACTATTAAATTTCAACTTAATGGCATAATTTAGTTATCCCACGAAATCAAGCAAATTTTTTGTGAAATTGTAACTACAATCAGTCTAAAAGTATTTCGTAGACCTCATTTATTTCGTAGTTTGATGATCCATTGATAAGGAAATTGAGCATGCGAATCGTTGTATCGACATGCTCAATCAGCAAATAAACGCTGATTGAAAGCTAGAATTTTATTCACAAATATGTTATACGATTTGTTATATCAAAGGATGTATCAAACATTAGATCAGGTTTACTTCTATCATAATTTATATTTGCTTTCATTTCTGTAGTCTGTAACTACTCGGTTAGAAATAAAATGAATGAATAAATGTATCTCAGTAGACTTGACTATTATTGGTAAAAAGGAATAATTATTATTATCAAGCACATTCATTTATACCACGAAGAAATCTTGTTTAACACAAAAAAGTTTTCTATCATCATGAAATTTTCCACATTTGCATCATATGATAAACATGAAAATAAAAACCATTATCCATAAATTTAATGAATAAAATTATTTTCAGTAAAGTAATATATAAATAGTCCAATAATTACATTAATATAAACTACAAAATGATAAAGAGCTAAATAATAATTACAAAAGAAATATTTTAATTATTCAAATATTTTATAATTAATTAATTTTTTAATAAATACAGATTCCCTATAAAAAATATATAAATCAGTAATAAATTAGTTTGCATCGATGCAATTACCTCACTGATAACCTAATTTTATTATTAAATAGTTAAAATTGGTTTACATTTTCGGTTAATTATTTCTTCAATTGTACTAAAATTTCATTTGACTTTATAATTTCAGAGATGCCATAGTGATAACGCTAACCAATTTATTTACATCTATATTTGCTGGAATTGTGATATTTTCAATTGTGGGTTATTTGGCAAAACAAATGGATGTACCAATAACTGAAGTCGCACGAGAAGGACCAGCTCTAGCTTTTATTGCGTATCCTGAAGCAGTTGTTCGCATGCCTTTGGCAAACTTGTGGGCAGTGCTCTTTTTTTTTATGTTATTTATTCTTGGGCTTGGAAGTCAGGTAATTTATTAACCTTTGATTTTTATGATACTATTACAATTTCAGTAGAAAATAATATTAATAAAATACGAAAGAATAATTAATTCAAACTGTCGAATCTGCGTGTAAACAGCGGTTAAATTAAGCAAATGTAATGTAGCAATTTTATTCAAGTAATCTGGTAGTTCAAGCGTGAAAAAATAATTATTGTTCCGCCTTGTGGCAGTTTTGTTTCACTAAAGGTCTTTTTTTTCTCTTCAGCTTGTGCTATTTTGTAATTTTTTCATACCGTTTTTCATTCACTTCTTCCGTCTGGTCGTCATTTCGCGAGACCGCTGTGGGGTTTACATACTCGGATTATATTGGAACAACACCAGTGTATGTATTAAGCTCGGTAGAAAAGCCGTGTGTCTCTATACCATCATCACTACGCACTGAGTATTGTCACAGGTCACGAACTGCCATTGCCTTCAGCCACCCCTTTAATACTCAACACTTGTAGATAGTTATATTTCCTTTTGATTGTTCACTTCTTCTACATAGCTCGGACGTTGTGGTAATGAATACCAACAAATACGAGATACGCTGATTCGAATTCAGATAATTTCAATAGTCTATACTATCAGGAAAAGCTATCGTTTTGTTCTAATTTGAATAACAAGATCCGACTGTATTCTTCTTGGAATAATTAAAAAGTTGTTTTGAATTCGTTTTATTGTTGTCTAGTATAATACTACTGAATTTTTGTTACTTCATGAATAGAAGAATCGTAAGAAAATTTTTATTAAAAATTTTTTTTCACTTAATTAATTTCTACCATCAAAATTCAAAAGGCCACACGTGTATTTACTAAATGCACACCGAATAAACATGAAAAGGATATTTTTTTTTGCAAGAAAAAGTTTTAATTTTGTATTTTTGTAAATAAACATGTTGTCAGATGGATTATGTGTTTGCTTCGAGAAATTATCATTTAAAATGTTTTTTTTTCTGAAAAAATGTATTTAAAATTTACTTTTTCCTCTTTTATCTCTCTATCATTTCAAAGATTTAAAATAGTTTAAATATTTGCATTTCATTTTTAATAGAATGTTTCACTGCAAATCCAAGTTGTAGACACTTTTAAAACGTTAAGCCTCTTCAATTTTAAATGCCGTAAACAAACTATAGATTTTTCACACACTATAAAATGTTAGAAAAGTGTCTACAAATCATATATAGTTGGTTAATAGGCATTTTACATTGAACACATTTCACGTGTGTTACTTTAACACGTTTGTGAAATCCTGAGATTTGCAGTGTTATTTATTTTATTCTATCAGAATTATCAATATATTTTAATTTTAAAAAGTAAGAGAGCATTTGAATAGCTCACAAATATACATTTCGTTACATGAAAGATTAATAACAATAATATAACTAGTCTACAGAATTTAAACCATGAAAGTTGCTCATTTTTTTGTACAACATTCCAGTTTTTATCCATAGGTTTATAGAATATTGAAGCTCTCGAAAAATCATATAATTTTTTAAGCTCAGTAAGAATATATTACTAGAAAAAACCTGCTGAAGCCATCAGAAATAAACTAAAATTTTTCTCTGTGGAATATTTACATATTTCATATTCGTATTAAGTAAACGCATCAAAAGATCGGTTTTTTTCATCGCGAAATTCAAAACATAAAAAGCCTTTATTCTATTCATGAAAAATGAATTCACGAAACCACCTTGTCAACAGAGGAATTTGACATTTTTTTACAAAATGAAAGTTCGATCTGTGAGAAAAAGGGATAAATAATATGGTTTTCGAATATTTATCAATAAATCGCATCATATCATACTTGCAATTTTAGAGGTGACAATTTTTTTATATGAACAAGGTGTTATGATGTTAAATAGGTACTGTCAAAAAATAAAAGAAAATGTAGAAGAATGTTATTGAAACATTATTGATGAACTATCTAAAAAATTTTTATTTGAAATTCAATTTTGTCAATTGATGTTAAAACTTGTTTTTTATATTTATAATAATAACAATATTATTACCCAGTTATTGAATCAATAATGAATTAATATCAACATTAGTCTACTTTTAGTCAAAAATGTTAAGTACTCCCAATGTTATTCATATTAACTTTTATAAAATATTATTCACAACTACAAAATAATCTTAATTTCTAAACCTAGTATAGTATCAAACGTTTAATTGAACAACATGGGGATAACTTAGGTAATAGATGAATCTCAACTCAAATCACGCCGGATAATGACTATTTACTAGTTTAAATTACAGTTTGCAGGAGTTCAAGCTATACATACAGCCATTTTGGACTTACGACCAGGGTTACGAAAACATGAAAGTCTTCTGATGCTTGCTATATGTTTCTGCGGATGGTTACTGGCCTTACCAATGGTATTTGATGGTGGTATCTATCTTTACATGTTGATGGATTGGAATACTGCCTCTTGGGCGGTACTGCTGATTGGATTGTTTGAAGTTGCGGTTCCAGCCTGGTGCTATGGATGCAACAAATTTCTCGGCAATATTAGCGAAATGCAAATGCCCTTTGGCATTCTCGTCAACGGTTATTGGTGGCTCAGTTGGATGTTCTTGACACCCATTACATGTGTGGTAAGTCTCTGTCGCGTGCTTTCAATCAACAGTAGAACACTTAATATTGCATGGATAGCTGTTTCACTAATTCTGATTTACATCACTTCGTTGTTTGCTTTGATATGTTTGCAGTATTTTGAAATTCTGATCATTGTTATTAACATTGAATGAACTTAAATGATTATTTATGTGAAGATAATAATTATCTTCAATCAGCTTATTTAATTTGAATTTGGAAATTCTATTGAGATTCCAAAGTATATATTTAACAGTTTGGATATTTATACGATCGCTTCAGGGAATTTCAACATATCTAAAGTATTTTTTGATAGCATGGAGAAAGTTTTCAGTATGTCGTTTTATTTTTAGAAATATTTCTAAATAAAAGAATATTATTTTGAAATATTTTATAAATATTTGTAAAATCTTTAAAATTTTTTTCTTTTTGATCTCGATGAATATTTCTCCTAGATACTCTTTTCATGCAAAAATTTTGCAGCATATTTATAATTGATAATAATGCTTCCTATGGTGACTGTACATTAAATAGATATATTCTACCCAAGGCGAATATATCATTTGTAATAAAAAAGCTCATATGTTTATGAATGAAAAGTAATAGAAACTAATGATGCCAATCTTAATGCTTGTATAAAAGTTTTATGAATCGTTTGCAAAAATAATTCTGATAAATAGAAACGTTAATGAAAATTGATAATTATTAACTCATATTTTTAAACTTGAGTTGAAATTAATTTATTGAATATTCATAAGCTTTTTAAAGCTTAATGAATATTTCTTTAGACATCAATCATACTGAGTTTAAATGACAAAAAATGAATGAATTTATTATCACAGCTCGTTATTAATTATTAACCATTAAGTTAATAACAAAAAACGAAAAGAAATTGAAATTGTCATGAATTTTATTTTAACACAACATTAAGAATAGAATTTTGTTCAGTTTCAAATAAAAAAAGAAAGTTAAGTTCAATAAAAACTTCTATTAAATCTTTTCATGAAGTCTTTATAACAGCTGTATATTGTTTTACTTCCTGTTTGTAAGATATTTAAAATTTTGCAACGGATATTTTATTTAATTTTTTTATGAACCAAAACAAGTAGTTGAATTACTTCAGGAAATTCTGAATAATAATTCATTTAAACACAATAAAAAAAATCATAAAAACTTAGATTATTTTCCTAATATTATTCAAAACTTCTTTTATTGTTAATCTTATCACACAAAAAAGACCATTAACATTTTTATTGTACCTTAAATAGAATGAATTTTTAAAAATAATAATTTTTTCCAGGGTGTATTTATCTATCAGCTATCGAAGTTTGAGAGCGGTTACTACAACGCTTACGTTTATCCAAAATGGGCAGATATGATTGGTATTTTAATCGGGTTGGCTACATTGGCACCCTTACCATTATACTTCTTATATTGTCTCTGGAAAGGACCAGTAAGTGTTCAATATATGACATAACAGTAAAGCATAGATTTATATAACTCCTTTGCTCAAGTTTACTTTCCTCGGCGTTCTTTTGTATTGATAGCGCCTCTGTCACAGGCTTTGATGATTTACGTTAGTTTCGGATCTATAAAATAGAACGTAATAAAAAATAACAAAGTAAAAAACATCTCGGGGATGAAAAGGATTTTGTAATGTCGTAAACAATAAATTTATTTATTTTACAGCGAGACATGAGTTTGTTCCGGCTGACAGATAATTGGGGCCCATCACAAAAAACATCATGGTGAAGGAAGACAATAAAACGGGAACAGCTAAAGCAGAAAATGAAGCAAAGTAATTTAACCATCATAAAAAAAAATTATCGAAGACTTTTCGTTTCTATTTACTACGCTTTTGCTTTCTGACCAATGTGTGTTCAGCTAAAGCAATAGATCTTATGTAGTATAGAAGCCAGAGTTGGTTTCAGGACCATTTACGTCTTTTGTTTCTACTAACGGAACACAAACGCTTGGATACATTTTACCCCCGATATTGCAAGCATTTATTCAAAGTCCTGAGGTTATAAACTGCTAGAACGTGGTTAAGATTTTTATCTTGCAAGCCCCGTTGATTATTAATAGATCTTTTTTATCAACATTTTTTAACAGCATTTCAACAAATAATATTCATACTATTTTTATTGTTGCTATTTGTAGATTTGTGATAATATTTTTGCTTTATAATAAGAATTAATTTAATTAAAAAAAATAAACGTTTCATCAAATTTCTAAAATTTTAATTATTTAATATTTTTATGATGAAGGAATACCATTTTTTTTACGTCAAGAGCTTTTTTGAACATACCACTCGTTATTGCGCTTGATTATAAATACTGAATTTGCTTCTTTCAGCTTTAGAACTGTTTTTGATGCAAAAAATTTGATGGTCTCATTAATTATTTATAATAAGGAACTAAATCCTGAAACTTGTGAACTTTTTTTTTAATTTGAATGATGTTTGTGTTTGACAAAAATTTTTATGAGAATTTTTTGGATTTCTTTAACATTAATTGAAAGGCATTATGTAACTATAACAATCGCCAGATGTGGCTATAATTAATTACCAGTTTTCGAGGATATTTTGAGAGTAATTCGTAAAGTTATATCCCACTTTTGCTACTTGTTCACGCTCATCTCATCGCATTTCCTTCTCTTTTAGTATCAGCTCAAAGGCGGGGAATTCATTTCGGAAGATTTATCGCAGCGGTGTTTGCTCGATTACTTGTCACTACATAGAGGGTTGACTAATTTTTCAACTTCTTGTTTATAGTAGAAATTAAAATTTCCATTGATCCATAAATTTCTTGCGAATTAATTTTAACATTTATAATCCAAGAAAAAAAATACTTCATCGGTTTTTTTCTACGTAACATATTATAATGCAAGATGCGAAATCGCTTACAAAGATTTATAATTTATTTTATAGCCATTAATATGTATAACTTTTACACTATCCAACTATTGTATTGATAATTTTGTTATCATTTGAAAAGTTTAAAATCTGTTTACGTGAATTATTTTGGTGAGTATCTACAGAAAAATATTCTAATGAGAAATAAAGAAATATTGAACCACCAAAAATAAAGTCACAATTACCAAGTAGCAAGTAGAAAGTTGTTTGAATTAAATTCATTAGTTTTCTTTTGGTCAATTTTTTATCGTTTCTAGTATTTTATTTCTTTTGAAACAATCCATTAGTTAAAATTTTAAAAATGAATTATTTATCACAGTATACGTTTTATAAACTCAAAAATGAGTAAAAAAAAAACCTGTGTAAGTCTAAAAAAATAAAAAAATTTTCAATATTGCAATCATTATTGTTATTATGTTGTAATTAATGATTACACTTTATGCAAATAAATTATAAAAGTGTTATTAAAGTTAAAGAATTTCCCGTGTTGATCATTAATAAGAAAAAGAATAAATATATAAGTTTTTATAATTATTTTATACATTGGTACTGACAGCTTTGCGTACAAGACCAAGTTGGCTTCGTTTCTCCACATTTCTCAACCTCAGTTTCACCATGGATTTTGTGTGACTAATTAAACAACTGAACCAACCCATATAGAACATCTGAAATAATTACGAGCTTAAGAGAATGGAGAATGTGCTTTATATGAATTGCAAACTAATGGGAGGTGCCTCTAAGCCTTTTCAGTTCGATGGACACGCCGGTCCTTAACCCCCTGCACTTTGAAAGCTTCTAAATTGTTGACTGTTATATCTAACAAGTTTAATTAAATCTATGAATTACTATTTTACAATGCTTGGATGATTTATTTATCAAGAACAAGCTCGAAAAAACTCGTCTACTTTAATAAGATTGATTATAACGAAAAAAAATCCCATCATTATTTTTTACTTTGTGCTTATTATTGTAACTCATTTTATCAAACTCTTTAGCAAGTTTCTGACTAACGATGATGGTGGACTATCATGGCTCTTAATTCTTGTAGAATTAAAGAAAAGTAGAACTAGCAGTCCACTTGATCTTACTTCAAGTTCTCTTTCGCTACAACTCAACTTCCTAATCCTTCCTCACCTATTTTGTTACATAAACATCATCAGATTTTTATTCATCAACATTATATCAACATTACAACCAGACAAATACATTTATCAAAAATTAATCATATGAGGACTATTTTGATTTAAAGTTCACAAATGCACAAATACAACGAGAAAAAAATTATTAATAAATATCAGCTTAAAACAGATTACATTAGTCCATTAAAAGCCATCATTTTGATTGAATCTATAAATAATCCACGTAAATTAACTAGAGTTCTTTATAATCCTAAAAATGTTCAAAAATAATTTGGTATGATATAAAAAGATTGATATGTATGCATGAAACCTAGTGCTTTTAATATAGGAATTATATTATCGTGTGATCTGGGTAATCTATTATGTATACATAGTATAAAAAGTTTGATAAAATCAAATTACTTTTTTAAAGCTAACTGGTACATACTCTAACAAAACTGACCAGCAATAGTTGTACTCTCCACATACGTTAATTATGCAAATGCATTTAGATGCAATTCCGTTGCCGTGCATGTATGAACTAATGTCCTTTTTCTATAGATTCATGATTACATCTTGATTTAAAGAGTTGTTCTAGTTTAGAATACTCGAGAAAGTGTTTTTGTTTAATAAAACGTTTGAAAAAAATTTGTAAGAAGCGGTCGATTATTTATTTAAATTGCTTGCGACGTGGAAAGCGTAACGGCTACGTTCAAAATGAAATACTGGTGGTAAACGATAAGGTCTACCACATTCAAAACGGACTCAGAGTTATGTAAACGAATTTTACTTTGGGCAAACATCAGCAGAATCACGTTTATACATGCACCTCAAATTTTACTTTAACAATTGTTTCTCGTTATTGATTCGTTCATAATATGGTTATCAAAACCTTTATTATATCAGATTGTGGATAATTTGAGTACTTATAAAATAGGGATGCTTTTACTATAATTAAAAAATGTCGGAACAAAATAAAATTGCTCTACTTTCAGTCAAAATTAATTTCGTTTTGATATATTTTACTGATAGAGTTAAAATACTATAATGAATCAGCATATTTTGTGAAAATTGCGAGAGACTCCAACTAATTTTTAATTAACTGAAAATTTTGGAAATTTAAATGATCTAAATTCACTCTGGCGTTCGAAATTTATGTAAAGTAATTATCTTTAATTCATTGATTATTCATGAGATCGGTAAATTTAGGAATAATTTATGAATTTGTATTAATGCTTATTGTTATTATTGAAAAGAATACACTGTAAATTTTAGTGTTTTATTTTAAAACATTAAAAGTGTTTTAATATGACGTCACCCATATGATTAACACTGTCTCGATTTTAAAACGATTTTAAGTGTTTCAAAATCGAGACAGTGTTAATCAAATGGGTGACGTCATATTAAAACACTTTTAATGTTTTAAAATAAAACATTAAAATTTACAGTGTATTATATATATTCGAAATTATTTTTCAAATGATATAATTAATTCGATAAAAAATATTCTATTTCATTTTGGATGTTATTGTGAGTTTACAAGATAAATTTTTAATTTTTATTAGGTACACGAGTATATTTTACAGCTTGAATCCGATTATTCAATTTATTATTTGGATACTCATAAACTGCTTTTTTTATCGAAAGTGTTTTTAAGGATTAAGACGACGGTGCTTTCAGTAAATATACTAGTTAGCACCCAAGTTTATTGTGTGATCAATTAGTAGTAATAAATACATAATATAAAAGGATATTAGTAGAAGGATTCGTTTCCTGCTGAGTACACGAAACATACTACACAGTGGCAAAAGCTTCTATTATGTTGATCAATAAACACTCAGGAGTATGTGTCGATACAATGCTAGAATAATGGAACGTACTCTCAATAAGGATAAGACCTTCTCTATTATTGAGAGGAATCAGATTATTTGGTAAATTCATTCGTATATTAACTGCTCTTTACATGTTGCCATTGTTTCTATTGCTATGATAATTTATTGTATAATTGAACCACCAATATGGATGGGAATACAATAAATGTGAACTGATAAGACATAAGAAATTCTGTTATACATAAAGAAAGAAAGACATAAAAAGGCTTTTAATGTTGAATTCTTTTTTTTTTAACAAAAATATTTTTACAGAAGAGAAAAATAATTTTAGCTCTTTTTGCGTTTCTAGAATTTTATTCGTAGAGTCAGAGAAATTATGAATGCCCACTTGTCAGTAAGAAAATGTATTTTATAAGCGCATGTCACGGCGATGTTATTCAAAAAGTGCAAGAGCATTGTTAGAAGCCACAACACAGACTAACAATTTTACACCTCTAAAATGAGACACTTCTTCACTTTGTGTGACCAAAATTTACCACTTTTTTTAACTACTTTACGTTTTAATGAATGTACGAATAATTCTATCTCCGTATTTTAGAGTACTTGAGATTGAAATATTTGCTGTTAGTTTTTTTTTGTATGTCATGATATTGTGAACAAAAATAAAATTTTTATTAGAAACCGAAATAAATTAATTAAAAGTTACAAATTTAGTTGAGGCATATGTTGGTGATGATTTCATGGACTTTAACAGAAAACATAAAAAATATAAGAGTTTCTGGAGTTGGTAATGTAAGCTCTAACTACTATGAATAATTTACTGTCTCGTCGGTCTGACTTGAAAATTTTATGTAATTACTTTTACAAATAAATTAAAAAATTTCGTCTTCACACGTGGATGAACTTTGCATATTTGACAGAATGAACGCGATACAACAATTGTAATGTAACTAAAACAAAGTACTTAAAATAAAGACAACATTTACTTTAAATAATTATTTAATACTCAAATACGTAGCACAGTTATCGCTATTCACTTTCCAACGTTCAAAACATTAAACTTTATTATTCACCAACATCAATGCAATTTCAGATGATTTATAATTTAAATGTGTTGTTTGGGTTATAGTTAAAATTTAAATCATTTTTTCCTTGTTTTTTTATTCACGAAATGAACAATGAATACATTTGATATTTTTTGTCTTTATTTGACAAAAATTCAACGATTTTTTTTCATTTCCAATGCAAACTGTTTTACATGATTTATCTGTTTTTCAGCACTATAAATAAAGTGAAAAATAACCAAGAAAACCAATGAAATCCTATCAACACAAACATCGCCAATCATTTGTAAACATATTTCTTGTTAATAAATTCTCACTTACGTCATAATATTTAATGAAGACACTACGAGGAAAACTGTGAAATTCTCATGCTCTAATTCAATATTTTTTTACATTAAATGAACACACGAACGGATTATCGAGACGATGAATATTGATTTTATTTTCAATTCAAACAAAAGGATAAGCCTGATATAAAGTACTAGAAAAAAAAAATTAATTTATTCGGATTGAAATTAAAATAAATTTTTCTCTGGCATTTTTTTTTCTTCTAATAAAATTATTTCTGGTATAATACAATGATTATTGATGCATACGTGCATTTTTTTCAAGTGATACACGAGAATTTATAAAAACAGTCGTGTCTTCAAAATTTATTTTACGTAGGTACCAGACGTTTCGATATTTCTTCTGGATGTTGGTTTGCGCGAGTTGGAATGTAGATAGAGAGGTCAAGACAGACCAAGAGCAAGCAATATATAGTCGACAGAATGGAGGAATGAAAAGAAAAAGAAAAAAATGATAGGGTAAAGTACAGAGAGCCAACGGGTGTGAAAAGAACTCTAACACAGGTGGTGGTAGTAATGGTGATGGTGGTGGACGCAAGACAACTCTTCGTGCAACGTAATAGTAAGTATAGTGAAAGACGAATAAAAATAAAAGTAAAAAAGCAAACTTTTCCATGCTGGTTCTCGACAGTAAGACAACGTCTCTTCGTTCTGTGACGTAAGACCGACATTCTAAAGAATAATTGTTAGGAAAAAAGTAGCAAATATGTCTCCTATCTCCTTTGAGAATGCCATCAGATACTGTTACGCTAGGAAAAGCTGCTGTAGAATAATTCTTATTCTTTTTTCTCATTTCCTTCTTTTTTTTTTGGACATACGAAGGATGGAATTCTCCAAGTAATACTGAGGCTAGAATAATAGTATAACAGATTTCCCTGTCCACTTATATAGAGAGGAATATAATATAAGTTTTGAAAAAGATTAGATTTTACACAGAAAAATCATGGGAAAATTTTCTATTCTTATCTTAAAAATGTTCTTTTTGACGATGAGTTATTTACTAGAGTCACATAATTTTTTCACTAGATAAAAACATAAATTTACAATTTATGAATATTCAGTTATTTTAATAAAAGCTATTTTTTACAACCAAGTTGAATTTTTGAAATAATTCGTTGCTAAATAGATATGAATGATATCAAGAATATAAATATAATCGTGCTTGCTAAGATAATGCTCATCTATGAAAGCTTATTTTTGTGAAGCTTGAGAATAAAGGAAATATTATTTTTGTAGATAAGAGAATTAAAAATGTCGTTTCTACAAGGATTTAAAGGTTGAGAATTTCCTAAATCATCTTGGATCATTTCCAAAAAAAAGTCGAGGATTTATGTGTGTATGTGAGAAGATGATCCAACGACGATATTTCAAGAACAGCTGGAAGGATTTTGATTTGAAACCCTTTTTCTGATGTATTACATATAACTTTGAATTGGTTCAATTTAAGAATTTTTCATATCTATATTATTTGAATAATCATCATAAAAAAATGGTTACAAAGATATAACAATCCAAGTTATCTAGGAAAAAATGTATCTCTCATTTTTTGCGTTGAATTTTAGATAACAATTTTTCGAAGTGAAATTAAATAACATAATAGAATGAGTGGTTTTTATTTTCACAAATATTTACATGAATAAACAGTGATTTTGACACATTTTATAAAATAAAAAATCCAACGTTTCATGAAGTTTGGACATTTCATCGATATTATGTACATTTAGCAGTTTAATTTAAAAAAATACTCCAATTAGTTAGCAGAACATAGCGAAAATGACTGTAAATTCGGTTAATTTAATTTCGAAGCGTAAGAAAGATTTAAAAGAGTAAGTTAGGGGTAGGATACCCTCAGGCAAGAGGACTTCCAACTTGTTTGATGAAGAAACTGAATAGACTCCTCATTAATAACCGGTCCAAAGTTAAGAAGAAATTAAATTATAATATAAATTGAGTGGATCGTTGAGAATTTGATAGTTTTCCATCAAAAAGAAACTCTTGATACGCTGAACACAGACGTATCAGCTAATAGGCAAGAAATCTTGGCCTCTAGTCTACTTTTTAATGAAATTTATCACAGCCTCAATAAACTTTTATAATCACCAACTTCTTCAAAGCTGATTTGAGACCTCAAGGTGTTCAGAAAATGAAGATGAAGCTCTTGTACATAGCACTGCTATTCAGAGTGCGTTACCTCTCTGTGACGATTGAAGACTTGTCTCTTTTCACTTCATCTTATTCTTCATTCCATACCACTACTCGTCTATCACTTCGTCTCTGCAGCAATAGAATTCCTTTTACAGAATACCGTGGAATCTAATTCGGACAAGTGAACCTTGCATACTAGGTCGACAGACGAATACGATACCAACCGTAAATCCAAAGAGGTGATCACATTTTCCAGAATTTCCGCAGCAGACCGAGGAATCCTAATGCACAATAGGAAGCTTCGATCCTACCACTTTAGGTTTACCACCATTGGAATCTATTGAGTACAGGTCGAGTATGAAAATAAAAAGTTTGTTGGCACACTAAAAAAAACATCCATTAAACATTGAAAATAGGTCTTGTACTGATGAAAAAATTTATTGAAGAAAAAAGAACGTGTTCACACCTTGCTGATGATGGACCTTGTACACCTTTTGTATGTTTAACATTATTTTTTTCTCCAGTAAGAATAGATCTTTCATTTAAGATGGCAATGGAATTATGTTTTTTTTTTCTGTAGAAAAGAAATTTTAATGAACTTTTTCTCAATGTTAATTTTTTTTTACACAATTTTTTCTTGTGAGCTGTTATATTTTTCATTATGGAACTTCTATTTTATTTATTCTGTTTTAGAATAGAAATACAATAAGCCAGTGCAGTAGAACGTTAATCCTAACTAAAATTTTTTATTCATAAAATGTTGTATGGATTCAGTTAAAGCTTTTCAATAAAGTAACAAAAAAGAAGAGAATAGATTAAATAAATCAAAAAAAAAAAATGTCGAAAATTATATTTATGAAAAAAATTAATGAAACTGGCATAAAAACCAATGAATAAATGATTTTCAATTATCCTGGATATGAAAAAAACTAAAAAATCTTTTTTTTAAATTTAAAACACTTATCAATTTTATGATTTATTCATGTATGATGCTGAAAATTTTATATTACTGAAATAATTTAATAAATATTTAGCATAACTTTTGAGTGTTCCTTTTAAAGAGACACGACAGTGATATTTTCATCAATTAAACCCACGTTGATAATCACATTCTTTAAATTCCGGCATAATTATTTATTAATTTAAAATAATAAAATAGGTAGAAGAATTTTCGAATATTGTATGATATTTACACGACGACATCAAGTTTTTTTATTTAAGATATTTCAATAATTATTCTTTAAAACCACTCAGACTTGATAAAACCGTTAGTCAATATACTAGAATGTAGTCTGACTGTATATTAGAACAGATTCATAAATCTTTAAATTTGATTGACTCTTAAGTTGAACATATTTAGGAAAATGTTCCTCAATATGTTCATTGATGTCATTGAATAAAATATGTAAGTTAAAATTGACTCATTACATTAAGAATCTTTGTTAAATAATTCTAGAACTACTTGTGATGAGTATATTCGATGTCAATGATTCAGCATAGTTTTAAAATGTTATTCGAACCGGAAATTCATCAATGTGGCATTGTTGAATATTAAAAAATATTTGATAGAGTGAATTGAACGAATTTCAAATAAAACTGTAATAAATTCACATTACCCTAAAGTCACACGTACGTTTTTCAAATAATCATTGACTGAATCTATTTTAAATCTAAAGCTTATTGAATAAATCTTCATCCAATCGATAGATGAATTGGAAAGTGTCGAAGAACCTTAGAGAATAATTTCAATGCATTACTCCCGATGGTATCATGCTCTGAACGACTTTGGAATCGTTATGGCTTTAACGAAGTGGAAATTGCTTGAGGCTTGTATTCCAGCAGCTTTTTCGTTTACCGAATCCTCTATAGTTGGTAGGATTTCTGAAAAAAAAATGATAAATTAGTATGGAGCATAGGAAAAAAGAAGCGCAAACTGTAAAACAAAGGAGGAAGATAGTGTTGGGGCGTAGAGGGACTAGTGGTCAGGTACAAATTACTGGAAAACTACAGGTCCTGGATGGAAACTAGTCTTGGGAATTGGGGATAAAATAAAGCAGGAAGGACTGAGGATTTCCATGTACATATATAGTCATATCGTTTCACCTCATATAATCTTCTGCCAGTTGATATTGTAACGCAACAAGCCTGAGGCTCATCCCTTCCACCAATTTTCCAGTCTCGCCAATCCTGATGTCCCAACGTGCCAACCTACACCACTTGCTCTGCTGCTCTCGCTCTGTTTACGAGGCTCGAAGATTCACTCTACAACACCTGGGGCTTATAATTCCATGGGGGCATTATTGTGAAAGTAAATTAACCATCTAATATGATTCCCACCGCATAGTTGAGTGTTCACCATATCATATTAAATCGCCAGACGTTTTTTCCCACTTATATTAAATATATAATGGGTTAATGATCTAATAATCTTGTAATAACGAGAATTTACATATTTAATTACTGACATTTAAAAATGTGCGAATAGAACAAAAGTCGGTTATGAAATTGAATTTTAATGATGCTTTTTATATTTAATAGATATATTATTTTTTATTAAAAACCGTTATCCGTAGTATTATGTTTTATACTGATAAAATGATTAGTATCTATTTGTAAAATAATTTGGAAAATTGTTCTTTGAGTTGAATTTATTCTTATTAAGATTACTTCTAAAGCCATGTAAATCTGAAAATTGAATTCTACGTTGGAATAGAACATGTTTTTTTCTCAGCTTTTTAATCTTTCATGAATTCATAATATGAAATGATTTTTACATTAAAGATCAGCATCGTGGAAATATAATCGGCACTCTATTTATCCATAAAATATTTCATCAGCTGTTATGTCTACTCATTTTAGCAGATGTAGTCATCGAAAGCTACGACCAATCAGCTTTGTAGGGAAAATAAACATAGTGTATTGTCTGATATTCGAGCTATGTATCCCTCTTTGTGGAACAAGAAATGATACGCAATACTTCCATTCAATAGCAAAAGATTACACGATCGGTATTCACTAGAGTCCCATGGTATTTCACATGTTCAATTTTATTCGGATAATATGCGGGAGTGTTCCATAATGCGACTTTCTTGAAAGCCAATGATTATATTCTTCTCGAAATACAACCCTTATAACTAAAGTATATGTATAGTCTCGGTTATGTTTCATTCACATGCGTCCGATAAAGAAGTGTACGTATATTGAAGAAAGAGTAAAAATACAGGTTATATAGATCAAGAGAAGAGCTTGCGTGACGGTAAATGGTATAACATGCATGCAAACAAAATAAGGTGATTTTCAAATTTGGTATTCTACCGGGACTGGCACGATGCATGAATTACGAAATTGATACAGAATAAACAGTAGGAGGAGAAATCTGATAGAACGTTGAAGATTTAATTGTAGAGGTGATAAACACAGTGTATGTATTAATATGCATATATAACACTGTTTTATACGCTTAAAGATGCATTGACGAAGCTCAATTAGAAGGTCTCAATGAATTTTCACTACATATCTCTTATTAACTGGAGAAATTATTTCATGATATAATGCTACTGTTAGATTCAACCTACAGTCAATTAATCATGTCTTTAGGAAACTCTCCTCCAATAAATATATTATTTAAAAACTTGTAGATTAACTTTGAGAGTAGTTTATGAATTTTTAAAGTTTCCGATGCTTCAAGATATCAATAGATGTAACTAAAAGGAATCATAAAATTAATCCGATTGATGACAGTTTGTAGACATAAGTTTTAAATTTTGAACAGATCCGATATATAATAGAGAAAAAAGTAGAATTATGGGTCACTTTTTGTTTTTATTCATTATTACTTTTTACTGTGTTAAATTATCATCAATTGTCACTTTTCGAAGTTTCTGTTAGTGCCAAGAAGTTATTTTTCTATATATTTGTGGGTTAGCTAAAGAAAAATGCACTGTGCTCGCATAATAAATGAATGAACCATAATCCTACCTTCTTCTCTAGTATATTAAATCTACTATTCTGTCTATCAATACTCTGAACATATTATAATGATGACGATTAAAAATACTTGACTTTATTTGAAGAACATGACCTATAAGGATCATACGACTTCACCTATAATATGATTTCAAAGAGATCATTCTTGGTCTAATGTTGAATAAAGGTTAGGTAAATTCGAGAAATGTTGTTTTTTAAAGTCTGAGAATATTTGAAGAACATGACTTTTAGAAAGTTATTGATAGAAAAGCATTGATGAAAAAATTATTAAGTAAATTTGAATAGAAAATTACTATCAAAGATTTTCATCTTCCACTAATTTCTGTAACATTCTCTGCAAGGTTTAGATGATAAATTATCTAACATTTTCTGCTCTCTATTAGCTTCAATCAACAGTGATGTAATTTAGACAATACGAAACCAAAGCAAACTTGGAGATCCTCAAAACTGCTATAAAATTTATCTAGTTCGGGTCTGACTATACTCTGAGTTTTATCATTTTGTAAATTAATATCACTACTAAAGTATTTATTTTAAAGGAAGATTATTTCATAGATAATTATATCATGAAATAATAATAACTCCAAAGGTAATAGGCTGAGTAAATAAAAGAAAAAAGTTCAACTTTCTATCATAAATGAGAAAAAAATGGAACAACTTATTCTTCCAATTAATGATCATTTGAAAGGCTGAATGAATGTTGTTCCTTTAAACATAATGAACTGATATCTAGGGAAAAAATATAAGGGGTTTATAAATCCATGAATTACTTCATCACTAGTTTAAATGAGCTATGGAATATTGAAAAAAGAAAGTGAATTACATTGTCCATATATTAAAGAATAAAATAAAAGAAAGTTTTAATACAGTGTCTTAACTCCCTTTGGCGCGCTATATTTCCATAAACTTATTGCTACCTAAAACTCTCATACTTTTTACAGGACACATGTTGCCCCTAACGTATTCACATAGCCAAGACTTATGTATTTGCCCGAAAGCATCAGTGTGATATTTTATATCTTTGTGTAACTGCTACTGGCCTTTTCATTGACTGCGAATATATATATACTGCAGTGAATCAGGAGAAATAGAAGAATAGAGAGTAAGAGAAAAAATGAGACTCTAGAGAGTGTAACGAGTGCGATTCTAACCACAGAGAAATGCATGCTATTAATTTTTCGATTTTCCCAGTAAAACAGATTGCAAACCAAATGATTTACATTCGTATGTAAAAAAGTGAGAAAAACAAAAATGATGGTCTAGTGAACTCTACCATGCATAATTTTCATATTTAATCCATGTAATGAATTTTATCTTTTATATTAATTTTCGTACATTCAAACAGTATTTATAATAAGATTATTATTCGGTGAATCATATTAATACTCTGTGAAAAAATAATTACATAGTTGGATAAAATCAATCATGGAATTCATTTAATATCGTTAAAAAAAAATTATATCGGTAGTTATTTATTAATGAAATTGAACTCATGATTTTAATAATATTAACATTAATCGGTTTTTTCTTTTAATTTGTGCTATATAGGGAATAAAATATTTAATTTGCTATTATACATATTTCATGCAATAAATATTGACAAAAAGCTCGCGGTACAATCTACCCATTATTGCTCCTTTGTTGGAGAAAATTGACATGAACATTAATACAACCGATACAGATTTTATCTCAATTATGGAATAATTTCTATACTCCACTGATTCAAGCGTAAGTTGTTATTATTGATCGAGTTAATGTCAACTGGTGCGATTAAATTATTGTTAAATTCTTTTTATTTCAAAATATTAAACAATTATTGCAATTGTATTTTCTATTTTCTGACAGGTTGATTAATTATTAGATAAAATAATAAATCTGGAGCGAGTTACGAAAAACTTGGACTGTTTTCTTTCTGTCTCGAAATCATGTTTCCAAATGAAATAGCAAAAAAATTCTTCGTACGGAAATTTAAAAAAAGAAAATTACTTCCGGCAGGACTGAAAGTGGAATTCAATCGCCAGAAGGAGGTTTACATGTCGCCACTCCGTATAGCTACTGTGCCAAACTTTAGATTTCGCCGTCTAGTCGTTTTTACTGTACGTAAGTGAGTTTTTTAGACTCGTCTATATTTCTTTTAAGTCTGTATTTTTTTTAGAGTAAAACTCTGAGCGCAAAGACTCATAAGAATGCGATGTAGTTATTTTTATTGATAGTAAAAAATATAAATAAAAAGATTATATTTCTTAACTCGAAAAAGTTTAAATTTTGAACCAAAATAAATCAACCCATTTCTTGTCGGAAATTCATAATTTATCTACTCTCTGCTGGACTTCGACATTAGACAGAGGTTTTATAGTTTTAATAATAGCGACAACAACTGTCGACATCAGATTTTATTACTCAAGTTTTATGTCAAACAAAGCATTGTGCCAAATGTGTCACTGGAGAAGAAAAAGGTATTAGATAATCACTACAGATTCTTTTTCTACAAATGACTATTTTAAAGCCACAAGAATAGGAACTTTAAGTAACAAACTTATTCAATAATAGACAACAAAAATTTTTTTCAATAATAAATTAGTTTAAAAATGCATTAAGTAAAAGTTTAAATTAATCATATGTATAGAGTTTGTAATTTTTTACATTATAAATTAATCTAGTTACGAAATTGAAGTTTATTTATAATTAATTATCATTTTTAATTTGAAATTCAGTGATGAAAGGTTTTCATCATTTAATTAATTCATAATGTAAAAATCTAAATTAGAAATAACTTAATAAATTAAAAATGTTGTTATTCAATTAATGAAATTTCAATAAAAAATTAAAATTCTGTAATTTTCACATTATAATAGATAATTAAGATTGAAAGGATTCGTGAAAAATGTATCTGTAATTATCTTTTATCTAGAGGTTGCTGAGAGTAAAATCTTTTATCAACTACCACCATTCAATATATGACCAGTACATAAAATATTATTAATAATAAATTTCTAAGCTTATAAACTAATGTTTATTATTACCTGAAATTTTAGAAAAAGTCAACATTACAGCTTTTTTTTTTTTTATTTTCAACATTATCAACAAACTCTACATTTAAGGGAACCTTGTTAATGGCCTCAGGTGTTCGTTTAACCTGTTAATAAATTAATAAATAAAACATTTTAATTATACAATGTTTATATAACACTGATTGGTTGTCATTTTTATCCTAGATCATTAAACAAATCTACTATTTCAGTACTGAAATGAAAAAAAAATATCAGCTTTTTACAGTGCTTTTTACTAATCGTAATGCGATGAAAAATAATTCCAAATGCACACATTGTAAATTTTAGTGTTTTATTTTAAAACATTCAAAGTTTTTTAATATAACGTCAACATTGTCTCGATTTTAAAACGTTTTTAAGTGTTTTAAAATTGAGACAATGTTAATTAAATGGGTGACGTTGTATTAAAGAACTTTTAATGTTTTAAAATAAAACACTAAAATTTACAGTACATACGTACACTGCAAATCCAAGTGTGTAATTTTTGTAGATACTTTTAACACGCTAAGCCTTTCTAATTTTGAATGCCGTAAACAAACTATAGATTTTTCACACACTATGAAGTGTGTGAAAAGTGTCTACAAATCATGCATAGTTTGCTTATGGACATTTTACATTGAACACACTTTTGCGTGTTATTTTATTCGCTGTATTCGATTCCACGGACCTTGAAACAGGAAAATTTGTCCAAATTCGGGATTTGCAAAATCGGACCCATTACAATAACTACCCATTGGGAAGCTAAAAATGATTAAATTACGATTCAAAAGCTGCCATACAGGTGTATAAAATATATATTAAGTCCTCGATAGATACATAAGGTAAAGTGTCCAAAGGTACTCGTTCCACATATTGATTTCACTGTAGGTACAATAAAATTCATGACTGTTTTACAACTTGGTTTTTGATCTGTGGCAGCGAAAGCATATTTCCTAGCTTATATAAAGAAATTGGCAATTTTTTAGCCATCATATTTGTAACATTTGTCGCCTCTCGTTCCAATATTTATTGTCAGTAAATGGATAGTCCTTCAGTCAGCACATATTAGAAGCCTAATACATGGAAAGCTCTCGTATGGGAAAACAGTAATCCACACCAAGCAAGTGACGTACCTAAGGGATGTTAGTCCCAGTTGGACGAACACCCGGCAGTGATTTATGAATTTAGCAACAGCAGTACATCATAAACAGAAGACAAGGTAATGTACGTGTATACATAAAATACATACATTACAAAATTAAAATCTATCAACACGTTATCCACAAAATGTATTGCGTTTTGTATCTTGGTACATGAATCATGATCATCTCTAACTTAATAACACAACGTTTACCTGCAGGGATCGTTTCATCTCTTAAAACAGAAGAGAGAGAGAAAGTTGGATAAAGATGTAAGACACTCAACTTCGTGTGGTATTTTAATGAAAAATATATTTTATTCATAAAAAGTAATTTCTTTTTAAAGTGCTTCTTACATATTAATGTTTACTTTAAAACAAGAATTTTCGACACGCTAAGAGGATGTCTTGTACTATAGAATATTTGTCGATAAATTCTCAAAAGAGTTTTTTCTTTTTAAGGAGATTTTTTCTCATTAAACTCGGATTTTTCAACACTGATTTTAATAGGTATAAATATCTGACAGGACTTGAAGAATTTTTACTATTTTTCTCATTTTTATTTGAACGAAAGAATTCCATTTGGTTTTCATCATATGTAACGATGAAAGCCCACACATTTTCTGCGTTTAATTTTTCTCCTATTCGGTTTTCTTCTTGTCCTTATTCATCATATATTTATCATATCTAACGACCGAGTATTGCGAAAAATGGCTTCGCGTATTCAGAACTAAATAGCATAGAAAGATGAGTAATAACTAAAGGGTATACAGTTTTAACAAAGCATACTCGTATGAATATCAAAATTTTTCTTTCAATAAGTCAAAACAGTCAGAATTAAATCTCTATATTTTTCCATCGAAACAATAAAAGAGATAAGTTGTTTAAAAAAATATTTTTTCAACTGCATGATTTGATAAATTTTTATCCCATTCTGTAGCTAGGAAAAAAAAATTGAAGAGGAAGCTAAAATGATACTCCTGAATAAATTTTTTTTATGACTTCTTTGACACACTGTTTCCAATAACCACACAATTTTTCTGCCGATTCAATCATTTGTGCTATTTTATTGATGAAACCGTATGAGTCTGCCCATTTTTTTACAAGATTCGAATCAAATTGCTATTTTAACAAAAGCTTAATTAAATTCAATCTGATGTCAAAGCCCTTTTTTTCTATATTAAGTAATATGAGAAAAATCGTTGAAATAAAATAAAAACCGCATTAGAGTGAACGGTTCAGAACGCTTTTTTTTCATGTTATTTATCTATTGAAGCTTGTCAGGGTTGGACACATGGTGGAATAGGCACAGACAAACGCTTAGGCTGACATGGATTGAAGTGATTAGTCGTCAAGTGTTCTCTCACTCGATTCAATCCCTCTTCCATGGTAGTGCTATGTCGCACGATAGACAGCCATTGTTAAAGTCCGCTTATCATCGACTGGAAGCGAAAATTGGAAAAGGGAAGACATACGTGGAGATCTGACTATATATATAGATACAGAGGTTCATTTGTAATTGATTTAACTTAGAAAACGTATTAATTAATATTACTTTGATAAATTATTTAGTTAAAATCTTGGATATTTGTGAATTTAAACATGCAGCTTACAGAAAGTGAATAATACACACACTTTAAAAGTGTGACAAGTAAAAACACGAAGTATAAAAACTCACAGAGAGCCTCTGACAACCGAGGAGTGTTGGAGAAAAACCCAATTATTCCATTTTTTACCTAAAGTGACTTTATAAATTTTTTATTATGATTTATTGTTGGTTTTTGAATACCTAGATGTTTTTTTTAAATCAAATAATAATGTTTTTATATTGAAAATTAAAATTCAAATTTTTAATAATCGTTTTTAAAACGAAATATTTTTTAAGTAGAATAATTGAGGTTTGTTCCGACAAATGACCTCTTTTATTGATGAAAAATGTTTTGTACGTGGAAAATTCAATTGTTCAAATTAATTAGAATTACAGGAGCATCATGAACTTTTGTTTGAATGTAAACAAAAAAAGAGAAAAAATTAAATTTTTCAATGGACAATACCAACAATAGACAGTCGTTTCAAAAGTCTGTTTATCGTTGGACTAAAGATCCAATAGAAATTTGGAAAAAATGTTTATTTATTTATTGATTACGGAAAAAGAAAATTCCTTTCGATATGAGAATAGTATTAAAATGGAAATGAACATCACAGATGCGTATAGCGAAAATTCAAATATTGGTAATAATATTTTCAAGATCGATTTCCCAATTCCATTTCAATAAAGGTGACTGGGAATAAAGTTTGAAAGAGGAAACGAGGTAGAGAGAGAAAGAGGCAGAAAAAGAGGGTAAAAGTTATTTTTCTTAGCAAAGTCCTGCAGTCGAGAAAGTAAACACACCAAAAACTACTTTCATATACTGTACATTTGCACGATCTCACCTTACTTTTATTTATCCTTGTTGTTTTCAGTTTCTTCCTTCTTCAGATTTCTATGCCCATCGTCGTATATAGGTGGTTTGTAATTCTGTTATCTTTAAATGGGCACGTACACCCGCGTATTACGTGCGACAGTGTTGCGGGTTTGGTTAATCCCAATGTCCTTTTCTTATTCTTTATCGTTAACCCCTTTTCCACCCCAATTCCTTTATTTTCAAATTATATTATCTACCTTAATGTTTTCTAGATTTATTTTTAGCTTAATTTCACAAAAAATGAAAAACAATGGCAATAAATGGAAGTGTAAAACCATTTAATATTGGAATCAAATCTGAACGAAAAAAAATTATTTTTATTATTTTTTTTAATTATAATGCCGACTAGAGAGTTATAAATTGGAGTAAAAATATTTTATAAAATTTCCCTTATTTGGAGATAATGATATTATTTTGCTAAATATTTCAATCTATTCAATCATGTGACCTGAATAATGCTAAAATTTCATCACAATTGTTTGACAGTCAAATTTTACAAATTCCTTGAAAATTCATTTTATTATTCAAAATAAAAATAAAAACAACAAACAATATGACAGTCTATTTCACAATTGAATTATAAATTTTTATTTGTGAAAATAATATTTCCTTTTAGTAGAAAAACAAACCATGTTCTAGGATATTCTTTCTGTTAAGTGATAAAAAATACATGTTGTTTATATACTCGATAATTTTCTATTATTTTCTGAAATCAAATAAGAATAAATAAATCACTAGGGAAAATTTTTAGAGTTGACATTTATTAAAATCATATAAAAAATTAAAAACTATTAAAATCTTCATACATAACTAAAAAAAAAAAAAAACAAGATAAACAAAAAATTGTTACAATAATTGTATTCTTTTGCCAATTTTTTTTTCTCATTGCGGTACAATCATAAAGGTTATATTGTTTTCCTTTTTATTTACTGAGTACGTGGACAAAGAAATAAACGAGTGATACACAAACATTATGTTCATCCTCTTGGAAAGATATTGTATTCCATATTTACCCATTTTTTAAAAAATTCAAATTTATAAAGAAGGTTTAAAAAATATTCTACTATTCGAAATTTAGTGAAACATTTAAAATAAATTATTTAATTGAAATGGCGATTTTTAACAAAAAATAAAGTGCTTTTGGAGAATTTGAAAATTATTTAAAAGTTAAAGAGAACACATACATGCAGAATAAATCAATATCAAAGTCCATGTATCAATAATTCGTCGCAGATTTACTTTTATGATTCGTAAAACTTCCACCGAATGTTAACCTCCTTCATATGCTTTTTTTCCTCGTTCGGTATATACATGCCAAATGCTGTGAAATTTTATCGACTATCGTATTCGATAAACACCTGTACTATAAGCATCATTCAACTTTAAATGAAAAAAAAAAACATAAAAACCATATCGAAAAGGTTTGAGAATGAAATTTACCTTGATTTATTTACAAAATCTATGCAATTCTTTACAATTTATTAATAGTATATTATATGTTCCCGGAATGCATGATATTCTGTGATTTGATGCCACGCTTCAAAGTCAAAACATTTTTCTCATCAATCGAAATTTTTTCTCTTCATCGCATGTTTTTTCCCTGCTGTGAATTTTATGACCGTGGAAATGTCACATGGATTTAAATTGAATTTCATTAAGTGAATGGTTGAAATAGAATGAATTCCAGAATGAGTAAATGTTCGATGTTTTTATGTGAGCAAATGTAACAATCCAATGTATCTATTGGATGACAAGTAATTGTGTGTAGCGTTAGATACATTCCCAATTGTCATTTACTTTGTATTACAATAAAAAAGTTGATTAAAAACTGATAAAAAATCAAAATCAAAAGAAATACTGATGCAATCAATCTTATAAAGCTTATTTTTCACACTTTTCAACATAGTTTTAATTATTTTTTGTTAGCTCGTAGCTCTAGAACGTTGTGAATATCACGCAAACTGTCAATCTCCAAGCTTGGTTTTAATCACGATAAGTAAAAGTTGCTGTGAAATAATGCAGCTGAAATATAATTTTGTGGTATTAAGAAAAAGTATCAACAATCGTTAAACTTTTTAATACATTATAATACTCTTGCTAAGAACCTTATTTAAATGAATCATGAAAAAAACTTAAAAGAACATTTTTAAATCTCCAAGATGAATTTTTCTTCTGTTAAAGTTAATCATAAAAAAAATCCCATTATATCATTTTCGATAACAAGATTTTGTAATGTAGATTTATCTAACAAAAAACAAATAATTGGGAGAATATAAAAGTAATAATACATTTGTTAGAAAACAGTTTGATGAAAACAAGTTTTATGATGATTTTTTTTTGTAAAATAATAATTAATGTGACTATTATAATATCAACAATAATAAAAACAAAAGAAAACAAAACAACTACCAACACGCACTTCAATATAAATGAAAAGCAGAGAGATAAAAAAAAATGTAAAATATGATAGAGCTTTCGATTTTTAACGCTGTCTTGTGTTGTTTTTTATTAAGATATAAAATAAAAAAAAATTAATAAACGTTTTACATAAAAATTGAAAAGAAAATATGTGCATAAGCATGATTATTTTTTGAAAATGTAGGTTCGAAGCTATTTTTTTTAAAGAAAAAAGTTCATGTAGAATGTCATTCAACGGCTATAAAAAGGTCGATATAAAAAGTCACCCTTAACAGTTCTATTCAGTAACTCAAGGACTGGAAAACAAGTTCGCAATGCCTGTAGGTTATTTGAAGTTCTTGACAATGTATAGTATGTACAACATCGAACTCCAAAGATGATGCAAACATACAGTACTGTTTAAATGATATAATGGTACTTCTTGCCTTACGGCAAGAGATATAGTTGTCAAAATACGCGGCTGATAAGTACCATTTCAAGAGAAAGTTTTGAGCAATGAAAGCCATGTTGATCATTAGCAATAGTTATTTAAGTTTTTATCTGACCTCAACAAAACCACCATCATTCTTCAGTCTCAGGATTTCCTTAATCTCGATTGAACTTGGACGAAAGCTCTCTTCATTTTCTTCTTTATTTTCCTCCTTCAGTCTGTTCTAGTCACACAAACTCATTCTTGATATTTTTTTCTTCTGTTTTGCTTCATTTCTCTTTTTTGTAAATCCAAAGTTTAGTGAAAATGAAGCTAGAGAAGCATTGAATCTCCTGCTGGATTCTGTATGGTATCCGCCCATAGTCCAAGTAATTTATCGGTAACTTTGGGCTATCGAATTGATCCTTAACTTTAATACGTTACTCTCAGAGGTAAAGAGAATATAGTTTACTACCTCCAAGGAATATATTTTGTAGTTGTTGATGTTCAAGTTAAAGCTCTCGATATATTAATGGCCTGAAAAGTCTATCTTACTCGCAGTGTTAAATTATTATCGTCCATGTTTCAAAAATATTTATAGTTTTTCTTGGTAAAATATATATCTAACTGACAGCTGATACTAATAATCATCTCCAGTGTACATTCCAGTGATACACGTTGACATTAACTGAAACATAAAAAATTTATACTGATACAAACGTTCCAGTGGACAGCTATACCAAATAGAATAAAAACAAGAGAGAGTTTAAACTTTTAGGGATGGGTCAAGAATGATTTAATTAAAAACAATCACTGTGACCTCAGTTACATTTTTATTGAATTTTTTTTTATGGCGTGATACTTTGTCAAACAAATACTGTTAATTTTTTATCATTTACTTTTTTTAATAGATATTTCGAACGCTTTAAAAATTCTTTTTTTTTTATTTTACGCTAACTCATACAGATGATTTATTACGTTTCCGATACAGAAAAAATTTTGATAATTGCCCCAGAATAGAGGGGTAATTTTTTTTCTGCTTCTTTTAAAATCATTCTATATAATTGGATTTAAGTAAAGAAAAAATATTGCCATCATAAGTTACCTCTTTTATTTTATTTTCAACGACATTCTCTAAAAGAAGAAAATTAATAATAAAAGAAATTAATTCTTATCAGAACAAAAAAAATCTTTCTTCAATAGAATTCAATATTTTTATCATGACTGACTTCATTTACTGAGAAAAGTTTGATACGAAAACTTCATAATTAAATTGAAAACTATTGCCTTATGATTTACTAAAAAAAAAAAATTTATATAACTGTCAATTTAATTAATATATCATTCAAATGTGCAAATGTTGACACATTTTTAATGTTATACATATGTAATAATTGCGTTTATTAATTAATCAGTATCAGGGATAAAATTACATCCGTACAATATTATGTTAACATTAATATAGAATGAATTTCGAGAGCTTTCATGATAATTCTATGAAATTTAAATTGTTGAGAGAAAAGGGAAACTCATGATAAATTTATATGCTTACTCGGAAATTTGTACACTTGTTTGATAAACGATATAGTAAAATAGCTAGAGAAATATATGAGAAGTTTTTCATTAATTATAAAAATAGTATCATATTATATTTTATTATGAAAATTATTGATAGATTACCCTTTAAATATAATATTTTATTATTCTTTTTTTTCCAATATTTTTTACACATTTTATCGAACTCCCTCATTCTCCAATAAATAGAAAGCAAAAAATTCATATCATCAATTTACAGTATTGTCTGAAAAATATACAAAAACTAATGTTCGAGAAAAAAATAATCAATTTTTTAAATAAAAATCGTCGGGTGCATCTTGAAAAGAGTGTTACGTAAAAATTACCTTCACTTCCTATTAGGTATAGAGAAAATGAAAATTTTCTTTTTTGACATTTTATTCTTCATGAAAAGCAATATTTACTACTCAAGCCGTCCCACACTTGACAAGATAAAGTAAATTTTATTTACAGAATAATTTTTATACTTTTCTTTTTGACAAAAGTTATTCAAAAAGTAACTTCCTGTAGAGTTTTATACTTTTAAATAAAAAAACAAAACTTTATAGCATCACTTTTTCCGTTAAAACTATAAATAATAATCAAAATGTATACTCAAAAAATTCAAATAATTGGATATACTATTTTGTAATTAAATTCCATTCAATATTCAATATATTGAATATTAAGTGGAATTTAATTATAAAATAGTATATCATTATAATGAAGTTCGTCATAGTTGGAAATGGACTCAACTATTATATTGTAAATTATTTCATTATTCAAATAAATGTTTGTGTTGACAGTCGACAGCTTTGTTATTACCAACGCACGATTTATTTATTTATTTTCAGCTTCTGGCTGAGACTTGAGCTGACCAGACGTTTTTCTATGTCATTGAGATTTCCTGTCATTTTAAATAAACGTGTTAATTGCTTTTCATAATTTATCGAATGATCATTATATCACAGTTTATAATATGTTAAATGACACTATAATACATCATAATAAATCCAACTATTTTTAGCAATCTCATTTTTTTTCAGTGTACGATATAGCCAGCTGAGTAAAAACGTTATATATAATGCATTCTTTCAATTTTATTACTCCACTTAAAATCCTAAAAATTATGAATTTCAAATTTAATATAACGGTGCTGTTCTAAATTTTTTAAATATTCTTCTAACTTAAATTCATTCAATTATAGTTTATAAATGTTAAAATGATTTTATGAATTAATACCAATCCATAAAGTCATTTGAATATGGAAGCTGATTTAAAATGTCAGCTATGAAGTGAAGCAAAAATTGGAAAGTTTGCATCACTTAGAATATTTTTCAGTAAAGTTGTGTCATCCCTTTAAATAAATATTGCCTTTCGAACAGCTCAATATGAATAAACTTCATTTATTCAATGAGTTAAATATTTTTGCATATCTATTTCTGGAAAATATATCAATTGTCAAACTTGATAATGGAAGTATATTCCTGAGCATTGATGGAATTACAGATTTCACGTCACTTGTATTATATTTGTTGAAAATTGTTGTAGAGAGTAAATTTAAATCCATAAGTCCAATCAACTGTTCTTAGGTACATTTTAGAATTAGAATAGGTCAGATGTTATTCAGAAGTTTCGTAAATGGCGTATTGGTATGCAATAAACAGTGGACGAGAAGCTACCAAATACAGAACCAACTATTCCAGCAATTTATGAAAACCAGAGGTGCTAGCACAACTTCTGACGTTGTAAATGATAGATATCTGGAGAAAGGAAGTACTATGGACTTTTCATGTATTTCATTCTTCGTATTTTTAATCTAACCATTCAAGAAAAAGATTGATATCACTTTTCCTAAAATAAAAAATAAAACGTGCATAACATTATGTATTTTTATGAATTCATTTATAGATGAAAAAAAAAAATGGCAGTATGTTAGAAGACTTTGAAATGGTGGTTTTTCATGTGTAAAATCGATTTTTTATATTTTTTTATTTTTTAGTTTCGCCAAGAGAAGTACAAGAACGAATTTCTCGGCAACGTCAAAAAATGTCGGAGTTATAAAGATTTATAGTCAAGCCGACAGTCTATGGTCAAGTTCTGCCCAGAACTTTAAAAGCGTTTTTCTCGAAACTCCCTTTTTTGGACTGGTCACCACGATATCTTTCGAGTAGTTTCCTACCTACTGTAGTGAATTTATTCAACCAAATCTCCCTCAATTCCTAATCTTCCTTTTTATCATTCTCACTCTACTATAAAAAAATTTTTTAATTTTTTCTAAAGAAAGCCAATATTTTTTCACACTACATATACGTCAGAAAAATTAACGACGATAACTAAAAATTTTATTTTTACGATTTCTTCTTCCTTTTCCGTAAAAAATTGATAATACTTCACATGATTAGATTTTGTTCTCGTTCCAATGGTGTATATCAATTTTTAAACAATGTTTTATTAATGGAAAATATAATCCCATTTTATTTCTTAATCTTTTGAAAGCCAAAGATGTTTCATAATACACATATTTTTTATTCGAAGAAATATAGCATAGTAATGAATAGATTAAATATTAAATAGCGTTAAAAAGAAGTAAAAAATGCAAGTTCTCTAACCTCATAAGTTATCACACCAAAAGAAGCTTTGTTCTTACTCTTTTCTTGGCATTTCTCGCGTGTCGACCAACGCCACATTTGTCACGGGAATAGGTAAAATACCTAAAACATTCCACGATTCGTTTCCCAGCTAAAGGTATAACTTATACCCTATGGCTTGAGGATATTTGATTTGAGTGTCATCGCAATTTTTTTTTTAGTAAATAAATAAGTATAAAATTTTCAAAATTTAAATAAAAAAGAGAAATATACATATAAGAACTCTTTATCCATCTGCGTATTTTCTTCCTTTTAGATGTAACTCACACTCACTTAGTCATGTCCGTTCTCTTTCCACTTGGCTGACGTGACGAATTCTTCAGTAGCATCTTCCGTGAGCGTCTTCAACAAAAGCTACTTCAATAGACAAACAGTAGGGTCAAACGGAAGATAAGTGTGGTGCATTTTTTCTTTTACTTTTACTTTCTCTCCTTTCTTCCTATTTTACTTTTCTCTTTGCCCTTCTGCTTCTTGTCTCTACGCTAAAGAGGGAAAACTTTAAAAGCACTTGAACGATTAGTACGTCAGATAAAACAACATATGCGAATTACCAACTTCGTTTAACTCAAAGAAATAATAAAGAAAAACTTTTCTCTCTTAATTCATCATATTAACCACTTGGAACCTTTTACGTAAAAAATACTTGAGTTTACGCAAATGATAATATTATTGAAGTTTTTTTTGAGTGGTTTTTAAGCTAAATAATGTTTTTAAAAGCAAAGCTTGAAAAATAGATATTTTTCCATGAGTACAAATTTAAAAATATTTCTCAATTCATCATGGATGTTTTGTGTGTTATTTAATTGTGAAAAGTCTAAGTAAATTGCATTGTTGTCTTAAACCGTTAGCTATTTTATTTTAACAGAATAGAAATAAAATCGATTATTTTTTTGTAGCAAATAAAAGAATTTCGTAGACTAAATAGTTTACTTTCAAGAAAAATGTATCTAAGATTAAAAGCTATATTTTTGAAAAATTCAATTTATAACGTTAAAATAATAACATACTGTCAAAGTAAATTGAATTACTGTTTAGAACGTATTTACAGATACTCTTACGAACAATATATTTTGACCAATTTTTTTAGCTTACACAAAGTACTCAAAAAAATAACGTGAATGTAACATTATCTTTATAGTAAATCCAACCAATTTGATGTAAGTGCTTCTAAAAGATAAACTTACCAAGAAATTTCTTTATTTTGCAAGTGATTTAAATATTGATTATGCTTATCTGAGAAATAGATAAGAAAATAAATATGGTAAACTTCTTCCGATAAAATAAATTTATTTTTAAACACAAGTGACAATAAACTGATTTTTGCTGGAGCTTATTTTGTATTTTCTCTACTTGCTAACATCATGGCTTGAATTTACTTAAGGTAAATATATATGAAATTTTTATCAGAACTTAGACTGAATGTTTCGAACGCACGATCGAGCACTTAACATCAACAGCTACTACAGTAATCCTCTCTAAGAGCTAAACATGCAAAATAAAACTATATCCGTAATTCCCCTTTGTATATACATTTTCTATATAAAAAAACAAAGAAAGAAAAACTTCTTTATTAAAAATTTAGATCAACTTATAGGATTGTTTTAACAGTGAAATTCCATTCCAGAAATACAGAACAGAAAGATAAATACAAAAAAAGTACTAAGATTCATACACGTTTTTTTTTTCAATCCTTTTTCTATGAACTTAATATTTCCATTTCCATATTTAGTTCTCCAAAGGAAATTACGCTGAAATTGAAGAACATAGCTCGTCCGTACGATTTCCGTAATAGTTATAAGCAAAGGCAAATAAGTTGATGCAAACGGTTGAACCGGCCGCAAATCGTTTGTCGTCGCGTCGTTTGAGTCGAACTTTCGATTACGTTTTGCACGAAATTACTTCACTGGCAGCATATGCACACAGCATTGCTTGCTTGACATTCGGTTCTGGCTATTTGGCTGAGTGGAATATTACATGAAATATTCAACATTTCTCATGCGACTCCGACTGTGGTGCTACTGCTGGTGCTAACGCTTTTCAAGCTATTACTAGAGACAGCAGGTACCACCCAGTATCTCTGTGCGCGGTTTTTAATGTGAGCTATGAACCAACAATTGTGCAGAAATAAAATCAGTACTCCTTTTCTACCAACTTCCCTTACTTTTTAGTTGAATAATTTAATTGTTTAAATTGCATCAGTATTCTGGAGTAAGTAAATGATCTAATGAGTTATTCTTTAAATGATGAATGAATTACAATATGACGTCAAGAATATTAATATGCTTGGAAATGTCTTTAGACATTCAGAAAAGAATATTGTTTAACTCAATTTATAAATAAATGGAAGTAATCTAATGGTGGTTAGGAATATTTAATGATTTTGTAATTAATTTAAAATATTTCATTTAATATTCATAGTTACAGCTAACTATAACTTCAGTATTCTCCTAGTAAAACTACCAAGCTCATCATATCGTATCATTACTTACAGTTACTGCTGACAGGAGATAATATGAAATAATGAAAACAAGTCAATTATAACAAATCATTGTATATTTTATTAAGAAATAACGTGAATTACATTAATTAGATGACACTGACGTAGATAAGTTCGTCAAAAGCTTTTGAAATTTTATGTTATCATTAATTCATAGAATGGATTTTCAGAAAATTCAGCTGAAAGAAGTATTTCGATAGCATTTGAACTTAAAAATAGTAGTAAAAAGTAAGAAAAAAAAAGTTGAACTTATGTTCTCTGTCAATCTTCAACATCCTCTTCAGCTCAGAATGTCACTAAGGTTGTTTAAAATTTAATGACTTGATCCTTCAAGTCTATCGATTGCGAAGTAAACATCCAAATGTAGTAACGACATGGAGTACTATGTAGAGAGGTAAAGTTGGAGAACAAGCTGTTGCCAAGGCGTATGCATAGGATGAAAGACAATTACTATAGGAGTCGGGATTGACACGAGTTATAGCACAATAGTGTTGGAGTATACAAGCACCATCATCAGCACCGCCACAGCCCCAAATTTCTTCTATTTCTCGTGGTAGTGATACTGTGTTGGCAGCATAATATCTAGAATTAGTAGTATTGATTTCAATTACATCCTTTTCATAATAAATGGAATAACTAATTGTTATCATCACGATTATCATCATTGTTATAATGTTCAATTTAGCCAGTTTTCCGACAACAATTTTATCATTCTACTTCACAATTATAAAATGATTGATTTCAACAAAAATGTAAATGTAACTTTTGATATAATTATATCAATTTGAATTCGATTAAATTTTGAAACTTTTAATTAATAATGTAATTCGTGAATACTAACTAAATTTAATTTAATTTAATTGTACTAACAAAGTAATACTGTTATATTAATTAAATTAGAATGTAACTAATAATAAAAATACCTAGAAATAATAAAAAATTTTTACAAATTAAAACAATATATATATATATATATATAGAAGACATACAATTGGCTGGAAGGCTTTAATAGATGACTGATTAGATACAGTTATAAACAATTGGTTATTATAATCAACACTCACCTAACAAATGTATCATCATTAGCTTGAGTGAAGCGATGGGCAAGATCATGTAGACTTCGTGCATTAATTTCCTTCAATTCATAATAGTCTAACAGAGAATATTCAACAACCCAGTTTGCACGGCCAATTGAATTAGCTTTTGGTAGATCAAGATAGTACTGAGTATAATCTAAAATCTAATAATTTCACAGTTTCAACTAATAGGCAATAATGATTTTATTCATCAAATTTACTACATAAAATTTGATTTAATTTAATATCTAATGATGAAAACTATATAAATAAATCATGTTATGGGTAGAAACTTACTTGTCCTGTGCTTGTTTCAAATTTATAGCGTCGAAGTCCTGGATTGTTTGGACCATTTGGACGACCAGGTGTAATGCTAGGAGCCATCATAATCCATGAAATAGGTACTCCTATTGGTTTAAAGATCATTTAGTTATTTACAAAAATAGATACTTATAAAAATGGTAATTTTATTTTTAATTTAGTTTTAAAGATCTATATTTTCGAAGCAAACTTTTACGATTTTTTATTATCGAATTATTTTAGTTTTAGGACAAAACTCTATTTTCAGCTCTATAATCATGTTATACCGAGACAAAGTAATCTAGAAAATTTTGTTAAAGAGGAAATTAAAGCTCAAAAATAAAACTTCAAATGTAACGTCAACATGCACGATGAAATCAAACAATCTTTTATTGGTATTATAGAGAAAATAATCTACACATCAAGGGAGATATATCATTTTATTAGTTAGCTTATCGTTACCACATGAATTGAAGTTATCAAATTATCATCATAAAAAATAATTAGTCTATTAAACAGGAATCAACATTATTCATTTTATCATCAAGTTCCATTTATCAGAGTTTTCTTTAATGGAAGGGTATTAAATTGTGTTAGAAACTTACCCATTTCACTATAAATCGTACGAAAAGTGTCAGAATGCCAATGGCCAAAAAATTGGCCTGCAATGATATCTGCATTTTGTCGAATAAGTTGAAGGTACTTTCGATTGTGTTGTTCTTTCAAAGGTAAAGCTCCAGTCGCTCTTTCATCGACACCAGGTGGTGTGTGACCAACGACGTATACCTATATACATGGGCGAAAATTATATTATATTGAAAAGCGAGTAAAATTTTAATCGATTAACTTTGTTTACGAAATTTATCACACTCCATTAATTGAAAATTTAATTACGTAAAATATTATTTTGAATCTACTGACAAACTTTAATCTCTTTCTATACCCAGATCGATATAAAAAACTTTTTCAATTGATCTTCAATATTCTATTTCTAATCAAAGCAAAAAAAATTTACTCAGTATAATACTCCATATTATCTCTAAAACTTAGCGTCAAAACTCAGATAAATTTACATTGAAAAAGCATGACATATTGACGTCATGTCATCTAAGACATTAAGATTTCAGAAAAAGGTAAATGACATTCCAAGTATCGACTTCGAAATTCTAAGTGACATTCATCAATTTAAAATCAATAAACTTTCTAATGTTCGATGATTCTCCTAATATATATTGAAAGTCCTGACAGATTTAATAGAATACAAACAATTAAAAAGATGAATTTAGACAGAATTGATTCCAAAATTATCTATAACTGGGTAGGGGTTTCAATTATCAACAGTTCGAAATTCGCCTTATCCAGCTTGTTATCTAATATTACGCTATCTCGATTCAGCTCGGAAACATTTTCCTAAGTTCTAGATGTTGATTTCGGAAACCGGATATCAAGATAACTTAGTTTAGCAATGTAAGTAAAGGTATTCATTGTCTGGAAGTATTAAAAACACACACTTTATCATTATTACAGATCTATGGAAGTTTGGGCTATGATACTACATCAATCGTAGAAAAAAAAAATAATCAACCGGAATTGTCGGTTCAATCCTAAAGAATTACAGGTGAAGCAGGAACAAAAGCTTCCTGAAGAATACCGTCAATCTACGATGAGATAGGGGATCTCCAATGAATTAACAATAGGAATGCTGATTGATCACTTTTCGCGTGAACGATCTCTCTGACAAGTTCTCAACGATCTGCAATTTGTAGCTGTGTGTCTATATAAATTACTCTGATAGTTTTATTTGTTAGTAAACTTTCATAAATAATTGAATTATTATGAAGACAAAAGTCTTATTATATTCAGAAAATAATTTATTAATTGACAATCAATTTAATACTTGCGTCAAAACACTTTATTAAAACGTGGTGGAATGAGTTTTTGATGGAAAATCTTTGGGATCGAAAGTGTGCGATAATGAAACTTATGAATAATTGGTGGGGTAAGCAGTTCTATATTCATTGATAGGTTTGAAACATTGGTTTAAGTTTCTGAATATTAATGATAAATATACTGTTCATTGTTTTAATCATGACATGTAATAAGGATTTTAAAAAAATTAAAAAAGATAAAATGCGTTTAATTTTCTTATTCAGTTATTTAACAAGTACAGTATAACTAGAAGAACAATGCTACTTTTTATAGAAGTCTGGCTTTTATAAAAGTAAAATGTACTTTTGTAGAAAAAAAGTCTAATTTTGTAGAAATCTTAGTTGGTGTTTAAAATATTGTAATTTGTAAATAAAATTTTTTCGCGTCCATTTTTAGCTTTTAAATTTCCCGTTTAATGAATTTTTTAATTTTAATCATAAATACAACTGGAAAAAATGTGTATTATCACATAATAAAAATACTCATTGGAATTGAAAAAAAATTATATTCTGATAAAAAGAATGTTTCACTTCAATAAATTACTCTCAATCAAGTATTTAAAAACAAACTGCTCTAATGTTCATTGTTAATAAATTATTGACAATGGATTATAAGTAAAAACTTTTTAATAAAAATTATAAAAAAACAAACTTTTTTTAATATTTTAAATCAAAATAATTAAATACCGAATGAGCATTTTTGTAGCATTTAAATATCGCTTTTAATCCAATCTTTGATATAGTGTGGTTATATAAAAAAAAACGTTTTATTCAATAAACTGATATTTAATGAAAAATCTGTTTACAAATTCAAATGTGAATCGAATAATATAGTAGCATGAAAAGATATAGTAGTATATTGTGCAACTAGAGTGGAAACTAGTTGATTGTCCACAATGGCAGTGTTAGACGCACGAGCGAAGTAAGTGCGTTAACTGCCATCATGGGCATCAGCTAGTTTTTACTCTAGTTGCACATTCTATTTTTTTATCACAAGTGCGGCAAAGGGTTCACTAAGGCGGGAATGGATGGGAGTGTGTGTGGGCGCGGAACAGGGGATCTGCGGGGGCCGGGCATTCAATATGTGCGCGTGTAGAACAAGTTTTTCAAAATTACCCGTGGATTATTGTTGACAAGCCTTACAATGGATAATCAGGGAGTTTCCACACTCAAACCCGTGCGGAATAGTAGTAGTTTCCCCGCACGTGTAATGATAATTGTATATTACATATAATGTAAATGTCTGATTCTAGTACGTTAATATGTTCAATAAAGCATGCTTTATTGTGAGTGAAATCTGATATACTATTATAAGCAAAATACGTTTGTAAAGTCTACAGATACATCATCATTATAGTTATATAAATTTCTAATTGATAGTACATATTATATAACAGAAAATACTGTCTATTAATTAATTAGCTTAAAATTTGTATCTTTTCTTTTTTGACGGTATATATAAATGAACTAATAAAATGTGACCATACAAAAGATGAAAAAGTTTGCATCGACCAAATGCCGACTCTATTTAATATATTAAAGTTAAAAATAAATTGAAAGCTAATTAAAACTTGAAAGTAGAATTTAAAAAAATCCTTTATATATATTCACATAACATATTTGAATAATTTTTCCAATTAAATGCAACGAAATAAATTGAAAAACCAATTTCATCAACATTTATAGTAATTGCAGTCGTTGATATCAATTCTAACCAATAATATTTATCAAATACATTCTATTATGATTTTTCATATAAAACAATCATAAATAGTTTTATTAAATCTATCTGATTTGACATGAACGGCAATATAATCAAATTAATTACTACCAACAAAACACATAAAAAATTAGTGAGAAGTACGATGTTAATAAATCGAATAAAATGAAAGCGAGTAAATGAAATAATTCATTTTTAATTTGGATCTTGCATTGTCTATGTAATTAAAATGATTAGTGATAAGTGATAAGAAGTTGTGCAAAGTCAGCGGGAGATAAGCGATAACGAGCCACTTATCATTTCACTACAGTTTAAGAATGGTCTTCCGAACAAGACAAATGGGCACTTCGCCACCGAGAATAAGAACCTCGCCCCGAATTAAAGCAGATTACAGTGGCCTATGTTCGGCTGTCACGCGCGCTCGTAGAATATTCCTCATGTTTGCCCTTACCAACCCCAAGATCCTCTCTGACATACCAAACCTATTTTGTCATCGTGCCAAAAATCTTTTCAAACTTTATTTATTTTTTCTTTCTAATTAAATCCTACAACTGACGGAAATAAAATTAATCAATTATTCTTTCTTGTTCTATTTTATGATTGTGTTACGAACTTAATAATGGTGCTAACCTGACGTGAAATGACAATAATACGAAAGACATTTATTATTCACATCATTACTAAAATACTCACAGTTTCTGATTTTTCTCTGGCTATTCGTAAGATAGATTCAAACCACCGCCATTGATTGTGTGGGTCACTTGAATTCCTTGTCGTACTACCTCCATTTATCCTCTGTTGTTGATGGTATTGATGTTGGTGAATGCGACTGTCTACACTTGAATCCGTGTCTAACCAGAGATTTGTATTCAGCAAAATTATTCGATATTTCTTAGACTTTTGTTCGAATACGTAGAAACCAGCTAAAAGAAATAGATTATATAAACCAATTTTTCATAAGTTTTAAATAAGAAAATATCGTATACGAAAAATATATAGAGCAAAAATTCGCTATTAGTTTCAATTTTATTTCATTTAGATATATATTCAAGTTGAAACTATTTCGCTACAGAAAACTTTAGTTCACTATTCTCTGGTTAAACTTAAATTTATGCATAACAAATTAAGACTTCTACATTTTTATGTTCTTTCTTTCTTTTTTTTTTTTATGAACACAGCTGAGAAAATGTGAATTATGACGACAATGCATATGCGAAAAGAGACAGAGGAAGAAAATGAATGAAAAAAAAAAATTTTGCCTTCATTTGCAAGTACGAACATTTTTCAAAGGTTTGAAGAGCTTCGCTTGGGAGCCAGTGTTTCCAGAGAATTGCGGTCTGGCTGAAGTTCAATCCAACATCCTCATGTCCCAATGCTGGGAATACAAATTGTGTACTAAATGTATGGGACAATAAATCTGTGAGATTCTTCAAAGATTGTAGTCGTAGTTCTTCACTCATTTCTGCAGCATGAGTTAACGCGTCCCTGCATCAAATAATGATAACATCATGAATAATAAGCATAAACAGTTGCTGTTGAGTTTTATAGTTATAATAAGGTATTAAATTGTAAAATTTCCCGATTTTAGAACATAACTGATGTTGACTGTATTCTACACTGAGAATCTCAGTTCTCCAAAATGCATTATTTTAATGCGGATAAGTAAGTTAAATATGACGTCACCCATTTGATTAACATTGTAGTCACTTTGTACACACTTAGAAATGCGTTAAAAGTGACTACAATGTTAATTAAATGGATGACGTTATATTTAACGTATGCATTAAAATAATGCATTTTGTAAAACTGGGATTTGCAGTGTACTTGTTCGACATTAAATCTTATCATTCAAGCTATCAAGTTGTAAAAATTGAGACATTGTGAGTAGAAATTCAATGTCTCTTTTTTCTGTATCATATCATTTGTTAACAAAATCCCATTTATAATAAAACTATGAAATAACTTGACATTATTCGAATAATATTTTAACTTAATAAAAAAATAGGATTGAGCACACTATGTCTGTGCTAACACGACAAATTTCCCATTAGTAATTGTTTACAACAAATGACTGAAGTAGTTTAAATTTTACTTAGACCCTTCTTTATAATAATATTTTTCGAATAAATTTTGATTAAAGCTGATATCTCGATCTGTTCTTGAGATATCGAAAACGAAAAAAATGCTGACATCCGTACAGGCATACATTCATACATACATACATACGTACACATATCATTCTGAAAATTGGTCAGTATGCTTACAAATATCTTGAAACGTCGAGACATGATAAAAATTCAAATTTCACAAATCGACCCAATTATAATAATTTTCTGATGGAAAGTTAATAAATCTTTTTTAATAAATAATTGCATTTCCTATATACAAATAGTTTTTGTTATTTTTGTTTAATATTTCAAGCTTGATAAAAATTTAAATTTTCCAAGTCTGGAATATACAAACTATTTAGGCAACTGGACTTTTCACGTGAGTATTTAAGAAACTCTCCACTTTAAAAAGGTAAAATACTTTAATGACTCATACTTTTTCTCATTTAACAATTAGTATGAAAAAAAAATGAACAAAACAATGGCTTAAAAAAAATATATTTAAAACAATTCAATTTTTTTTTTAATAAACTTGAAATTATTTTGGACGAAAATTTTAGCTCACCAACAATATTCAAATAATTGTTACACATGATTATTCATTTACGAGTTACAGACATTTAGAGTGAAGGTGTACTCTACTTTGACGGTTGGTAACTTGGTTAAAAAAAATTTGCACAACGCAACATCGAAGAGCAAATAAAAGGGCGAAGCACAAGTTTCAAAACGTTGCCTTCAAATTCAATCCAACATTTTTTAACTTTACTAAAGCTTTCAAAGTTTATCATAAACTAAAAGGTGGTCTGCTCATCTCTGATTTTTGCATCACCATAAATAATTGTATAAGTGAAACACAAATTCTTTTTAAATTAGAAATCATAGTCTTCATAATTTTACAAAATAATGTATGCAAAAAATTTAGATAATTATTTTAAATAATCAACTTTGAAGTATGTTACAATATCTACCACTTATTAATAGCCATTAATTATTACAAACCCTGTCCACAAGACGAACTCGACACCCTCATCCTGTTTCGATTTCATGGCTCGTACAGCAGACTCAATCAAAGCCCAAGGCGAATCACAACTATAGTTGCCAAATATTCCAGCTACTTTGCGGTCTGGTTTGATTCGTCCATCTTCAACTCTTGTTCTCGTGTTCCAACATGCTGTAAGTAAATACTTTCATGTCTAATATTTGCATTAGATAACGAAAATATAGGTAATTTAAAATTGTTATTATATTGTAACATTTTCTAATCTCCTTTGTAGAAAAATGAAATTTTTTTTTCGTTTTTTTTATGAAAAAAGTAAAAAGCTTTTTTAATTTTTTTTGAAGAAAATAAAACTCAAAGCAGTATGATGAACAAACAGTCAAAACTAGTTACAAAACAAGAGTTTTTTTTTTTTACCAAATCTATTAAAAATCATGTAATAGCCGTAAGAGCTTATTCCAAAATTGTTCAATATTGAGAAGCTTGACTTTATGTAGATATTTAGATGGGTGAGAAAGATTGAGAGTTTAGATTGAAATGAAGAAAAATAAAGTAAGGTCGAAGGGTGTCATTTACTCAACGAGTAAACACAGCTGTAGTCGTTGAAGTTTGGATAAGAGAGCTCTGAAACGCGAAAAGCTTCAGGGTAAGTATTAATAGGCAAAAGTAGAGATATGAAACCCAGTGAAGAAAAGCAGGAGAAAGATGAGAATGATTTAAATGAGTAAACTGAGACTTACTATTCCCGGTGCTGCTTTCAGACGAATATTTTGGATCATAATGGAAATCGGTAATATGCCAGAAATAACCTGTAATGAATGTAAATTTATAGTGACTTTAAACCTAAAAATAAATAGTACCACAATGGGCGAAAAATCATGCAAAAACACTAGTCTGGTTGCAAATATGCATTGAGATAAAAATTTGTTACTAGAGCACATTTTTATTTATGACAAATGATTTTTTTTTTGTTTATATGCATACAGAAGAACACTAGTAGGTTCAGCTGTAGAGAAAATACATTCTTTTTTAGCCACAAAGAAATATTTACTCATTTTGTCTATTTGTTATTTGTAAAAAATCTGAATGTTTACCTTAAAAATTCATTCATGTGGATATGAATATATTTTATTTCAATAAAGAATACTTGGAACAAAGAAATATTTCTTTAAAATGTCTCAAAGAAATAATTTATATTCAAGAGTAAATTTTTACCCAATTTAGAAATTGCTGAACTTACAATTGTCATAAAATAAAAACAACATTTTATTGTAAAAATATTAATTTTTTAAAAATTATAAATGCACATTACAGTTTTTTAGAATTTTAACTCTTCTTCTTCTTCAAAAAAATACAAATGAATCACTAATGATATTTTTCTAGGATGAAAAACGGGGGAATAATCTTTTTTATAGAAATAAAATAAATTATGGAATCTAAAAAGACTATTATGCTCCATTCTTCCTTATAAGTATAGTAATAATAATGATAATAATAATAATGCCAATGACATCAACATTTTTTCACATGACTTACCAATCTTTCCATGAACCATAAAAGAACATAAAAGCATCAAGTTTAGTCGTATCATCATTTCAAGTCAGTCCTATAAACAATGTTCAATTGATGTTCCATTACAATAAAGAGTAATGCAAGAAAAATATCAGATATGTATGAAAAAAAAATCGAAAACATAAAGTTGAAAAATAAATTTCTACACACAAATATTGGTACGTGAATGTTGTATATTTACAGAATAAATTGAAATCTATGTACATAAGCATTTGAATAACAAGAAAATATCGAAAAAGGTTTACCTATCATTCAAGTTTGTCTAACTAAAATTTTATAATGAAATATTGCATGACTGATGTACTAACCCATGTAGAATCACAAAATTCAATTGCCCCTCTGGGAATATTACGTGAATATTTGATTCTCAACCACCAATAATACATCGGTTTATATCTACTTTACTAATGCAACCACCATATTCCAACACGCGGGAATTTTCCGGGATTGGATCAAAATACCTCTTATATATTGACGCACCTGCTATTTCCTGGTTGTTAAACTACAAGTTGTTCCAAACTATCTTCTATCAACTACCACAAAACGATATTGGCTTATCCGATTACAGTATGTTGCTAAAGTATAGTTGCAAAATTGAAAGTCTTCGTATATCTTAGCATTATCATAAATTTGTAAAACTTTCTTTCTGATCTTAAAATTTTCAGCATTAATTCTAGACAGTGTATACATTTATTTTCATATCGGATTTTACTTCCTAATAATTCATTCATTTCGATTACAACATGCTACTAATATACTAGTATGCACTGATGCTTGAGCTTGAATTGGTAATTCTGATTAACGTAAGCTCATTCAATGCACATCACATCATTATGACTTCATATCGATGGTATTTCGGGAAAATTTCAGTCACGAGAAATAGAAAAAAAAAGAAACATCAAGAGATGTCGGACCAAAATCAGGTAATACTACTCGTGAAAATGTTTGTAAGTGGAATTATTAAGCTTCGTTCCGCCATTTGGTTTTTTATAATAGTCATAGCAGTAAATCGGATAAAATTACACTGGAAAACCGTAACAATAACGGTAAATTTTCAAAATGTATAAAAAAAAAAGATAAAGTACAAATGGATTTTATTATTTTCAAGATATTAATATTGAAAAAATAAATTCGACTAAAATTTTTATCTAACGATATCTTGATGCCAATAGAATGATTTTGATTGCTGGAGTACTTTAAAGTCACTCCAAGTTGATAAAATTTTTATTGAAGTCACTTGAATCGTTGCTGAGTTATTTATAAAATTCTACATCATCAAAGAGTGGAAGTTCTAAGCCTGACTCTCTGAGGGATAAAAAATTTGGAATGTTTCGATGTGTTTTAAAAAATTATCTTTGCAGAAATAAAAACAAGTAAAGCTTTTTAAGAGCTGAATTTTGTATTCAATTCTTTATTGAATAATTTTGAATAATACTTTAGCAATGCATGGAATGTTGAGAATATTTAATTAATAGGTGGAGCGGTTTGATATTAAGCATATGACCATAGGGCATAGTTTATTTTTTTGCTCAATACAGATGCAGCTTAATGGTTAGCCATTATGTATCCCAAATACCGGGAATTATTAATATTCAGCTTATTTTGAAGCATGTAACTGGAATTTAGAGGAGAAAAAAATTTTTTTACATTGTTATGCATGCATTTCCCTCTGATTAATCGTTTTGCTATAATTTCTAGTGACATGTTACTGTGGTGAACAAGAACTTAACTAACATCAGCGCACACATTTTTTTTCAAGAATGTGCTATTTTTATCGTAGTGAAAAAAATATGAAAATCGTCATTAAATGAAAATATTGTTTAACCCGACTTTAATATTCCTTTTATGTACGAACATGACTCTTATCTAATGCAGCACGCACCGAGTTAAATGATCTACGACATATAAAAGAAAAATTTATATAGCAGTAAAAATTTTCATAATTACCAAGTTCATTAGAAAAATTGAACTTTTTCTTTAAATTTTTAGGAACCGTAATTATGCTAATTTTATCCGCCATTTAATAACATTTTATTATGACATTAATCGTTAATTACTCAACTAGTAAAATTAATACTAAAATTCTTAAAAATGATTAATTTTTTATAAAATAATAATAAACTCAGTGATTTTATATTGCATTTTCGCGTGATAAAAATTGGAACGAGTAATCAGGAAATGCGAAAAGACAATAAAAAGTAATTATTTTTATTTTTTTTGTCTTATAAAGTTACTCATCAAAAATAATCTTTCTTAGTAAACTCATATAAAATCGTTGGAGTATGATAAAATCTATGTTGAAATTTTCTTTAATTAATTAAGAAAATTCTGCGCTTTGATATCCATACTTCAATCCACTTTTGTTACTTTGAATTAATTAAAAATTTTCATAGGTCATGATAAATTAACTTTCTCATTTAATATAAGTTTACTATAAATGGAATTATTTAAAAAAATTCCATTGATTTCTTTACAAAAAAAATTGTTACCCGGTTCCTTTGATTAACTTTTATTTCTTACAACTACGAAATAACACTAATAAGAGTAAAAAAGTTTAAATAAGTTAGAAAGATGGTGAGAAAAAATGGTAGTATTTTTTTCAAAGAAATTGACATGAAATAATGTTTTTAAAAATTGATTGAATGTATTATTTTTAAAAAATTTGTTCAAAAGAAAAACACCAAAAATTGTTTCAGCTTGAAGGAACGAACAGGTAAACTTCATTAATAACATGAATGTGAAGCTTGAAAAGCATCTGGGAAACATATTTATGCAGAAACAGACACAACCAAAGTTTGCATGTTAAAGAGGCAATCAAAGTTAATGCAAGAGGTATAACTGTGCATGAGTATTATATGCATACAGTGTAAGGTACACCAAAACATTTCTTAACCGGAAGTCATCAAAAACTTTCAAGTCCTACTTAATCAAGTACTTGGACTCCACAGTAGCTCGTTTCTGGTCCGAATAACAATATCCAAGTGTTAGCAAAATCAATAAGAAATCTAGAAACTTGAGAGCGATACTTTCGTGACTAAAATCCTGAAGAACGGAAATTTATCATCGTCAGCACTTTTTATTATTTCTCAAGTGGCAGAAAAAAATTTTCACAGAAGCGATTCCCAAGGAGACGATGAGCGAGTAATTACCTATTACTAATCACTTTCTGATCAAGTGAAAAAGCAACTAAGAGAAATCAACTGAATGAGTGTATATGTATATATAGACTTTTGGCAACAAGAATAACAATACTTAAGTGATTTAGCTAGTTTGACCACAAGCGAACTAGCAACAGGACGGATCCATTAGTTGTAACTCTGAGTTAGTTTGGCTAGGCACGTAATCTAATAGGTTTACAATTCTATCGAATTTGTCTGCTTGGTTAACTAATTGATTTTTCCTTTCACGATTAACTAATTTTAGCGAATTTTTAAAAAAAATTACATTAAAAAATAGAGCAATGTGTTAGATAAAACTAATCGATCATGTTTAATTGACTCCAAGTGTCTGCATAATCTGCTGATTAACGATATTATGGGGGTAATTACTCGGAATGCCTCATTTCTATAATAAAACTATTAGACAGCTTATACCTCCATATATATATCAACGATCTATGTAGTCAAATAGTGTCCTGCTTCTCCATTTCAAGCAACAAGTATAAATATGAATAATTTAAAAGATAAATCGTCAATCATATTTAAACGATCATTTTACAAAATAATCATGTGAATTATTGCTCATTACTATTAGATTGTATTTCATTACTAATGTATTGTTGTTATCATGGGAAGGTATATCTGATTTATATCAATTACCAAATCCTTTTAGTTAAAATGACATTGGACACGATCCATATCACAAAGAATTACTGATTAATTGAACATAAAAGATACTGGTCACATTTCACGAAAATAACGAATTCACATTAATAGCCACTTTTCATACCACTTTTTATTCTTCTACACCCTTGCAGACAAAAAATTAGTGCTCCGTCTTTTTTTGCGTTTTGTTATACATTTCTCTAGTATTTTACATTAATGTTTTTTATTCCCTTTATTACTTTTATGTTTTATTTAATTTTTTGTAAAGAAGTCGTCATCTGCAGAATTTTCAGCTCAGTAGTCAAGGAAAATAATGAAAATTCAAAAGATTAAATAAAAATTTTATTTAGAATAAAACAAAAATTATTTAATAATATTTAAATAATTTTATTGAGAAAGAATTTGGAATTTTTCTGTTAATGTTTGAAAAATTTCTTTGAACTAGACTTTCAACACATGTGAAGCAGTGTGAGGTGTTAATGTTGTAGCCTACACGAGTCAACTACTGAATCTTCAACGTTTGTTCATAGAGTAGACCTCAGGGTGGTTCCACTAACGCGACTGCGCTATTACCCACCGTCACAACCCCTTTCATCTATCCGTGTATAGTACTTTTGTTGTTGCTCTTTTTCTCTCCCTTCTATATATCATTGTATCTTCTTGACATTGTTCTAACGGTTTTCGTAAATCGCAAATCAAGAATGTCATTGTGTCTTCTAATCCAATATCTTTTCAAGATATTTTTATGTTTCACAAACAAGAAGTGAGGGTTTAAACGCTAATATATCTTTCGTTTTGTGTTATGAGAAATAAAAATAAATTGCGACAAGGAATGTTATAAACGAAGCGAATACAATGTGAAGAAGGAGCTCACGGTGTTTGAGTCAATAAAAAGTACTACTGAAAATCGTACAAAAGCTAGAAAGTGTCGGTGTATATACGGTGACAACAGCTTTGACTGTCTTCTAGTTATTTTCATTGGTCTCAGTATCGTAGTCCTTTATTACTGAATACATCGCACCTGCATGTTCCCGCGACAAAAATAAATACATTTATACCTATGGTTTTCGTAAAACTGTAGAACAATTCCGTTTTACTTCAAACACTCAACACCAAGTGTCTAATACTGTAGATAGTAAAGGCAAACATTCAGTAAATATTGAATGATCTTAGGAAAACCAGATAACATGGTCTTCAATTTATTTCTTTGTTGTTTTATTTCATTGCTGTTTTGAAAATAAATTTTTGGCTTAGAGATTTTAAGACTGAAATTTTTAAGATAATTTTTTATAAAATAATATTTGAATTTATTTTGAATCAACGAAAATCATGGTACCACCTGTTTGCGTTCACCTGTTACCACTACATCGATTAGAAAACCTGAAAAGACTCATTGAATCTTGTACATCTGACCAAAAACTTTTCTAAACTTGAGAACTACTTTTTTCCTACCATAACTGACTTAAATATCTGCAAGTATCTACTAAAAAAAGTGGAACAATTTTGTAGCATCAGCTTGACATTTGTGGTTAAGTTATGGTGACAACCATCCAACATTCAACGATAACAAATATATATCTCAACTTTTATAGATTTTAGAATGTTATAACATACATAGTAGTATTTACATTAATCCAACATTGGTAATTAAAAATCATGACAATCGTACTGTAAGCAAGAATTGTTATCCTCAATGTCATATACGGATACTCAGTAATGGGGCATATTCAATTATACAATACATACACATGAACAATTCAATATATTTATGTGTACACATAAATGCATTTACAGAAATACAATCAACGAAAAGTTACCAGCTATTAACTCTGAAATTCCATTATAACCATTTATAAAAGCGTGTACTGGTTTTGGCTGGGGCGTTAACTGGTTTTCAACACCCTACGAAATGCCTGTGTTATCATCAATTCATGCTGGTTTCCTGGTCTATTCATTATTTACATCTGCGATACCGAATAAACGTTAATCAAAAAGTTGTTAAGGTTTATTTCAAGATTATTTATCAAGTATTTGCATTATTCTGGGCTATATGATACATTTCCAACCAACTAAACATACATTGGTATTGTTATTTATAACTTTAAAATGTTTCAAATAATTGTATACACTAATATTGACATTCTTAGAAAGTTAATCATAATGATATGAATTAACAAATTCCTTCAAATCTATGAGTAAATTCGCTATTTAAATTAATTCTCTAATGACATGTTTGACTATGCGAACTTTTCCAATAACTTGAAGTAAAAATTTGAGGGAGAGTAGTAAAGTAAATGAGTAGATTTGAAATATTAAAAAAAAAAATTGAAATTTAAAAATAAGTAACACATAAGTAAGTTTTAAAATTTAAAAATAAATAACATCATTTGGGCTTATGATCATAGATCAAGAATTAGGGCAGGCTTAAATGAGGAAGAAATGAGTAGGGGTAGTTGAAGGCATTATGATAAGATAGGAATTGAGTAAGGCATTAGAGTTTATATATAAAAAAATATAAAAATAAATAAACGAATAAAAGTGCAAAAAACTATTATTTTTTAACCGTGTTATTTTAATCATAGTGATTATCATAGAAGATAAAAATGAATATCTTCTTGATGAAATAACCTTACAAATTTGCTTCCATAACATTCATTTTTCATCCTCCTACATATATAACCAGTATATTACGAGGAATGATACAGTCAAAGACTGAACACAAATACAGGCTCTTTTACATAAATTACGAATTAATTTTAATTTTTGTATTCAATCGTATAAATAGCAAAAAAAGTTAATGAACGTTTGTTTTCTGAAGCTTTTGTAAAGTGTTTAATTATCTGTTTGTATAGTTTTAGCAGAATTTTTGTAACTGATGAACCACGAATTCCAATGCTTCCAATCTTGCTGGTTCATTGTTTGTCAACATTGTCATGGTTACTTTGCGCTTGCGTTTGCATGTACCACAACACAATGTGAATTCATTTCACGTTGTATACTTGTATACTTGAATCCCTGAACGTGTTCGTGAACCGATATTTCAATTGTTATAAAACAACGTATTTTATTTTGTCTATCACTGAATAAGCCTTTACAATTCAAAAATCAACGCACCTGCCAACAAATATTCTTATACGTGAGTAAAAATCATTCACGTAAAAATAATTAGTTTTCAAACAAGCACGAAAAACTATTTCCTTTGTTACGGTTGACGGAATTTCAAAATAATTACGTTAACCTTTTTTTTATTAAAATTTTTTCTTTTTTGCTTTTTCTTTAATGAAAAAACTCCTTTGTTCTTTAATACCACGACCTAGAACTTGATCGAAGAACTTGAAGTAATACAAAATGACAATCGATTTCTATTATCTGCCGGTAAGCCCTCCATGTCGAGCAGTAATGATGCTAGCTAAGGCAATAGGTGTTCATTTGAACTATAAGATAATAGACGTTACTAAAGGGGAACAGTTATCCGACGACTATAAAAAGGTAGCTATTTTTTTTGGCTCAATAAAATTGAACAGCTCTAATTTTTTTTTATCATCAAATAAAATCAGTTGAATCCGCAACATACAATACCAACTATTGATGATAATGGCTTGATTTTATCAGAAAGGTATATGAAATATTGCTCAAATGATATCTGATAAATGAAAAAACTATTTGTTCATAAAAATTTATTTGATTATTTTCTTCACAGTCGAGCTATAATGGGATACCTTGTGAATAAATATGCAAAAAATGATTCTCTCTATCCGACAGATCCAAAGAAAAAGGGCATTGTTGATGATAGATTATATTTCGATTTATGCACGCTTTGGCCTCGAATTGCAAAGACTTACGTATGTATAATTGAAAGAAATTCTAAACTTATTGAATTTGATATTATAAAAGCACATTACAATTTACTAAACATATTCGTTATAAAAGAAACTATTTTTCAAAATAGTATTTTACATCGCATCAACATGATAAATAATAATTATAATTCTTTTTTTCTGTAATAAATGAATTTTATTATTAATAAATGAGTTTAAAGTATGATATGATAATTGTTTAAAAGAATATTCAGTCTATACAATAGGATTAACAAAACTAATATTTTGTCTTTGTTGAAGTTTCCAGTCGTATTTAAAATGACAAATGCTATAAATGAAGAAGATGTCAAAAGCATGGAGAGAGGATTTGAGATTTTAAATGCACTTTTAAGTAACGGAGAATTCGCAGCTGAAGAAAATTTAACGATTGCGGATTTTTCTATGGTTATGTCTGTTGGAATGGCGCAAGTGAGATTTAAATATTTAATTTATTTATTTCTACTCAAATAATCCTTATTCATTTGAATATTAAACACATCTGTATGTGAACTTAATATTTGCATTAGATATTTGGCTTTGATATTTCGCCATATGAAAACGTTGTTTCGTGGTTTGAACGATGCCAAGAAGCCCTTGAAAAATATGGGTATGAAGAAATTAACGCTCCAGCTCAAGCACTAGGAGAATGGTTCCGTGCTAATTTGGAAGTTGTTTAATTATATTTTATTTGTCAACATGTGAATACTAAAACAAGATCCTGAACTACTCCAAAGTTCTCTAACGACATTTAAGATATTTCGTTAGTTTAAAACATTAATTAAACATTAATTTGACTTAATTTATTAGAAAATTCAAGCTCATCATTTGTTAAATCAATTTCACAATGAGTTCTAAGAAGATTATTCGGAGCAAATAGTTTATTTATGCTAAATTGAATAAATTACTTGACACATACTAGAATATGTATTAAATAAATATTCAACATAATTTTTAATTCAAGTTAAAATTAAATTGATAGTGTGTTTTATTTTTTATAATGATTTTTAGTTATATGTTTAATATTTTTATCTCTGGTTTTTCAGTTTTCATAAAACCTTGATTTACTGCAAGATTGATTTTATTATTATTGAATGATTGAGTAACTTTTTCTTGAGTTGATTGATTTTACGATATAACTTTTATTAAAGTTCAAGGTATTATTTAAAAATTAAAAAGTCGAAGTTTTAAAATACTTTAAAATTCATCAAAGCTTGATAATTTTTTCGCATCAATATAGTCATCTGCATATGTTGCACATTTGCATATGTAAATTTTTTAGTGATATTTATTTTATTCTATATAAAATATACAATCTAAATTTTTTTGCAACATGAATTCTTTCCTCAGCATAAAACACACAAATGAAAAATTTCATTTCAATTACCGAAGAGAGTATTATCCGGAAATGGTTAAAAAAAACCATATGATGATTTGAAAAAAATTACAACAAACTTTATTTTAAAAAACCCCAAATTGCTTTGACCTATTTTAAGAGAATACTATTCTCAAGTAATTTCTTATAAGCACAATTAAATTCTAACTCAACTGTTTTTGAGTTGAACTAAAAACTCTAAGAAAAATAATAAAATTTTTGTGAATGAAAAAAACAAGATAAAATAGAAAAAGTCATTCAATATTATCCCTTTTTCCTAAAGATACAAAGATATATATATATATATCATGACATAAAAGCGTGGTAGTAGTATGCTTGCTATATATGTACTGCAGTGGTCAATGCTAGTATCAAGTTTGCTCACTGTCATAACCAGAAGTGGTCATATCCGTTTCCTTCCTACTATATTTCTTGCAGAAAATAAAAAGTAGAGTATTATATCATTGAAAATTCAAAAGCAATCTTTATTCTCTAATTGGCTGCTTTAAAACTAATTTTGTGTTTCAACAAGTTTATTTCTTCGTTTAATAAATAATTATATTTTAAAGCTTTCTACAGAAATGAACAAATTAAAAAGCTTCTTGAAAGCTTTCTTATACTTCATGCGAATCCATTAGATTGGATACGCTACGGACACACAAACAATAATGCTTCTCTCTTTTATCTCTCGTCGTCTCTACGACATAATGCTAAACGATTTCGTAATTCCTTGCTATTCGGAAAATTGCTCAACAATGACGTGGCATAAAAACGACAAAATAAGCGTGAAAAAAGGGAAAAATCTTCTTTCTTGTAAATAGAAGACAATAGTCCTGAAAATGGTAAAAAACATTTAATGAATTCACGACTTAAAATTGAATTGATGGATTAATTTTATTTAAATCATTGTTACTTGGATTTTAATCAGCATTTCCCGGAAAGATAAAAATGTAAAAATAATCATTAAACATGTTAATTGCAAGTGGTTATTAAAAATCATAAAAATATCCGGACAATATCAAAAGGTAAACAATTAGTTATTTTTATAAAAAATTATAATCAAGAAAATATATTGATATTTCTTCAATTCATTGATGGAAGTATTTAAAAAGAAATATGCAAATGTTTGTGCTTAATTCTTTAAATATTTCTTTTAACCAAGTTTATTATTTACATAAATAATCAATTCTCTACGGTTAGTATACTAACTTTTCAATCAAATTTAAAAACTTTTATTTCCGTAAGCTGATCATGATTGTGTATATTTTCAAACATTGAATTTTATATTTATCTGTTAATCCGTGATTTTTATCTTTATTATTCGTATCTAAAAACAAAAGTTTTTATCTTTATTCCAAATGTTCAAAAGCGATGAACAAATTACGATATAAACTTTTGTCGAAACACTTTGGAATCGCTAAAAGAATAATTTTTAAGAATACACTTATAGTTTTTCTATTCATCTACTTTATGATTTTATCTAGACCGAATTGAATAGTAAGTAATAAAAATTTTAACTTCTGCAAGTATTTTTAAAAGTTCTTTCAAAATATCATACATTAAAAGAAATGAGAAAACTAAAAAAAAGGAATCTGCGCTTAGTTTGCATTTTGAAGACGAACTTCCCATTAATTGAAATCCGTTATTTTTTTATCTTTTATTTTTTTTGTTTATAAAAGATTGAAAGTTTTAATAATTCTTTAGAATCATGTAAAGTTATTAATAACCATATTGTATTGACACTAGTTTTGGACCATATTAATCACTTAATAAGTAGAATCTATTTCAAATCTCTTCTTTATTCAACTTATTTCACACTCTTTTTATTAAAAAAAAAACTGGCTGGACCGAGTTTGTCAAAACTTTTTTCAGATCTTCTTCATTGTATTATCTTTCGAATGAACTTTGTTTGGAGTTGATATCTTCAGTGGTTCTCGAGATATTGAAAACAAAAAAAACTTGACATATGCACGCACGTACATACACACATACATACATACATTTTAGAAACTTCTCATATGTTTTTAAATGTCTTAAAACGTCCGGAAACAACAAAATTGCGAATTTTAAAAATCAAACTCATTACAATAACTTTCTTATGGGAAGTTAATAAAATGCAATAATCTTTTTCATAATTATCGAAAATGGATACTTTGAACTCGACAACATCTATCGATCAAGGGATTCTTCTATCAAACAAAAAAAATATTATCTCACTTTTTACCCTGTTCAACATGACACATAAATGACTTGCATTTTTTTTTCTCAAGTCATGCTAGTTGTACTGATGAGTAAGTTATCAATTCGTGTTTATAGTGAATAATATTATTAGTTTTACGATTTTTCCTTCATTTACTTTAAAGTTACCGAGAATTCTAGAGATCGTCAACTAAAGTGGGGTTTTCTCCCACTTGACTCAACTATTCCCCTTGCATGGATACTGTACTCCGTGTGGCAAACTTACTTTCTAACACAGCTTATATTATATGACGCAGAGGTTGTATTAGAGAGAAGTGGTAATGATCCAACAGTATACGTACTTCATTCTACGAGAACTGTAATCCCACTTAGTCTTCAACTGCGATACCAACGTTGAGGAGTGGTCTAGTTGACAGTACGTTTTATCATTGCAAATAAAGGTATGCCATTATTTTTATTGATAATAACATGCAGTTTTAGTTATGACTAATAATTTTGTTTCAAGCATTGGATAGGTCAGTTTAAATTATCATAAATGCTTTAATTTGCAATTTTAATTACAGCAGTCAATTGATAGTTTAATTTTAAAACTAAAATTAAAAACTATACAGTAAATTTTTCATTTGAAATATGCTAACAAAATAAAAACACTCAGAACTAGAAAACTGTAGTGGTCAATGACCGTACATGAATGAACGCAATTGAATTATAAAAGTAAAGATTATTTTAACCAAGTTGTTTTTTTCAGCGAAAATTTAATAAATCAAATTTTCATTCACAATTATTAGTTTTTAAAAATAAAACATTCATGGAAAAATTTCAGACTTTGATTTAATATTGGAACTTTTTTTTTCAATGAATCCATTAATTGAAAAATTAGATTATTTATGGGAGTAAATTTATGTGTGTCTCAGTTTCTCTACATAACATTATTTGATATTCTCCAGTTAAAAATTATTTTTTTATCATTAACGATTGTGAATAAAAGTCGCCATGATTTGGTTCATTAATTAGATATAAAAAATTCTCTATTTCAAGGCTGACTAAAATATCCGTCTGTTCAAGGTTACATGAACATAATAATAACCCTTATTTGCTGACTAAAAGAAACCATTTTTAATTGTAGAAGATTACTTTTGATAACTGATCTCAAGATAAGAACAGTCAAAATAGTGTTAGAATTTGATAGTCACCAAAGTTTTGATGGAGCGCTAATAAAAACAATTTCAAAGAGAGATAAAATTTACCTATGTTTAGAATAGAATTCATAGAATACTAGTACGAGGTAAATATTACATAACCATGATAATATTTGCACAGTTGAAGGTCTAGTGAAAGGAAGAATATATTTAGTTTAATGTATTTATAATACCTTCACACAAGACACACTTTAATTCATTTATCTTGATGTATTATTATATTCATACCTACTGATAGATATTTTTCTTCATCAGCTTATTGATCTTTTTTTCCTTATTCAGAAGTTAAAATGCCAATCGACCTTTATCACACACCAGGAAGTTCACCATCCCGTGCTGTTCGCTTGGTTGCGGCAGCTTTGGGTGTAAATCTTAATCTTAAACTACTAAATCTTGCGGGTGGTGAGCACCTTAAACCAGAATTCATCAAAGTAAGTTTTTCAAGTAGTATAGATTTTTTATAATGAAATAACTGTAGTCTTAATCTTTAATTTTGCTTGATGTTATAGATAAATCCACAGCATTGTGTGCCAACTCTGGTCGATGGTGACTTGACATTATGGGAAAGGTAATAAAAGATGTATAAATATTTTATATTTCCCATAACTGTTTTATCCTATGTATATAAGAACTTGCTGTAAACTAGTTTCTCAACGTCAGTTTCTCTGTTAAACTGTCACTCCTTGTTCTAAATTTAAATAATATTATCTAGCTTTTTTAAGCAAATGCATACCAGTTTGAATACGAAAAAAAGCTTCCCTTTATTTATGCCTAAAATCGCTGAATACTTTATTACTCTATTTGCGAGTAACTTAATAAGTATTTATTGTGTATAACAGAGTCTTAGACCCTGAAACAAAACAGGAATTTCCAAACTTTCGTAAACAAAGTTTACAGCCTAAGTTTCTAAGTAACAACATGTTTTTTTTTCTGCTTTACAGCCGAGCTATTTCATGTTATCTAGCGAATCAGTATGGAAAAAATGATTCTCTTTATCCTAAAGATCCAAAAGCTCGAGCTTTAGTCGACCAAAGACTTTATTTTGATATGGGTACAGTCTATCAATCTTTCGGTGACTATTATGTAAGTTGTTGTACTTTGTTAGAGAAATGAATAAGAAGTAATGAATTGTTTCGAGTTCAGTTAGTGAATTACCACTTGTTCTTTTTATTTCAGTACCCAATGTTATTTGCCGGTGCTCCACACGATCCAACCAAGTATGAAAAAATTGGTAATTGCTTGGATTTACTTAATAAATTTCTCGAAGGACAAAACTACGTTGCTGGAAACAACATGACTATCGCTGATTTATCACTTGTTACCAGTGTTACCAATATTCAGGTAATTGATCAACATAAAATTAATGAGTTTAGTGATTATTCAAATGAATATTTAAATGATGGAATTATTTTATAGCTTATCAAATTCGATATAAGCAAGTATGCTAATGTTACTAAATGGCTAGAAAGAATCAAGTCTGAAGCACCCAAATACGAAGAAATCAACGGTGAAGGTCTTAAAGCATTCCAAGGCTTAATTGATGTTCTGACGAAGAAATAAAGAAAAAAAAAGATACTTTGATCGTCGGTTCTGCTATCAATGGCACAGTATTTAATAAAATAATATGATTTACGCTTGAAAGTTAAAATAAAAAATTTTTTAAAAGAATTTATTAGACTTTGTTACTCAATTTAATGTTTTATTTTATTTATTTTTATATTTGTGAAAATTGGAGTAAGTTATAAATGAAATTCTCGAGTACAAAACAATATTTTCTAAGAAGTTTAACGCAGAAGTAGAAAATAAGCTGGCACGTTTTCGTTCCTACTGGCAACAAGCTATAAATTCTCACGTTCTTCTCCTTGGGAATCACACGTTTACTCAGCTCCCCTGTCACTTGTTAGAAATCGTTGAAAACTTTATAAGTTCTTATAAGCCCTATCGTTCTGAACAAGTTCAGCATTCGGAAACGTCAATGGCTATCAATTTTGCTACTTTCCCACAACCTTATTTCAAAAATATTAAATTGACAGAGAGGACATTTGATATTCAACTAAAGAATACATGAAACATTGTGTGGACAAATTGACAGACAGTTGATCTGATTTTTATTTCAACAAAATATTTGAAGAAGCTTTTTCAATCCAATAAATAATTTTTATTGTTAAATGTTAAAACTTTCTTTAATATTCTACAACTGTTTTTGTATAAAATATGAGTATTCATTAATTTCTTTTAAATTCACTCTTCAGAAGGTTTCTTTTACAAATGATTCATTATTCTATTTATGATGCAAAGGATAAGATGAAATAAACTTTGATTTAGCTGGTATGATAACTCTAAAGCCTAGAAGAAATTCTTTCTTTACATTCAAAATATCATCTCTCACACATTTTATCTACAGCTTTAAGCACGTCTTAGCCTATAGAATTATATGTACTTTCTTCTCATGTAACTTATACTTTTTTATTTGGTCATTTAATTTATTTAAACTCATTATCGCTGTAAGCTTTGAGTAACTAATTCTTCTGTGATGGCCTTCTCTATCTTTTTTCTTCTATATTCACATATCTTCTTTTGTATATGTCTCTAGTAAAATTTATATAGAACCCTCGTAAAATCTTTCAGCTTGAAACATTGCTCAGCATTGGAACAATTATTACTTTTTTTCTCCAACTAAATGACACAAAATCGTTAAGAAAGATAATTTTTTAGTTCGTTTATTTTTAAAAAGTTTTATTTTTTTAGCAAGTATTAACGATCTATAAAAAAAGAGCATATCATAACAGTCATTCAGCTTGATATTTTCTCATATATCCAAAAGCAATTAATCCATTTTATCTTTCATTGAAAAAAAAGAACTGTTTCATATTAAAGAGGACATCTTGCGTGCTACTATAATATCGACTTGCTCCTAAATGTGAATGAATTTTTCAAGCATTAGCAAATGAACATTCCGCCACAATATTAATTTGACATTGAAAGCTTTATGAATGTCCGGAAAATCCAATTTTCAGCTCCAGGTATTGTCATTAGTCTAATATACTCAACAATTCTCGTGGAATTCATTATTCCCAGCTAACGAAGCAGATAATAGTTGAGTTCATTAAAAATTGAAATTTTTCTATTAATGTAATTCATTAGAATTAATTACCAATACAATTGTAATCTAGTTTCGGTAACAGATTTATTAACATGTTCATTGGTAGGACCAATAAAAAGTTGTTTGCATTGGAAATTGGGTAAATTTACTATTTGTACCACAGTAAAATCTTAACAGCGTAAATTGGAATGCCATTAAAACAATAGTAAGTGTCAGTAATAAATTTTTCGTTGCAAATTTTAATTAACAGATATCGAGAAATGTATTTTTGAATTATTATTCATGAAAAGAATGAATATAAAGTAATTGATGATATTTAAAATATTGACAATTTAATTACTCTTACAATGAATTAAGCATTTATCCTACTAACTGAATTCACTATTTAGAAAAAGTGTATTCTTTTCTCTAAAGTTGTGGATAAGAAGAGAAATTTATTCTTCATGAACCATTATTTTATTTATGTTTCTTAACTTGCTCAAGTTAGAATTCTTTTTTAAAATTCATCTCTGCATTCCTTCTCGAGAGCTTGACACAATTGGAGAGATATAAATTATAAAAATATTAAACGTTCTTAAAACCAAACAAAAAAAAAATCGTACAACTATAACCAAGGATATTTACGAGAAGCTATTTTTAGAAATACGTATGCACATATCGACTTTCTTCGGTGACATAGTACTTTCCTCAGTCCATTGATTCCCACGAAAGGAAACAGGTAAATTCAATCATTTTTCATCAAGAAAAATATACAACTTGTTCAAAATATTATATAATCTAATCTGCAACAAGACGTAAGTAAACTTTGAATTATTAAATAATACTTTTTATATAATTTGGTTATCTTGATTAATATTGCAAGCAATAATAACTATTGTTGCAAAAAAAAAACAATTGAATTTCTGATTAAATCTGGGGAAAAAACTTGTGATATCTTCGGTATAATAATAAACTTGAATATTGGAAAGAAACTAGATTGAAAAACAAATTTATTTATTACTCTCTATTTTATTTCAGTAATATTAAAAAATAATGACTATTGATCTTTATTACTTACCACTGAGTCCACCTTGTCGTGCTGTCATGCTGACAATAGAAGCACTTGGAATTGATGTTAATTATAAAACTCTTAACATATTGAATGGTGAACATCTTACTCAGGAATATGAAGAGGTAAATTTATTATATTAATTTGAGTGGTTGATAAACTAATTAATTTATCGTTATTAACAATTTTTCATTATATTCAGATGAACCCACAAAGAACCATTCCATTTATGGTTGATGATGATGTTAAATTA